>NC_056626.2:188237526-188558776 GCF_002870075.4 Lactuca sativa
CTATGATAACCTTGTTCCCCCGCAATGGTATGGGAAACAAATCTACCAAGTAACGCTCCTCGTATAACCTCATAACACAATCCTTGAAAACCTCTGACGCCCGCACTGATCGGTCGTCTGCAATCTCAACCTCTAGATGGCAATCTAGCATGCCTGAAGACTCAAGAAACCTCTTGCTAAGTGCAAGAGAAACAAATGATCGTGTAGCACCCGAATCAAATATCACCTGAACCGGGATACCGTTCACATGGAACGATCCTAAACAAAACATAAAGCATAACACATCAATATGACAAGCAACATATAATTAAAGTTAGAGAGAATAAACCGTACCTGTCACCACATCGGGTGCGGCACGTGCCTCCTCGGCTGTCAACTAGAATGCTCAGATCCTTATCATTGGAGTCTCTGACTTGACCTTCCAGTCATCCGTAACTCACGCATTAGCTGGAGTCGGCACCACCACTGGCGCTGCTACTGTCAATCTAGGGCAGTTGGCCTTTTTATGGCCCCTCTGATTGCAATGAAAGCAAATCAGATCCGAAGTCTTAGCAGTGGGGGCAGGAGCAGTACAATCCCTGCCAAAATGGCCTGTATTGCCGCACATGTAGCAGCCTGATGATCCCACTCTACAAGCTGCCTCATGCGGCCTGCCGCATTGCCTGCAACGACTCTGGCCTAGCCGGCCCTTCGACCTAGCGTCGGATCCTTTGGGTTTCTTCCCCTAAAACCCAATACTCTACTCTTTCTCTGCCTTCCTCTTCCTGAGCTGCTCTAAGTCAATCTCTCTCTCCGTCGCCCTGGTAATCATGGACTCCAGGGTCGGACAGGCTGAGAAGTTGACATGCTCCCGGATATCAGCCATCAACATGTCGTGATAGTAGGTTCTCCGCATGTACTCATCTCATGCATACTGAGGTACCAACAAGGCCCTATCCTGAAACTTGGCGGTGATCTTCGCCACTGACTTTGTAGTCTGTCTCATATCAAGGAACACCCTGGCCAACTACTGAAGCTCCACAACTGACGTAAACTCAGCCCTAAACATTGGCACAAAGTCTGAACAGTCATAGCCTCAATGGCTAGGGTTCCCAGTGAGTCACCTACTGACTCCCACCAATCCTAGCTCTGTCCCTCAAACAACCTGCAGCAAAGCAGACCTTCCACCCCTCCAGGCATAAGCTCGTCAATTGCGCAGAATCGATGTCTGCGATCGATCTCCTGGCAGCAATGGGGTCCTTTGCCCCGTCAAAGTCTAGCGCACCACTCCCCCAAAAATCCTTGAAGGACAGTGTGCGCGTACCCAACTGCCTGGACGCCAAGTCACTCCTGAATGTTCGGAGGCGATCCTCCATTAGCACAACAATCCCCTCATTGATCGACCCGAAAGTAACCAAGGTCGCCTTAAGGATACCTCTCGTGATCTCAGACGCGATGAACTCACATAGTCCGTCATCAACCTGCTTGGATCCCGCACCCGAGCCTAACCCTGATCCTGACCCAGATCCCGCACGAAGCTTAGTGAGTTCCCCTATCATACCAGATACCATACAATCATGCATACTACTGGGCAATTTTGGGGTGCCCAGCCTACCCATGTCAAGCCATTCTGGGGTGCTTGTCTACCCACGTCAAGCCATTATGGTGTAACAACCCGGATTTCCAGGTATTATTTATTCTTATAAATTTTGGTGATTTGTGAGGAGACTCGGCGAGTTGGAGCTCAAACTCGCCGAATATGATCGCGGTTTGGGGGCGGGTTCGCGTCCGGACTCGGCGAGTCCAAAAGGTGGACTCGGCGAGTCCATGCTGTTTAATGAAACCCTAATTTCCAGGGTATGAGACCTATTTAAAGGGGCTTATGGCCGTCATTTGCGGCCACCAACCCTAGAGAAAACCCTAAAGAGTCTTTTAGCGTTTTGTGAGAGAGTAAAGGAAGATCCTTGACTATTTGTGGGTGTTTTTGCATATAGAAGAGGATCAAGGCAAGAGAAGACCAAAGAGGGTGTTAACCTAGTGATTCCTGAGCTCGGAGACTTCATTTGAGGTAACCATTTGTTCCTTTCTCAGTCCTTGGTGTAAATCTAAGAGTTAGGGTTTCTTTGTGGAATGATCTATGGAGTAATTGGCCTCTTCTTGTGTTGGTGCTTTAGATCTGGACCCAAAGAGGTCCAGAGACTCTTTTCCCTCAAGCTTTATGAGTGTTAATGGAGGCCATGAGCTTAGAATAGCATTCTAGAGACCATATCATGAAATAAGGCCTTTGGACCTTTGCATGAGCACCAAGATTGTAACTTTACGTGATGTATGTGCTTGGAAGGACTGGATCTATGAGTTGTTGGAACGGAACTGACCTCAGGAGTGAGTTTGAGTGTATGCATGGCATAGACTCGCCGAGTCCGAAGAACAGACTCGGCGAGTAGCATGAAGATGGTCCGTAACCACTCAGCGAGTGGTCTTGCCGAGTTAAGGGGTTGACTCAGTGAGTCAGGGAGAGTCAGAGAGGGTTGACGGGTGGACTGAGTCAAGCTGGAACTCGCCGAGTTGTTCTTGAGACTTGGCGAGTTGAGTCGTGGTGGCCCCGCAACTCATGCCAGGTGGAACTCGTCGAGTTGGGAAAATACTCGACGTGTCAAGAGAGGATCCCGGGGAATCAGTGGACATGTATAGACTCGCCAAGTCGCTCTAGTGCACTCGCCGAGTCCGGTCAGGTTTACCATTGACCAGAGTTGACCAATGTTGACTTGATAGGGGTAGTCAGCCTTAGTTGTGAAAGTGTTAATTAGAGATATATTGTGTTATAGGAGGATTATAGCTCGGGGGATCGAGCACGAGTGATTTCCAGGATTTACGAGTTATCGATATACGCGAGGTGAGTCTTCTCACTATACTTTACCTAGTGTGGTAACAGAGTTAAGAGACAGAGTATTATAGATTTATATGCCAGTGTTATTGCATGTTATTATGTGTTGTGATTTATTGTGATATGTGATATGCATGATTCAGATTTACAAAGTTGGGACTTTCGGGTCCCTAGAGCTAGGGCCAGAGGGCCCACAGAGATTTGGGGCTGGAGGGCCCCACTGAGACATATTGACCAGAGGGTCAACAGAGTTACAGCCTCGAGTGGCTATTATGTGATTATTGTGGTATTTTGGGGAAACCCACTAAGATTATGCTTGCAGTGTTCAGTGTTATGTGTTTCAGGTACCAGTGATGACCGCGGGAAGGCGCCGGCTTGATTCGTACACACATATGGGAATTGGATGTATTTTGATCTTGGGAGACATTGTGATTTGAAAACTTGATGTTATGATGTTTTGTGAACGAATTGTTTAATTAAAAATGTGTTTTCAAAAGTGAAAAATTGTTTTAATTTTTACGGTGTTACAAGTTGGTATCATAGCCTAGGTTTGAGGGATTCGGGTGCACCTTCGGGCGTATCTGAACTCAAACCGAGGATTTGAGAGATTTTTTTGATAATAAAACAAGTTTTCAAAAGAAGAACTTGCGATATAAACAGAGCAAAGTCGTCTGTACGAACAGCCAGCGCCCGAACGGTGATTTCCCAAAATACCATCATTATAAGTGTTATAATATATGATGTAATATGTTATCTGATGAGCTATGATATGCATGCTAGAGTAGACTAGGTATTCTTATTCGGACTAGAGTGGCCTGATATGTGATGCCTGAGTCTAGGAGTCTTACTACTACAAATATTATAGAGTGGTTGGGTAGCAGCGAGGAGATATTGAGAGATCTGTTACGAGTATCATATGATTAGAGAGAGTAGAGTGCTTGGGACTTGGGACTCTGGGAGGAGGACTTGGGGTGGATGTTGATGCGGTGTGGACGGTAGTATTGGGCCCGTAATACTGAAGACACCGGGTCAGTGCACAGTCCAAGTAAGAATCTATGCAGTGCCAGGGAACAAGTAGGATGGAGTACTTGTCACACCCCAAAACCAAGAACGGCGTAAACGTTCTGGGGCGGAGGACGTCATGTACAATATCACAACAATGAAAAGTAGTAAACAAGAAACAACATCATCCATTGCATTAATAATATAATTATTATACAAGTGTGTTCTGTCAAATTTTGATAAACACTAAAGCATAAATCAAAATGAAAGATGAGTCTTCAACGAGCTCCATCTTCCCTAATCCTTGCATCGGTAACTGTCTATGATGACCTGAGGATACAAGTAATTTTGAAAGCGAGTATCAGCTTTGAAGCTGGTGAGATCATAAGTATTTTTGTGTCTTAATTTGTATGTAAGTATTTGTATGTATATGAATTGTAAGTATTGAGAATGTATATGAACTGTAAGTATAAAAATGTATATGAACTGTAAGTATGAAAATGTATATGAACTATAAGTATAAAAATGTTTTGTATGATCCTAGGAAGCCCTATGTTTCCTACTAATCATATCCTTCTACCAAGGCATCTAGTGTCTGCGTGTATGGCTCACGTAAGAGAGTGTATTTTCCTAAATCTGACTATCATTAATCAAAATATAGTTTCTACATTACCGTGCGTCGTGTGAAAATTCACGAAGTGAACGTAATGGGAAAATAAATAGTACTATGGTGTAGTGTCGAACTACAACCGTACCTATTACCTTAAATCTAGGGTAATACTTCCAAGTACTGTAGTATTTGTAATAAATAACTACATCGGTACTCAACTACCTTATTTGAGGGATAAGGTATAATGTGATGTCTAGATCCCAGACTATACGCTCCCCTATCAAAGGGATTTTGGGACCTACCCACGACCCATGCATGTATGCAAGCCGTGAGCATCCACATTACTATGATCATGTATACTCGATATAACTATCACAATTGCGTTGTGATTCATCGGTATAGTTAGATCCTGAACTGGTTCCGTGCTATAGCCCCTAATGACGTCTGTCTTATGTATATGTAAGTGTGGTCATGTAAGCATATCTATGTAATAGTATAGTAATGTACTGTAATGTTCCACGTGTGCTAGCTGTAATGTGTGTTCTCTCTCTATCTAGCATGTGTAGTAATGTATTGTAATTTTCCACGTGTGCTAGCTGTAATGTGTGTTCTCTCTCTATCTTGCATGTATAGTAATGTACTGTAATGTTCTAGCTGTAATGTATGCTCTCTCTATCTAGCAAGTATAGTAATGTACAATAATGATCTAGAAAGTATTGACTCATGAATGAGCTGACTCATTGTATGATATTGCGTTCTAGTAATAGTTCTAGTATCTTCCTAAACTACCCATATGGTAGTTTACTAGTAATCTAACTTGTACGTATGGACATAGATGTATACCCTTGCTACCCAAGGGTATGGGATGAACTGGAAGGGACTTTATGACTATATATGTACATATGTTATATAACTAATATTTAAACGACCTTCAGACGAGTACCCGATATCCCACCAGACCACATCTCAAGCGCGAAAAGGAAATAGGGTGGATAGCCTTCCTAAGTCTTTTAAACATTTCTTATATAACTATACATATAGAGGCATGCAATTTATAATTTAAAAGCATAAAATAAGATTTGTAAAACCTTTGAACATAAATATTTTCTAAGAAAAGACCGACTTGATGTCGATCTATAAAATGGTTTTGAAGGAATGGGTTTGATAAAACAGTTTAGTATAAAGAACATTTGTTTGAAACACAATTGTAAATAAGTTTGAAATATAATATACAGAGTAAAATGTACAGTGTAATAAGGAGTTTTTAAACACCTAAAGTGTTTATGAAAAACATTTGAAGGAAACTGTTTGGTAAAACGACTAATGAGTAGCCAATCATTTGAATGTTGCTTATTAATCACATGTGATTGATATAATAATTAGCATAATTCTACTTGTATACCCCCCATAAAACATTTAAAAACAGTTTAAAACATTGATTAAGGGGTATGAACTCACCTGCAGTAAGTGACTGGAATTGAACAGACTGTTATCGTAAGGAAGGATCGGACAAGTGCTTGGTGTCAAGTGAAGACTTTGGACACACACAATGATCCTAAATACATATGAGGACATATGTATATAAATAATTAGTGATTAAAACACTAATTATACAAGTATAAACATTTTAACGCGAGGAAAACACTTTTGGTCAAGTGCTAGGAGGCTAATGGGTTGCAACAAAGGAGTGCAAGACCTCTAACGGGAGTTTATGGTCAAATGACCATATGTTTTGGAGTTTACGGCCCAGGGGAGTAAACTCCTGGCCGTAAACTCTCAACAAGGTCTCTAATTGAAGCCTATCATTTATACAACTAGTTTTGTGAATTGTTTCAAGGCTAAATCAAGTGTTTGGGTGACATTTGCCCCCTTTATAGGGGTTTACGGCCCTGGGACCATATCCCATGGAGATTACGGCTGTAAACTCCTTTGGGGGAAGGTTTATGGTGTTTTCAAGTCCCTAATTTAACAAGGAATGAATCAAGGCAATTGTCCAAGGCTTTAGGGGATTTATGGCACCATTTGGCGCCTTTCAATGGAGTTCACGGCCCTGAAACATCTTGGGCCGTGAACACCTTTTTCTTGGTGTTCTAAGTGTGTTAGCTACTCCTAAATGCATTTAGGTACATGCCCAAATTAGTACCTTGGCTTAAGGAGGGTTTTTAAGGCATTTTGGCACTTAAACATGGAGTTCACGGCCCAAGAACCTCCTTGGCCGTGAACTCACTTTCATCATTGATTTTAATTGCTTTTGGTGTCCTAAACATGCAATGGTGGGTTCTAGTTCGAGTTCTAAAGCTTTGAGGATCATTGGGACACTTTTGGCCCTTAAAATGGAGTTTACTCCTCAAGTGTTCTTGGGCGGTAAACTCCCAAATCTTGGTGTCTTGTTCCGATTTTGATGTTTTCTAGTCCTATACACACTAGCAAACAAGCCTAAGGTAGTTACAAATCACGGGGAAAGGACTAGGTAGCGTTTAAGCCACATATTAGAGTTTACTCTCCAAGAACGTTCTTGGGCGGTAAACTCCTGTATCTAGTTGTTTTGTTATGAAATTGATGTTTCTAAACACAATTTAAGCTATATAACATAACTAGATCGAAGTACTCATAATTTGAGATAAAAACTCGAAGATCCGTGAGAAAGAAAATGGCTTTTCTCTAGTTGGAAATGTAACTAATGAACCAGTTTGGTTCAGAATTCTATTTATAGTCCTGAGATATTTTTGGCAGAAAATATTTTTATTCCCGGAATGAACTCTAATATCTTAGAGTATTGGAATAACAGTGTTGCATAAAACCCTAGTGCATCCACTCTCCTGATATCTCTTTAAGTGTAAATCCTACAAAACTGCCAAACTTATACTCGGAGTCTGGAATTTCACTGAAACTATTCTAACTTCTATTGGCTTGATATGGTTTGTTTAGAATGGAAATTTCGGGTTGTCACATCATCCCCTGTTGAAGGGAATTTCATCCCGAAATTAGAATTTTGGCAAGGAAGTTGGTACGAATGATCGAGTCGTGAGGAAGAAACTTCCTAATTTATTGGTTCTAGCGCACCTAAGTGAAATCGGGTTCTTGGTTGGTATCCCAACGAAACTTCACTAATGGGCGACAGCGTTGCTTCGTCCGCTTGACCTCTGGGTCGAGGGTCACTACGGTTCTAATACGAAGGCGAGGATCTCGACGAGTGGACTTACAAGAGTCCTAACGGAAAGGTATGGTTTCACGATCGAGGCGCGAAGAGTAGAATGTATTTTACTGAGTTCGCGGAGTAGGTCTAGTGTGTGCGAGGTATAGGACCGATTTTGGTAAGAATCTCGGAGGTCCTATCTATCTTGGATTTAGCTTTCCATGCTTTACAAAGCGTATTAAGCCGTTCCCAGAGTGAGACTTCCTAAAGAGTTTGGTCTCTCACTTGGAATCTCCAAAGGTTCCTTTTCTTGTTTAACTTCCCAGTCAAGGGCCACTCCTTGATGGGTCAAGGTCGTAAAGGTTTCTGTAATTTGTGAGGGGTTCTGAATGAACTACGACAGTAGGTCGATATGACCTAGAATTTGACGAATGATTGTCGGCGTCTCAGGTGTCGACAAATTTCTCAACTGTTTTGACAAATTGTAAGAGTACTCAAAATTTCCCACATCACTAAAAGGGTGTCATAGAAATTTGACTCTTCAATTTCAAAACTCGTGCCTAGAGAACTTCGCGAAAAGTACCTCTGAAGCTAATGTTTCCAGGGGCTCCTTCTTAATACGAGGGTAGATAAGTAAGTCATTATATGGAGAAATGACGAACTGATCCAAGTAAGAAAGACATACCCTATTCATTTAGCTCATGAAAACTATGGGCGTATAGGTCCTATCCGAAGGGTATCACTACGGACTCGAAGTGTCCGCATCGAGTTCAGAAGATAGTCTTCCAGACATCCTTCCCTAACACTCGAACTGGTGATATTCGGATCTTAGATCCATTCCTGGAAGTAATTCTTTCCTTGTTTTTGTTCAACCATTTCATATATGCGAGCCAGAGATAACGATTTCTAATGAAAAATCTTGACGGAGTACTCGATAGTCGAGGCACATATGATGCAATCCGTCGATCTCTGGGAGAATAAGACTGGGGTTCCCCAGGGTGAGAAGCCTAGTCTTCTAATTCTATTTTTGTGTGGTTTGCTAAGTTGTTTGTACTGTTCTTGTGTCTTTGTAGGTGTTTAAGCTGTAGGGCGATCCGTTTACGGAAGTCATACCGGGTTCTAAGTTTGTTCACATGACGATGCGATTACTCGTATACTTAGGCAGTTCTCCGTCCTGAAGTTCATATTAGAATTCATACATGGTTTCATAATCACAGTCTCGTGTATAAGAGTCGTATATAATTAAGATTGAAAAGGTAGTCGAATAACTGATTCTTCTTTAAGCTCACATCCCATCGGGGAAAAAGAAGTTAAAGTGGAATCATCAATTCTAAGCCTATAGAACCTTTATTATATATCACTCTTGTGTATACATTTCTCAGTGATAGATCAATCGTACAAATCCTTGGATTGAACTTGACGTACTGCACGAGTGGTACTTCGGGGGTTTCTTCGGAAAAGAAAAGAACTATGAGGTACTCCATGCATGAGTACTTCGGTGTTCTGATATAACGGCTTCGCTGGAAAAGCGATCTAGAAGAAAGAGATGTACGTATGAAGCTGTTTTTGTGAGGATCAAATTGAATCGAGTCTCATGATAATGTCAGAATCATACTGAAACTTAAAGACATTAGATTTGAACATAAGACGTTTTACAGACAAAACACAACCGTGTAACCATCAACAGCGTTCCTACAAGACTATTGCTGCTAAAAAGGTATACTACAAAAGACAAGTATACGCAGCACGAGCATCCCTAAACCTACGGAATCTCACAAAAGATAGGACTCTAGTTGCACTAGTTCAGGATAGTTTATAAGTCTGTTACAACGAAACGCCTAAATTGCATTAACGTGGTTTCAGAGCAGGCTCTCTTGCAGCTGTGATCCTGAGAATTTTCCCGTCTGTGCCAGAGTTCTACGTTATCGGGCAATCCTTCTTGAGGTGTCCAATTTCACCGCATTGGTGACATATCTGGACAGCACCCACATCAGTGGAGGAAGTGAAGTGTCGAGTAGGAGTTATAGGGACACGGTTGCTTTCGTTGATCTTCCCTTTTGGGCAATTTCTGTAATAGTGCCCTACCTCACCACAAATATAGCAAACTAGGCTTGCTCCAGTGGTGGAGGTAGTTCTACAAAAACGAGCAATGTGTCCCATCTTGTTGCAATTATTGCATTGCCAGGCTCGGTAAATTCCCTTGTGGTGGTGATTGCACCGGTCGCACTTCGGGAGTGTTCCTTTATATGGTCTACTCGGTACTAGGATGGTAGAGGTTTCTACTTGTGGTTGTTGCCCGACAATTCTCTGAAATCGTTTGCGTTCCACTTTGGCTTGACGTTTTCTTTTCTTGAACTCTGAGTTGTTGTTTTGGGTGGTGGCGGCTGTTACTATTTGTTGATTCATCGGATCGTTAACACGATCGGGATTATCAACTCCTTTTTCAGCCTTGTTTGCGTTGGCAGTGCTGCGATTTGCTAGGACTGCTGTCACGACAGCCATCACGGCAGCTGTAACGGTGGCTTGAAAAGTAGCGACGTCCATAGGAAAAGTAGAGGTCTCGTTGCTTGGTTGGTTGTTTCCGAATGACGACATGATTATGTTACACGAAGGATAAGGATTTTGTGAGTGATTCTGGTTGAACCTAGATGTACTTAGATTGTTCAAGTAAGGAGTAAGACTATGTTCTCGAAAGGTTGACCTACATCCCTATGATGCAGTCCTAGTACTAAGTGGGAGTGAGTTTGTAGAATGGTCTCATGACGTTTGTCGTTCAAGCCGAGGTATCGTGGGTTGGTGAATAACAAGATCCAACCACGGAAAGAGACTTGGAAATGTCTCCGGAGCTAACTTGCTATAATCCAATGACTTGACTAAAGCAGGTTTCAGATAGACTCTAATGAAAGTATGATGAGAATACTTTAATAAAGGAAATGACACAGAAGTTAGCCGACTGTCAATATCTTTGATGCTCATGACGTAAAAGATTCATGAAAATGACCTTGTAAAGGTCTTACATCATATCCAAAGAAGATAGTTCTTGAAAGCATAAGGACCTAACCCAAAGTACTTATAGTAGAAGATAATTTCATAGAAAATGCCACATCGGGAAAAGACAGAAAACGATTACTTTCTAACAAGGGAAGTAAGGTAAAGAATCTACTACTGACGACGGTCATCTCTCTGGTGAACTCTTAGTTCAGCCAGCTGACGTTCTACATCAAGTAGGTGTCTTTCGTACACCCTCTGGCGTACTCGGAGCTCTATGACTTCGGCTTGTGATTCAGCCAGTGCTTGCAGCAGGTTTTCATGGTTTCTCTCTGATCTCTCACGAGCATTTTCTAGACGTATGGTGCGGAGGGTATGCATTCTAGCATCGGTGACAACTTCGGTAATCTGAAATAGGGCTATCCTGCCTTGAATCTCATTTCGGGCCACTCTGTGGACCAAGATTGGCAAGGTTCTATCTGCTGAGCCCCCATTGCTCAAGTCGTAGAAGCTTCGGTCACCTTTAAATGGCATGGGCTGATCTTGACCTTGGCTCCATGTTTCCAAGCATTCCACCCACTCAGGGGTCGGGCCATGAAAAGTCGGACGAGGATTAGGAATTGGTACGGGAGCTGCCTGGGATAGGTTCTCAACCTCTGGTTTGGAATTAGCATCGTCCGAAAGGTTTTCATCATGGTGATCATTCAAAGGGATAGGATGATCATTCTCTGGTTCTTCTCCAAACCAACCAACTATGACCTCATTCAGAAGGTATTGGTTGCCGTGGGGATGGAGTCCAGCCATGTTATCTATGCGAGAATTAGGGTAAGAAATAATTATTAGACGAACTATCTAGATAATTATTTGGAAAATCTTCATCAGTTACATCGCTATTTGTGAAGTGCATACCAGTTATATGTAATCGAAACAGGATAGGCATTCGAATATGTGACCTTAACTCCAAATTCGCACAGAATCGGGGTAAAGTAAAATTTCACAGATTCTAAGTCTATAACATCCTAATTGCATATATCCTTAGTGTATCCACTTAGCAACTATCAACTTAGTAATGAAGATCCCGTTTTAGTTCTCAAGTATAACGTACTTATAGTAACACCAAATACTCCTATAGTATTTTAAGTTTAATGTTATGTTCTATTATTCTCATTGTGGTAGGGTTGGTAAGATTTTAGCATTGTTGCAACCACCCAACTACACTTAGGCACATGCTAGTCAACCCTCGGATAATATAGGTGATCAGGCTATATATTTCCAGTTTTGACCATATGTCTCTAAGCCCACTTGCGTTGCCCAACAATCGTAATTCTTTTGTACTGTCCTAGTGACACTTATTTTAGTATGAATGCAGGCACGTATACTTTATTAAATATTTTATTATTTAAAGTATAGACTCTTGGTCAGAGTATTTTTAATCCCTTATGTATTTATAGTTAGTATATCTTTTATGGGTTGATATACTTAATTCACTATAAACAATGCTCTGATACCAATCTGTCACACCCCAAAACCAAGAACGGCGGAAACGTTCTGGGGCGGAGGACGTCATGTACAATATCACAACAATGAAAAGTAGTAAACAAGCAACAACATCATCCATTGCATTAATAATATAATTATTATACAAGTGTGTTCTGTCAAATTTTGATAAACACTAAAGCATAAATCAAAATGAAAGATGAGTCTTCAACGAGCTCCATCTTCCCTAATCCTTGCATCGGTACCTGTCTATGATGACCTGAGGATACAAGTAATTTTGAAAGCGAGTATCAGCTTTGAAGCTGGTGAGATCATAAGTATTTTAGTGTCTTAATTTGTATGTAAGTATTTGTATGTATATGAATTGTAAGTATTGAGATTGTATATGAACTGTAAGTATAAAAATGTATATGAACTGTAAGTATAAAAATGTTTTGTATGATCCTAGCAAGCCCTATGTTTCTACTAATCGTATCCTTCTACCAAGGCATCTAGTGTCTGCGTGTATGGCTCACGTAAAATAGTGTATTTTCCCAAATCTGACTATCACTAATCAAAATATAGTTTCTACATTACCGTGCGTCGTGTGAAAATTCACGAAGTGAATGTAATGGGAAAAGAAATAGTACTATGGTGTAGTGTCGAACTACAACCGTACCTATTACCTTAAATCTAGGGTAATACTTCCAAGTACTATAGTATTTGTAATAAATAACTACATCGGTACTCAACTGCCTTATTTGAGGGATAAGGTATAACGTGATGTCTAGATCCCAGACTATATGCTTCCCTATCAAAGGGATTTTGGGACCTACCCACGACCCCTGCATGTATGCAAGCCGTGAGAATCCACATTACTATGATCATGTATACTCGATATAACTATCACAATTGTGTTGTGATTCATCGGTATAGTTAGATCCTGAACTTGTTTCGTGCTATAGCACTTAATGACGTCTGTCTTATGTATATGTAAGTGTGATCATGTAAGCATATCTATGTAATAGTATAGTAATGTACTGTAATGTAATGTTCCACATGTGCTAGCTGTAATGTGTGTTCTCTCTCTATCTAGCATGTATAGTAATGTATTGTAATGTTCCACATGTGCTAGCTGTAATGTGTGTTCTCTCTCTATCTAGCATGTATAGTAATGTACTGTAATGTTCTAGCTGTAATGTATGCTCTCTCTATCTAGCAAGTATAGTAATGTACAGTAATAATCTAGAAAGTAACGACTCATGAATGAACTGACTCATTGTATGATATTGCATTCTAGTAATAGTTCTAGTATCTTCCTAAACTACCTATATGGTAGTTTACTAGTAATCTAACTTGTACGTATGGACATGGATGTATACCCTTGCTACCCAAGGGTATGGGATGAACTGGATGGGCCTTTATGACTATATATGTACATATGTTATATAACTAATATTTAAACGACCTTCGGACGAGTACCCGATATCCCAACAGACCACATCTCAAGCGCGAAAAGGAAATAGGGTGGATAGCCTTCCTAAGTCTTTTAAACATTTCTTATATAACTATACATATAGAGGCATGCAATTTATAATTTAAAAGCATAAAATAAGATTTGTAAAACCTTTGAACATAAATATTTTCTAAGAAAAGACCGACTTGATGTCGATCTATAAAATGGTTTTGAAGGAATGGGTTTGATAAAACAGTTTAGTATAAAGAACATTTGTTTGAAACACAATTGTAAATAAGTTTGAAATATAATATACAGAGTAAAATGTACAGTGTAATAAGGAGTTTTTAAACACCTAAAGTGTTTATGAAAAACATTTGAAGGAAACTGTTTGGTAAAACGACTAATGAGTAGCCAATCATTTGAATGTTGCTTATTAATCACATGTGATTGATATAATAATTAGCATAATTCTACTTGTATACCCCCCATAAAACATTTAAAAACAGTTTAAAACATTGATTAAGGGGTATGAACTCACCTGCAGTAAGTGACTGGAATTGAACAGACTGTTATCGTAAGGAAGGATCGGACAAGTGCTTGGTGTCAAGTGAAGACTTTGGACACACACAATGATCCTAAATACATATGAGGACATATGTATATAAATAATTAGTGATTAAAACACTAATTATACAAGTATAAACATTTTAACGCGAGGAAAACACTTTTGGTCAAGTGCTAGGAGGCTAATGGGTTGCAACAAAGGAGTGCAAGACCTCTAACGGGAGTTTATGGTCAAATGACCATATGTTTTGGAGTTTACGGCCCAGGGGAGTAAACTCCTGGCCGTAAACTCTCAACAAGGTCTCTAATTGAAGCCTATCATTTATACAACTAGTTTTGTGAATTGTTTCAAGGCTAAATCAAGTGTTTGGGTGACATTTGCCCCCTTTATAGGGGTTTACGGCCCTGGGACCATATCCCATGGAGATTACGGCTGTAAACTCCTTTGGGGGAAGGTTTATGGTGTTTTCAAGTCCCTAATTTAACAAGGAATGAATCAAGGCAATTGTCCAAGGCTTTAGGGGATTTATGGCACCATTTGGCGCCTTTCAATGGAGTTCACGGCCCTGAAACATCTTGGGCCGTGAACACCTTTTTCTTGGTGTTCTAAGTGTGTTAGCTACTCCTAAATGCATTTAGGTACATGCCCAAATTAGTATCTTGGCTTAAGGAGGGTTTTTAAGGCATTTTGGCACTTAAACATGGAGTTCACGGCCCAAGAACCTCCTTGGCCGTGAACTCACTTTCATCATTGATTTTAATTGCTTTTGGTGTCCTAAACATGCAATGGTGGGTTCTAGTTCGAGTTCTAAAGCTTTGAGGGTCATTGGGACACTTTTGGCCCTTAAAATGGAGTTTACTCCTCAAGTGTTCTTGGGCGGTAAACTCCCAAATCTTGGTGTCTTGTTCCGATTTTGATGTTTTCTAGTCCTATACACACTAGAATACAAGCCTAAGGTAGTTACAAATCACGGGGAAAGGACTAGGTAGCATTTAAGCCACATATTGGAGTTTACTCTCCAAGAACGTTCTTGGGCGGTAAACTCCCGAACCTAGTTGTTTTGTTATGAAATTGATGTTTCTAAACACAATCTAAGCTATATAACATAACTAGATTGAAGTACTCACAATTTGGGATAAAAACCCTAAGATCCGTGAGAGAGAAAATGGCTTTTCTCTAGTTGGAAATGTAACTAATGAACCAATTTGGTTCAGAATTCTATTTATAGTCTTGAGATATTTTTGGCAGAAAATATTTTTATTCTCGGAATGAACTCTAATATCTTAGAGTATTAGAATAACAGTGTTGCACAAAACCCTAGTGCATCCACTCTCCTGATATCTCTTTAAGTGTAAATCCTGCAAAACTGCCAAACTTATACTCGGAGTCTGGAATTTCACTGAAACTGTTCTAACTTCTATTGGCTTGATATGGTTTGTTCAGAATGGAAATTTCGGGTTGTCACAGTACTCGAGTGTGAGTATACTCGAGCGAGTCCCTGATATTATTCTTATGTGGTATTTCAGAGAGAGAGATCATGGTTGGGACTCGCCACACATCAGGGACCAGTGACACGAGGGATGAGGAGATCCGTAGGATCATCCAGGAGGAGGTGGCTGCGGCCATCAGGGAAGAGATACCAGAGATGTTCGGGTCTATCAACACCACGTTGATAGAGAAATTTGATGAGAAGTACGCTGCTCTTTCTGAGGCTGCTGTTGCTGCAACCACTGCAGCCATAGCTGCGACGAGGCCGCAGGGTGGTGATGCGTTGCTGTTCCGAGAGTTCAGCAACCCCAAACCACCGGAGTTTGACGGGACCCAGGACCCGATTGCGGCGATGAGATGAACTTCAGACATAGAGGGGTGTTTCTTCACTTGCTCATCTCCTGAGCATTTGAGAGTCCGGTTCGCACTGAACCAGCTTCGTTTGGGGGCGAAGGACTGGTGGAAATTTGTGACAGCGCACTATACGCCTACTGAGCTTGCAGAAGTGACCTGGGAGAGGTTCACTGCTATGTTCCGAGATGAGAACGTTCCCCAGGTGGAGAGGGAGCGTTTGGCCCAGGAGTTTCTGACCCTCAAGCAGGGTACTGAGTCTGTTACTGTGATCACGAGGATGTTTCATGAGCGGACGATGTTTTGCCTAGAGCACGTGTCCTCCGGGCAGGCACGTATGAGTCGATATTTGAGCATTCTGAGGAGGGACATACGTGAGTTCATGGCGAACTCGACATACCGGACATTTTCCGAGCTTCAGGCAAATGCCCGGAAGAGGGGGATAGAGCTGGAGACTCAGGTTAGGGAGGAGGCTGAGTCTTAGGGGAGGGATCGGCGACCGGCGTAGTCCCAGCCGGTAGCCAAGCGGGCCAAGCCCGCCGATTCGAGATCAGGGAACCAGAGGGGCTGCACTTGTGGCAAGTGCGGCAAGAGCCATGACGGAGTGTGCAGAGCAGGGTCTTGCTACAAATATGGTAAGGAGGGGCATATGGCCAAGGACTGCCCTAAGGGGTTTGCAGTATGTTTTCACTGCAACCAGACCAGACACTGGAAGTCAGAGTGTCCGCAGTTGCGGGGATCAGCATAGGGAGCACCTCAGGGATCTGCCCCTGCCGCCATCAGAGCTATCGAGAGTCGGCCAGTGAAAGCCGAAGCGTCGAGGGCATGAGGGAGAGCCTTTCAGTTGACCGCGGAGGAGGTCCACACAACGCCCGATGTCGTGGCTGGTATGTATTATTTCATGTATTTATTTTGATGTTGAGATATTGTGCTTATATTATGTTATGCGTAGGTACTTTTCTTGTGAATTCTTTACCTGCCTTGGTGTTATTTGACTCGGGTGCGAGTCGGTCTTTTGTATCTTTGGCTTTTAGTCAGCATATCAGTGTTAGTCGTGAGGCGTTGAGCCGGCCTCTGAGAGTTTCCATAGCTGACGAGAGGGTGATTTATGCCACAGAGGTGATCCGAGAGTGTGTATTCGAGATTTTCGATGTTGAGTTCCCGATTGATTTGATTCCTATTGTGATGGGTGATGTCTGTGTCATTGTGGGCATGGACTGGTTGAGTAGATTCGGTGCGGTTATCAACTGCGAGCGACAGCTGGTGACCATACGAGACCCTAGTGGGGGAGTTCTTATGGTGTACGGCGAGGGTACATGTTCTGGGTCAGCATTTTGTTTGGCCGCTAGGGTGAGGCAGTGTCTACAGCAGGGCTGTAAGGGCTTTGTGGCGTATGTGATGGATACGCGGATTGATTTAGAGAGACCGAGGTCAATTGAGGAGGTTCCATTAGTGCGTGAGTTCCCGGATGTATTTCCAGAGGAGTTGTCGGGTGTGCCTCCCGTGAGGCAAGTGGAGTTCAGTATCGATTTGGTTCCGGGGTCCGCGCCTATTGCCAAGGTGCCCTATCTCCTTGCACCTTCAGAGATGCAAGAGTTATCCTCGCAACTTCAGGAGCTGTTGGGGAAGGGCTTTATTAGGCCGAGCAGCTCGCCGTGGGGAGCGTATCCTTTTTGTCAAGAAGTAGGATGGTTCACACCGGATGTGCATTGATTACCGAGAGTTGAACAAGCTGACGGTCAAGAACCGTTACCCGTTGCCGAGGATCGATGAATTGTTCGATCAGTTGCAGGGAGCATCTTGGTTCTCCAAGATCGATTTGAGGTCGGGGTATCATCAGGTAAGGGTGCGAGATGAGGACATCCAGAAGACAACGTTCAGGACTCGTTATGGGCATTATGATTTTGTGGTGATGCCTTTCGGACTCATCAATGCCCCGGCAGTGTTCATGGATCTCATGAACAGAGTGTGCAGGCCGATGTTGGATCGGTCGGTGATCGTGTTCATCGACGATATTTTGGTGTATTCGAGATCCAGAGAGTAACATGAGGAGCATTTGAGGGAGATCCTAGGAGTTCTGAGATCGGAGAGGCTTTACGCCAAATTCTCCAAGTATGATTTTTGGTTGCGAGAGGTCCAGTTCCTAGGGCACCTCGTTAACCAGAAAGGGATTCTGGTCGACCCGGCCAAAGTGGAGGCAGTGATGAGTTGGGAGGTGCCGAGGTCACCGTCCGAGATCAGGAGTTTCTTGGGGTTGGTAGGCTATTATCGGAGATTTATCAGGGATTTCTCCATGATCGTCGTGCCACTCACCAGGTTAACCCGGAAGGGTATCGCTTTTTCATGGGGACCAGAGCAGCAGACCTCCTTTGAGACGCTTCGCCAAAGGCTATGTGAAGCCCCAGTGCTAGCCCTCCCGGAGGGGAGGGAGGACTTTGTGGTGTATTGTGATGCATCGATCTTGGGGTTGGGAGCAGTGTTGATGCATAGAGGGCATATGATAGCATATGCAATAAGGCAGTTGAAGCCTCATGAGACGAGATAACCCACCCATGATCTAGAGTTGGGGGCAGTGGTGTTCACCCTTAATATTTGGCGTCACTACCTGTATGGGGTTCGGTGTACGATATACACGGAGCATAAGAGTTTGAAGTATTTGATGGATCAGCCCAACCTAAATATGCGACAGAGAAGGTGGTTGGATGTGGTCAAGGATTATGATTGTGAGATCCTGTACCACCCAGGCAAGGCTAATGTTGTAGCCGATGCACTGAGCCGCAGGGCGGAGAGCACCCCGCTGCGGGATGTATGTTTGAGATTGACCGTGATAGCTCCAGTGTTGGACGCCATTCGTAGGGCACAGGCCGAGGATGCGCAACCTGAGATGCAGAAGAAAGAGCGAGTTGTTGGATTGATTTCAGAGTTCGTTACCGATGGTCGGGGGCTTATGACATTCCAGGGGCGTATATGGGTGCCGTTTGTGGGTGGAACGCATACCATTTTGATGGAAGAGGCCCATCGGTCGAAATTTTCGATCCATCCTGGGGCCACTAAGATGTATTTGGACTCGAGGAAAGAGTATTGGTGGCCCTGTATGAAGAGGAATGTTGCGTGGGTTGTTGAGAGGTGCTTGACCTGCTGTAGGGTTAAGGCCGAGCAGTAGAGGCCGCATGGTAAGTTGCAGCCATTGGAGGTTCCCAAATGGAAGTGGGAACAGATCACCATGGATTTTATCACCAAATTGACAAGGACCGCCAGGGGAGTTGATGCAATTTAGGTGATTGTGGACAGGTTGACGAAGAGCGCTCACTTTCTTGCTATCAGCGAAAGTTCTTCAGCAGAGAAATTGGCAGAGGTGTATGTGAGGGAAGTGGTGTCACGGCATGGAGTGTCGATCTCGATTGTTTCAGACCGTGATGTGCGTTTCACTTCCAGATTCTGGAAGAAGTTTCACGAGGAGTTGGGTACTAGACTGCATTTTAGTACCGCATATCACCCCCAGACAGACGGACAGAGTGAGCGGACGATTCAGACGCTCAAGGACATGCTCCGGACATGTGTGTTGGATTTCGGGGGAAGTTGGGATACGTACTTGCCCTTGGCAGAGTTTTCCTACAACAACATCCATCATTCGAGCATTGGTATGCCACCCTTTGAGCTGTTGTATGGGAGGAGGTGCCGGACCCCCATTTGCTGGAAAGAGGTCGGACAGCGTGTGATGGGCAGTACAACGAGTGATCGCAAGGGTAGGCAGGGTAGCCTATCGTTTTGATTTGCCAGCAGAGTTGGGGCAGATTCACGACACTTTCCATGTGTCGCAACTGCGGAAGTGTATAGCCGATGAGTCGGCAGTGGTTCCATTAGAGGATATTCAGGTGGATGCGAGCCTGAATTATGTTGAGAGACCAGTGGCAATCAGAGATCGGAAAATCAAGGTTCTGAGGAACAAGGAGGTACCCTTGGTTTTGGTTCAGTGGCAGCATTGGAAGGGGTCCGAGATGACTTGGGAGCCGGAGCATGAGATGCGTGAGTAGCATCCGGAGTTATTTGTAGAGCGAGACTTCGAGGGCGAAGTCTAGTTCTAGTGGGGGAGAATTGTAACAGCCCGAATTCCCAGGTATTATTTATTCTTATAAATTTTGGTGATTTGTGAGGAGACTCGACGAGTTGGAGCTCAAACTCGCCGAGTATGATCGTGGTTTGGGGGCGGGTTCGCGTTCGGACTCGGCGAGTCCATGTTGTTTAATGAAACCCTAATTTCCAGGGTATAAGACCTATTTAAAGGGCTTATGGCCGTCATTTGCGGCCACCAACCCCAGAGAGAACCCTAAAGAGTCTTTGAGCGTTTTGTGAGAGAGTAGAGGAAGATCCTTGACTATTTGTGGGTGTTTTTGCATATAGAAGAGGATCAAGGCAAGAGGAGACCAAAGAGGGTGTTAATCCAATGATTCCTGAGCTCAGAGACTTCATTTGAGGTAACCATTCGTTCCTTTCTCAGTCCTTGGTGTAAATCTAAGAGTTAGGGTTTCTTTGTGGAATGATCCATGGAGTAATTGGCCTCTTCTTGTGTTGGTGCTTTAGAACTGGACCCAAAGAGGTCCAGAGACTCTTTTCCCTTAAGCTTTATGAGTGTTAATGGAGGCCATGAGCTTAGAATAGCATTCTAGAGACCATATCATGAAATAAGGCCTTTGGACCTTTGCATGAGCACCAAGATTGTAACTTTACGTGATGTATGTGCTTGGAAGGACTGGATCTATGAGTTGTTGGAACGGATCTGACCTCAGGAGTGAGTTTGAGTGTATGCATGGCATAGACTCGCCGAGTCCGAAGAACAGACTCGGCGAGTAGCATGAAGATGGTCCGTAACCACTCAGCGAGTGGTCTTGCCGAGTTAAGGGGTTGACTCAGTGAGTCAGGGAGAGTCAGAGAGGGTTGACGGGTGGACTGAGTCAAGCTGGAACTCGCCAAGTTGTTCTTGAGACTCGGCGAGTTGAGTCGTGGTGGCCCTGCAACTCATGCTAGGTGGAACTCGTCGAGTTGGGAAAATACTCGACGTGTCGAGAGAGGATCCCAGGGAATCAGTGGACACGTATAGACTCGCCGAGTCGCTCTAGTGCACTCGCCGAGTCCAGTCAAGTTGACCGTTGACCAGAGTTGACCAGTGTTGACTTGATAGGGGTAGTCAACCTTAGTTGTGAAAGTGTTAATTAGAGATATATTATGTTATAGGAGGATTATAGCTCGGGGGATCGAGCGTGAGTGATTTCCGGGATTTGCGAGTTATCGATATACGCGAGGTGAGTCTTCTCACTATACTTTACCTAGTGTGGTAATAGAGTTAAGAGACAGAGTATTATAGAGTTATATGCCAGTGTGATTGCATGTTATTATGTGTTGTGATTTATTATGATATGTGATATGCATGATTCAGAGTTACAGAGTTGGGACTTTCGGGTCCCTAGAGGTAGGGCCAGAGGGCCCACAGAGAGTTGGGGTTGGAGGGCCCCACTGAGACACATTGACCAGAGGGTCAACAGAGTTACAGCCTCGAGTGGCTATTATGTGATTATTGTGGTATTTTGGGGAAACTCACTAAGATTATGCTTACAGTGTTCAGTGTTATGTGTTTCAAGTACCAGTGATGACCGCGGGAAGGCACCGGCTTGATTCGTACACACATATGGGAATTGGATGTATTTTGATCTTGGGAGAAATTGTGATTTGAAAAATTGATGTTATGACGTTTTGTGAACGCATTGTTTAATTGAAAATGTGTTTTCAAAAGTGAAAAATTGTTTTAATTTTTACGGTGTTACATCTGGGGTGCTGACCTACCCGTGTCAGGCCGTTCTGGGGTTCCTACCTACCCTCCGGTCTATCCCATCCGGTAACGCGGACAATTTCACCCCGTACTACTATCACATAAAAACATATCATAAACATTCTGTTAGACATATCTGGGGTGTCCGACCTATCCCTCAGTCCTAACGACCGAATTGGGGGACTATTCCCCTCCTACTACCACTATCACATAGAACATATCATACTGGCACATAAAACACATTATGTAATAGCAAACCAGAAAATTATCACAAAGACGATGATCTCACCTGTAATCAACTACTAGTGGGTCGGCCTTGGTGCCTTAGACCCACTTCTACTGAAGGCTAACTCACCTCAACATTGTGTAGTGTCTACACTCTCATCGGTGTGGAAATCAACTCTCCCCGAACCCTCAATCCCTACACGACAACTTTTCTAAGTTATCAACTCATGCTCGTAACCCTTACAAGGGTCACTCAATCTAAGTCAAAGTCAAAGTCAAATCGATGGTCAAAGATAACTTTTGGTCAAAGTCAACATATGGTTGACTCGACTCGCCGAGTTGGCCCGCCAGCTCATCGAGTCCCCATATCCACAAAATTCCACAATCCCATCCCTACTCATTGAGTCTAGCAAGAGATCGACGAGTTCGCCTTCAACAACGCATCAGACAATCCTCAACCGACTCGCCGAGTTCGCCTTTGAACTTGCCGAGTTCATCTTCATCCATAAGAAGGTGTTCAGTCCATGACTCGCCGAGTCTGTCTTCATGTGACTGGGACATTTCCTTGAACTCATCGAGTCTGTTCATCCACTCGCCGAGTCCTATGATTTCCAGGTCCCTAGTGAACCTAAACAACTGGGGAACCTTTGATCTTAAAAACTTGTCCATAAACAGAAAGGATTTGGTGGAAAATGCACCCCGACTCGCCGAGTCCCATGAATGACTTGCTGAGTCCCTCTATGTCCAAAACTATATAGTCGATTATAATGGGTCTTAACGCGTCAAAACCATAGATATGGCCTCCTAGGATCTATTTTATATGTAAAGCTTCAAACTTGATGTACATGCATGGGGCCTTTGGCTCAAAAAGCCATAAAAGGAGGTCTACAAGATGCATGGGTCTCCAATGGCCATAAAGTTGGTACCTTTATGCCATGGGAACCCTCAATGGTTCCAGATCTGAAGCACAAACCCACTTCTACACCCAATCCCGAATATAACTTCACTAATACTTAGAAAAATATAAAAAATATCCCCATATCAAGATCTAAGCAATGAGTAGCCAAGGTTTCAGCTTTATACCTCAAATAAGCTGGAAATTTGCCCAAAACTCTGGATCTTCTTAGTTCCTCTTGATCTCAAAGCTTCCTTCTCCTTCTCAAACTTCAATCACACAAAAATGGCACCACAAAGCTCAAGAACACTCAATGATGGCTAGGGTTTCTTGTTATGGTTTTCTATGGGTTGGGAGGGACGATGGGGGTTGGGTTGGGGTGTTATAAGGTGTTTAAATAGGGTGCAAACCCAAATATTAGGGTTTCATCCAGATAGTCCTACATGCCGAGTCGGTCTTCCCACTCGTCGAGTAGGTCACTTAAACCGCCGATCAAAAGTCGAGTCTACTCAACAAGTTGGGCCTCCAACTCGCCAAGTCCCAGAGTAAATGGCAACATTTTTTGAATTTAAATATGTAACAGGAAACGGGTGTTACACACACTCATTTGACTCACTTCATGGATTTTATCATGAGTGATCCTGACACGATAATATCTTATATTCTTCAAACCTAGATATATGAGTTATTGACTATGAGTTGGTTATACATTGATTGTACAAAAACGCATTGGTAACTCGATGTTATAAAACGTGCCTTTGTGTATGATTCAACAAGTAGTATAACAAGCATATGATTCAAATTTTATCCATTCCTTTTACCCTTGGAGGGATAAAAGCGATATCTGTGGACCCCTCGATGATTTAGTGATGACACCCTAAGTGCTTGGCCAAGCCTGGACTGATTTGATTTGTTCAATTAGTCGGTCGTCATAAATCAGAAATCGGGAAACAACAAATGGACAGAGAGAATGATTATAATCCATGTCTCAGCCATATGATATCTAGAATGGAGAAATATATGATCCCATATCTAATAGACAAGTCATTGACTAGGTTAGAGTTTGACAACTACTTTAAGAGCTACGATTGCTAGTCGGGTTTTGGAGTCATATGCAATAATAGTTTTAGACTTATCCAAGTGGAAGACTGTTAGATTAGTGTCTAAGTCCATAACTATAACTGGTATGTACTTGACCCAATTCAACATGATCCATTTGGGTTTACATGGCATCGAAACAATTGGATAGACAAAATGAGAAAAAAGGATACCTGTGATTTATATTAATATATTATAAGTTCTAATATATTAATATGAAATCACATTATTTATTTATTATTGATCAAGAATTAATTTAGTGATCAAAAGAAACTAATTAAGTATGGACTCATATATATATATATATATATATATATATATATATATATATATATATATATATATATATATATAGGATGGGCCAAGTTCATTTAGGTTGGGCTAAGCATTCAAGGATAGTCCATGGAGTGTTTAACCCATGGATCCTATGGAAATGAAAGGTCATGGGTATTAGGGTTTACATGAATGTAGCCTTAATCCTCCACACTATATAAAGAGGTCTATGGTTCATGAAGTGGATTAGTGTGTGTACACAAGAGGGCAAAACCAATTTTTGTGCAAGTATCCTTATTCTCAAGTTATTCTGTTGAGGGAAAAACTTTGAGACACAATTGAATAAACGTTAGAACAAGTATATAGCAGAATAGTTAATCTCGAAGGATCAAAAGCTCAACAATAATATTAAGAGTTACAAGTTAGAGAGTTAGTTGTGGAAAAGTGCAGAAATGTAAATAACAACAATTGTTATATCAAGTATACACATAAGCAGATTCATAACGAGGAATGCATTCAAACCAAGTTAATAAGTGAGATCAAACTTAGTGATTAAGTCACAAGAGACTTGCTCCGAAGAGATATGATGATTGATTATAAGAATAAGAAGATTGGATAAGTAAGATAGAAAGAGAACTTTGAGATGTCTATTAGAAATGTAGCCCTAATCCTCCACACTATATAAAGAGGTCTATGGTTAATGAAATGGATTAGTGTGTGTACACAAGAGGGCAAAACCAGTTTTGGTGCAAGTATCCTTATTCTCAAGTTATTCAGTTGAGAGAAAAACTTTGAGAAACACTTGAACAAACGTTAGAACAAGTATATAGCGGAATAGTTAATCTCGAAGGATCAAAAACTCAACAATAATATTAAGAGTTAGAAGTTAGATAGTTAGTTGCGGAAAAGTAAAGAAATGTAAATGACAACAATTGTTATATCAAGTATACACGTAAGCAGATTCATAACGAGGAATGCATTCAAACCAAGTTAATAAGTGAGATCAAACTTAGTGATTAAGTCACAAGAGACTTGCTCCAAAGAGATATGATGATTGATTATGAGAATAAGAAGATTGGATAAGTAAGATAGAAAGAAAACTTTGAGATGTGTATTAGAAATGGATGCGATGTTGACTGTGTTTAATACGTGAGTTTGAGCTCTATTTATAGAGACTCAAAAGATAACAGATTTACAACTCTAAGAGTAGCCATGAAAGGCATACTGGACAATAGAGTGTTTTACCGAAAAGACAAAGTAATCTAAATAGAGATAGAGACTGCGGTGCTGAAGACTTCGAATGATGATTGACGAAGAGACTGCTTGACTGCGGTGGCTTAGAGGCTGCGGTAGTTGAAGTTCAAGAGGATCACTTTTTTTTTGCTTCAACAATTTCCCCCTAAGCGACCTCTTTAACTTTGATCAGCTATCAAGTTTGAGGAACTTGATCAGGATCCACCAAAACTTCCTGATGTTCTCCAACCAGTTAATTCTTCTAAGTATTTCGAACTTGACCTCTGCGGTGGTATGCTTGGATTTTTCAACTACATTTCGACAGATGTCAAGTTGCTTTCTGGTGAGACGATGCATGGCAGTCATAGAGATGAAGTATTTGACATTGTCTGTCTTTCTCTTGAAAATGACTCCTAGCTCAGGATAGTTGGTTGCACCCAAAGTTCTTTCTTCAAAGCCTTCGGCAGGCATCGGTACAGGGTCAAGCGGTGGCAGATCGACTATCTTGGAGATGGTGGGGTGAATGTGTGCGTCGATCTTGGCGAAGTCACAGACTATTTCCTTAAGAAAGGTACTGGCCCTTTCAAGTGCAATCTTCATCTTCGGATGCTTCTCAGACTTGTGCTGAAAAACCTTGGCGATGAGAAAGACTTCTTCAGGGTTCATACTTGGAAAATCAGCCTGGGTGCGTGTAACAACCAAAAATTTGAGACAATTTAAAACATTTTATTTCATTCAAAAACCATTAAGTTCATACATCTTATTTTCAAAATAGTTTAAACATTATAGTATCCCCCAGAACCATATCACATGAATCATAAAACATGAGGAGTGGTATGATCACGCCTTCACCTTTCCACAATATCCCGAAGTACCTGAAACAATACACGGAACTGTAAGCTCGAAAGCTTAGTGAGTTACCCCCAAAATACCAACCACATACAGCCATAATCATAACATATTGTATCACAATATAGAACAGCCATGCCTCTCAAGTTTGCAGCGTGACTGGTCCGCCCTCAACATGCCTTCTGTTCACCCGGTCCACTCTCTGAGTCTACAGTATGACTGGACCGCCCGCACCGGGCCTTCAGTCTATATGAATCTATCCGAGCCTTCAGTATGACTGGACCGCCATACGAGCCTACAATCTATCCGGATCGCTCGTAGGGTATGTTGGCCTTCAACACAAAGCAGGATCGCCTCAACCCAAACATCAAGCAAATAACCATGTGTACATATAACAGGAAATCACATAACAATCAACAGGCAAACAAATCAATCTAGCAGATCATAAAGCATAGCATCATCCTTACCAGGATATCGACCTAACCGGTCACTAACATAGCATCATCCTATATACCAGGATACCGGCCTAAACCAGGTTACTAACATAGCTGTTGGGTTTTGAGCAATCTAACACTTCCTAAGTGTGGATGCAACCCTAATAAACCTTGGATCTATGATTGTCTAAATACATGCAAAATAATAATTTTCCAAGGTTCATAACCTATCTAACATGGCATGGGGTACTTTTAAACATAAAATAATTAGATGAGATTACATACCTTTTGACGAGTTTGATTCCTTTGGAGTTTGAGAGCCAAGCACCAATAGTGTGAATGCCTCAAATGGAATCACAAATCACCACAAACTCTTGGAAAACTTTAGAGAGAGTGTATACACACATAGAAAATCGGCCACACACAAGCACACACAATAGTGACTATTTCATGCAACATAAGCATGCTTATATAGTGTACATGGTTAGGGTGAAACCCTAATAACCCATGACCTTTCCATTTCCAAGGATCCATGGGTTAAAAGATCCATGGATCATCCATGGACTTCCATCCAAGCCTAGCCCATTAACAAATGAGTGTTAGCCCACACTATATAAAACCAATAGCCCACAATCTAATTAGTCTTCCTTTTAATCTCTAAATTAATTCATAATTAATTTAAGACTAAGACTAATTAAATAACATGACTTCATATTAATATACTATAACTTATAATATATTAATAAACATATGTGTATAACTCTGATAAAATTATCCATAAATAGTTCGGGTGAAGTGCAACCCAAATGGACCATGCCGGGTCGGGTCAAGTATATACCAAATAAGTTATGGACTTAGACACCTTATCCAACAGACTCCCACTTGGATAAGTCTAATAACTATATTTGCGTATGTTACTTCAGGAACCAACCAACAATCGTAGCTCTCGAAAACTCTGTTGAACTATGAAGCGCCATTTTAGATAAGTGATCATATAATCCTCCGTTCTCTTGATATCAGCCGGACAATTTCATGGAACAACGTCGTACTTATTGTCCAGCAGTTTGTTTCCTGATTTCCCATTTGTTTGACAAAGAACTTAATCGAACACATCAATTTAGTTCTGACCGGCCGGTACATAGGCCACAACAAAATCATCGAGGGGCCCAGATATCGCTTCTATTTCTAAAAGGAACAGATAAACTTCGACTCATATGCTTGTTCTACTACTTGTTGAATTGTACACAAAGGCACGTTTTATAACATCAAGTTATTGATGCGTTTACGTGCAATCAATGCACAACCAACTCATAGGTAACAACTCATATCTCTAGGTTTGAAGATTTATATGATATTACCGTCTCACGATCACTCGAGATAAATTCCATGAAGTGATACAAGTGAGCGTGGGTTTATTCCAATACTCATAACTTATGAGCACTCATGAATGTTGTAGCAACCATTGCTATGACTAAACCCATTTAGCCATCTACAAACTCGATTCATGACAGTCTTGATTCATACCTACTTCCAACATATGAACGACTGTGGAGTGTTTAAATAACTTAGTCATTCGGAAAGAATAACCTAGCTATTTTGGAAGTCAAAACATGCAAAGTGAAACACAATAATAATCGAATCCAATATGGTCTCAGAACCCTTTTGAATATAAATAGAACCACATTTTATTTATCACCATATTGATTACACATTATTCATCATATAATGTTTCAAACAATCAACTTAAGACTTGAATAAAAAACAATAGTCGTCCCATGCTCCTAGCATGTACACTTTGTTTTTCTAAACAATAGTTATGCCATACTCCAAGTATGCACACGATGTTTGTCTATGATCCTTACATTGTGATGTAGATCAATTGAACATGATTCCAATGATACTCATTTCACAATCCCAAATCCTTATTGTAAATGTGAGAATCCCCGATTCCTATCATTTACCAAAAAAACTGTTAGATTTTAAACTTTTATGCAATGTTCCTCTTGTAATGATTATTCATAAAGTCACCAAAACCTTGTCACCAGTCATTACAGAGTATTGCAAAGAAGATCAACTTCTATGGAACGGAAGTCTCATATTCAAAGTACATTGCTTTGAACATCCTTCTTGCATTAAGGTTTTCTAATCTTACATAGATTGAATAACTTCCACCTATGGAGACATTTTCATAGTCCCATTTTGACTATCACTTCCGAACAAGAGTTACTTCTTTTCAGAATATGTCAATATGGTCCTTTCCGACATCATACTTCCAACTGTCCCTGAGCAACCAATCTTTGGCGAACCTCAGATTTGTCCTCGAGAATTGCTTAATCACTTTAGTCATATCTAGTTCTAGACTTTTCCCTTCTCAATGCCTTAAGCATTTGGAAAATTTAGAAAAGATGAATATTATAGCACATGCAATCGATCCTATATCCGAAGCATATGGGACACAATTCATGATGTCTCACATGATGAGATGATACTAGACCAGTCTTTTGCTACAATATTTTTTATTTGCCATGTTTTAAAAATTTAACTATGAAGAGGGATGCCGTAGTCATAATTGAATTTTGAGAACGCAATATATATAGAATTTCCTTAAGTCGAACCATTCAGACATAAAATTCATATATATGTCCTTGACTAAAGACGATTAAAATCTCAATCTAAGCTTTAGAATTGAAACGAAGTATAATTTCCTCTCCCTTAATTATAGCAAAACAACTTTTCAACCCCTGCAACTTCACGAATTGAAACTTTGTTTTCTATAATTAACATTGCTAGCTTGCAATACTAATCATAATTATCATGCTCCCACTAACATGATGATTATTAGCAAAACACTTATGCTCCCACCAGCTCTGACATATTTCCAGAAATCTGCTGGACTTCTGAAATTTAGATTCATACACCCTTTCTTAGATAGCTCACATGTGTGTCTAAGCAATTTCAAGAACTATGAAAAGGGATGCCGTAATCATAGTCTCAATTTCTTAGACCTTTGCCATTTCTCACAAGTCCATGTTAGTGTGCCGGTTAACCACACACGCTCCACTAACGACTTTTGAAAATGTAAATAACACAATTGATATCTACGTAAAATCTACTTAGTGAAAGCGTTTCCTCACCATCATTTTCATGAATCAGAGAGAAACCTTATGACACTTAGATTTTATAGTGTATGAGTTCCTATCCATGTGAATTTGTCAAAACCATAATCACAAGATAAGGTTAGTTACAAATTCAGCCTTACATGGATTAAACTTGTTCAATCTTAGTTTCTTGTCACCTTGGTAGCACAAGGCCCACCAATGCTTCCAAGTTGAACTCTGATAACTCACATGCAAATTCAACTTATTTGAAGTAGGTACAGAAATAAGAATTATGTCAACACGATAGGTTGCAAACCTTAAGTCGTGTGCTAGTGATAAATTACAGGTTTTACTCTTGATTAAATCTTGAAACTCTTTCAGGATCTTTAAGGCTCCCACTGTCCCCTTGACATATAAGTTTCCCCAGTCAAGAACCATTCCTTGACAAAACAAATATTCAAGGGATAGTGCAGATTCTTATCAAGACTAACACTTCACATAATTGGTCTTAGTTGGTCTTTGTCTCATCCAAGACATCACAACTTACCAATCTCAAATGTACAAGAGTAGAATACATTTTACTCTTACATTTGACTAGTGTTAATAAATCTTCCTTTATGTCACTCCAGGTTACAATCTTGGAGTATGACTCTAAGAATTTTTTTGGAACGAAATATGACTCATCTTCTTGATTTTAACCAATCCAACAATTCATGACCTCTCTTCTTAGCCATAACAATGCACTAAGACGTCCTTAGAGTATGAATTTGTGATATGGTTTCATAATCATTAAGATGATCATGAAATACGATACTAAAGTACTCTCCCATCCTTTCATATTTGAGAAACTTTTATCTTTCTGCCTAATTTGATTCTTCTCATTTTTTTTGTCATACATTGTAACCTTTCCAATGTTACAGAATTATACTTAACCTTATAAGTATAATCATATTTACTAATCTTTAGTAAATCATGACAAATCAATCTTTGTGGTGGACCTTGACCAGCGCACACCCAGTGTACCTAATTCCTTAGTCCTTCAATTGACTCACATATACATGTGATCAAAGAATTAGTCTTAATTTTCAAAGATGAAAATTCTCATTCATCATACAATACAACTTGTATGATTCCAAGTTTCTGTCCAATTGAAACTTGGGTGATGAAAAACTTTCTTCATTTGGTAAATTCAGACACTACCACAAATGAAAGAATCAAATCCACATTCCAATATTGCTATTACTGGAAACATATAAGCAACAATTTTCCACAGATGCCATTGTAAGGATATTTTCAAAATAAATAAAATTAAAACCCTTTTTTTTCTTTTATTTTAAAACTTTGCGGAAAAACTTATCCTTACAATCCACATGAAAACCTTGTTGTTATCTATTCATAAGCAATATATTATAACTCTTAAGCAACAACTCAAAATTTTGATTGCCGAACCATGCGATCGAAACCCACCTTTGCAATCAAAATCAACATATACTTACTTTAAGCTTCCTATATTTTCTTTGATTCTTAAAAACATCAGCATGTGACCCATTCACATTATGTAATAAGAATCTCCAAATAGGAACTTAATAGAGTTAGACAGTGGACTTTAACCGAAGTAGAGTCAAACCTCTTGACTTGATCAACCTTATGACCTTTCAGGTGAATAGGGCAGCTTCGCAACCAATGCCCCTTCCTTTGGCAACAAAACACATGGACCCTTTGGTAATGGCACATAAGACTATCTCAGACTTAGCCTTTCTCTTTACCATTTGGTCAACCGAGTTGACTATGGCCGATCCCTTTCCATTGGGAAGAGAAATCCTTTTCTAGATATCCAATGCTACCATTGTCAATGTCCATGTAGACTTGGGAAGTTGTTCTTTCAATCAAATTTGCTTTACTGGTGTTCCAAATCATTGTTGATTCCACAACACCAAGCAAATAGATAACATCATTAAGGGTCATGTCATAGTCTGTCTCATAGTAGTCCCAAAGAGACTCACTATGTTACTAAGAAAGTGATTGAATATCCAACTTTCACGAGACTTTGACACCCAACTCTCCCGGCTTGTCAATATGTGACTTTATCTCCAAGATGTGAGCACACATAGACTATGCTTGCCAATAAGTATTGAGTGACTTTAAACTTTTCAAGAACTTGTGGGTGAGGGAGAATGATTGGAGGAGGTGGAGGAAGTGAAGCATGATGTTGAGGGACACCATCTTCAAGAGATTTGGGATGTGACAACCCGATATTTCAACTCTTTGTAACGACCATAATGGGTCAAGTATTGTAACCACTTCTGAATAATAAAAAGTTACCTTCATAATAACATGTATAAATAAGTTCTACTTAATTTCCTTCTATGATTAAATGTCTTTGAAACATAATCGTACGTGAAAAGAACGCCCAAATCCGACTTCATATAGCGAAGATGTGATTTTTCTAAGTTCGGCTTAGCAACAGACAGCTAAAAACTCGAATCGGAAATCGAGCGACTTTTGGCCGGAATGACCTAAATGAGAATCGAAGGTCTCGTCAATGGTATTCCAGCGGTAAAAAAATCTGGCAAAAACCGACATCAGATAAAGAAGTTATGAATTTTCTAAGAAATTCCTTAAACACGATGGATTTTTAATAAATAATAAAAATATAATTTTGGAATTTGCCGACGGAGTCTAAACGAAAGTTGTAGAGCGTACTCTCACCTACACGAGGATATAAAGACCATCGAAAACGGAGTTCGTATGAAGAAGATATGGATTTTTGAAGTTTATTAAATAAATTAATTATTTATTTAATTCAAAATTCGGATATTATCCGAAGGGGAGTCAGCATCCTCCTCCGAAGTACGCGCTACGTACTCCTGTACGCCCCGCGTAACCGAGAGGATTGGCCTCGGATCGTCCACGTCGCCATATCCGAGGAATCCGATCCATCCGACCCGCCCGACCCGTCCGACCCGACGTCCCATCCGACCCGGCGTCCCATCCGACCCACCTCCCCAGCAACCCGTCCCATCCGACCCGAGAACCCAACAACCCGTCCCATCCGAACCGAGGCAGTCGAGGCTTCGGTCATGCATGACGTACGCGTACGCAGCGCGTACGAGCGTACGCCCCGCGTACCGAGGCAGACCAGCCTTCCTATAAATAGAATGCGAGGGTTTCCAAAGAAAGGGTTCATTTCTCTTCTCTCTCTCCCAACTTTGCCTCGTTTTCCGTGTCCGTTCAAACCCGAAGCTCTGGTCTTTTTGGCTCAAGTCCCGAAGGTCGATTTTACTCCCGAGATTCCCGAGAACCCCGAGGAAAATCCGTTTCCCGAGACGAAACTCTGCCCGGTTTTCCATCTCGCTATCTTCAAACTTTCAAGTGAGTTTCATACCCCTAAATCAACCTTTTAATTAGTCTAAATACTTTTATATGCTTTCAAAGGGGGGGATTACAAGTAAAACACACGAGTATTATCGTGCGTTACATAAAGAAATTCTTTTATATACTGTTATATATTCAAATCACATGCGATTTATAAACATTTAAAGGAACTTATGTATATATGTATATATGTATATATATAACATATGTCACAATAGCATTTTTTCCTTTTAAAAATATAATGTTGTTGTAATGCATGTATAAACTAATCTGTTCTGAGATTTTTCTTGTCTATCCTAGACTCTACACCCAAAAATCTATACTTTCATAAACAAGCGATTCCTTTTCGCAATGTTTCTAAACAAACAAGACACGCTTTTTGGAAACTATAATAGGTATGGTTTTACGAAACAAATTTCTAACTCTTATGTAGTAGAATCACATATTTCAAGAAGTTCACTTTCGTGTACAAGAACAAACGTAACATTTTAACAAGTAGATCTGTTTTTATACCACGGATTTGTGAGACACTAACTTCATGTACGTTCGAGTACACATTTCAAGTCCTGTATTATATACCAGAATCCCTTGGAGGGGGAGCATGGTGTTTGTGTATAGATCTATACGGGCTTGACAAACCCGCGCCCTGACTGTTAGCTGCAGTCCACCGTTTGGGGTGACAAACGTCATAACATTCCAACGCCTGAAGAACGTTGTGTATAGGCATTCAGAGTCAATAGTATGGTTATAAAACTCACAAGGGGTATTAAAATGCATTGATTTACAAGGTTTTCAAATTCATTGGTTCTTTTACATTTACATACATTTTAGAAACAAACATTGGTCTTGAGTGAAGGCTACTTTTATACTAGTAGAAAATATTGGATTTTCTAACCACAAACAAACGAAGATAAAACATTTCAGTTCATTCAAACATTGTCACTTAAATACTTATGAAATTCACCAGCTTAAATGCTGATCTACTCTTTCAAAATTACTTGTATGTCCCAGGGAATCAGTAATTTCAGGTATTCATTTCGCTTTTGATGAAGGGATGCTGCGGCGCCAGTTTAATCTCGTATTTTGACATCATATTGTAATTGAGTTTTGAACATGTAACTTTTGACAAATGTAAACTTTCAATTATATATATGATGGTTGTATTGCTTTCTTTACTATGTATTCATTTGTTACGTTACCACATGAAGTCATCCGCCCCCGAACGTTTCCGCCGTTCAGGTTTGGGGGTGTGACAGATTGGTATCAGAGCAATGTTTATAGTGAACTAAGTATATCGAACCACATAAGATATACAAACTATAAATGCTTAAGGGACTAATACTCTCTGACAAAACAAATTTTCTTTTTACACTTAAGCAGCATTTCGTTCAACTTAAATTGGTAGTTCATTTAAGTACAAATACATGCATACCACGAACTATTTTCATGTTATACAACTATACAAGTATTTAGACAAGTTGACACTACGATTGGGACTCGATATATGTAATCAGATTTTGGACAAATATAGCGTGATCAACTATATTTGCCCAAGATTGGACCAACGTATATCGAGGGATGATCGTAGTAAGCAACAAGTCAAAACTTACCAAACCATTACAAGAATCAAACACAAGCACTTAAATACTATAGGAGTATTTGCTATCTAAACTAGTTTAACTTACATGTTTTACATGTTCCGGCTTTACTCAATTCTTATAACCCTTTTTCTCGTACAGTCAAATGGCTGGATTTCACCACCCTGGCGACCCCTACTTTCCCAACCAAGGCAACGGAGGATGGATCGAAGATGATCCCGAAGAGGACGAGGAACCCATAGAAGTGGGTGATGACTCCGGTACCGACTCAGAGCCGGAAGTTATCGATCCACCACCCATTCAACCTCCCGTCTTCGTAAGGAACTTTCAAGGACCGACTCCCGTCTGGGGAAGTCACCTCCACCATTGGAGCCAACAGCAAAACCTACGCCCTCCCTACGGCATGTGCCGGGACTTCTATGATGTCCGCGGTGGAGGTTCGGCTGATCAAGCACTCCCGGTAATGGTGGGTAAGTTAGCCAATCAGTCCTATCAGTCTGGAGTACAAGCTAGCCGACTCCGGGATATCAACGTGGAAGTGCAGGTTCACACTTCTGACATCCGTAGGCTGGACAAGATGCAAGACAACGCCCAATTCCAAGCTGAATCGTTTCAAGCGCAAATGATTGCAGCCCTCGCCGAACTAAGGGAACAACAAGCCGCTTTCGATAGGCGTCTAATGGAGTCAAAGCAATCAGATACGGAGTCAAGCTCCAAGCGCAACCTTCGACGCAAGTAGTGCTTGTCAAGGACTCAAATTTTGTTATAGCTTAGGACCTCGGCTAAAAGTCTTTAAATTTCTCGAACTTTGTAATCGGAGACCCTTATAGGGGTCAAATTTTCATGATCGTTGTAACAACTTTTATATTAATATAAGTGGCACTATTACTACTATGTTGAGTATTTCGTTCGAACCTTGAATGGTCTTTGAGAACCCCAAATACTTGTTTCATACCTTCAGTCTTACAAATAACTTTCATTCTTCTATTGTAAGACTCATACTATCATCTGTTGTTGAACTATAGCGATTTAGTTCATGAGACACATACATTTTTCCATTCTATGAAATTCTTATCCTTGTCTTTTCAATCTATAGTTGAAGGATGCCTCCGCGTAGGAATCCAAGGCGAAACAACGGTGAGGAAGCACCTATACCACCACCACCTCCACCACCCCAATTTGATGTTGTTATGTTTCAAGCAGCAGTCACCGCAGCAGTGGCAGCTGCCATGTCACAGATCAATAACTCAAGTACTAATGGCTCGGGATCTGGCACACAGCCATCTAACCATGGCAAGAGTCATGGACCACCTCGGGAATGCACCTATAAGGACTTCACTAATGCCAAGCCCCGAATGTTTTATGGTACTGGTGGTGTGATGGCCCTGAGGCAGTGGATCGAAAGGACGGAGGCAGTCTTTGAAATATGCTCCTGCCCCGAGCACAGCAAGGTCAAATTTGCAACTTTCACCCTTCTCGATAAAGCTTTAACTTGGTGGAATGGCCACGTTAAAGTACTTACCCTAATCGTGGCGAACTCCATAAGTTGGGAGAACTTGAAGGCCATGATGATGAGAGAATACTGCCCACGGGGAGAAATTCAAAAGCTTGAACACGAGCTATGGACTCTCGGAATGGTGGGTACCGACATCGCTACTTATACCAACAGATTCTGCGAGCTGGCAATCCTTTGTCCAGATATGATTGCTCCCGAGAGCAAGAAGATAGAAAGGTACATCTGGGGACTGACGCCCCAAATGCGATCAAGCGTGTTAGCTTCTAAACCTGGCACCTTTGAAAGTGCTAAGGAACTGGCACAATCTATGATCGACTACGGAGGTCATCAGAACTCAATCACTTCTGCACCAGCACCACAGAAAGCAAACAACAACTACAACAACTACAACAACAACAACCACAACAATGGCAGGAAGAGAGCATGGATTAAAGGGAAGGGTGGATCTTCCCAAGAATCCGCGAAGAAACAACTTGTGTCAGTAAATGCTGCCATTGTACCTACTACAGCCCCTATAAATACCTACCCAACAAAGCCTTATATAGGCAACCTCCCAAAATGCACCAAATGCAATTACCACCACCATGGACCTTGTCGAACTATGCAGTGCACTAACTGCAGCCAGAAAGGGCACACAGCCCGTTTCTGCAAGGAACCCGCGAAGCCGATCACTCAAGTTCCCGGTGCGGGTGTAGGGCAGGCTTGCTACGGTTGTGGCGAGGTGGGCCACTACCAGAGAAACTGTCCTAAGGCAGCAGGCACCAGAGGTGTTAGACGAGTTTTGGCAATAGGCCACGACGAAGCTGTAGCTGACCCAACTATAGTTGCTGGTACGTTTCTTCTCGATAATTCATACGCATGCATATTATTCGATAGTGGAGCGGAGAGAAGTTTCGTGAGTCAAAATTTTATTCATTTACTTAAACCTAAACCTAGCAAGTTAGAAAATTCATTCACTATAGAGATGGCCAATGGAAAAACTGAAAACACAAATTGCATATACATGGGCTGTACGTTAACATTAGACGGCCATTCTTTCCCAATCAATCTCATGCCTGTTCAAATTAAAAGTTTCGACGTCATCATCGGCATGGATTGGTTGAGCCTTCTTCGCGCCGACATCATGTGCTTTGAGAAAGCAGTCCGTCTTAACCTCCCAAACAACGAAACATTAGTTGTCTACGGCGACAAATCTAGTACAAACCTTCGCATCATTTCGTGCATCCAAGCTCGAAAGTGCTTGCGGAAGGATTGTCGAGCATTCTTAGCGCACATCGTCGATACAAGTCAAGAACTGAAGGACATCAAGAGCATCTCGGTAGTACGCGACTTTCCCGATATCTTTCCAGAAGAACTACCAGGATTACCACCGCAACGTCAAGTCGAGTTCAGAATCGACTTAATTCCAGGAGCTACCCCAGTAGCGAAGTCGCCTTATCGTCTTGCACCAGCAGAGATGCAGGAACTTTCCAGTCAACTTAATGAACTCCTTCACAAAGGATTCATAAGACCAAGTTTCTCACCTTGGGGAGCACCAGTCTTGTTTGTAAAGAAGAAAGACGGATCGTTCCGTATGTGCATCGACTACAGAGAGCTGAACAAACTTACTATCAAGAACCGCTATCCTCTACCCCGTATCGACGACCTATTCGATCAACTTCAAGGGGCGAACTACTTCTCCAAAATAGACCTGCGATCCGGATATCATCAATTACGAGTTCTAGAGGGGGACATTCCAAAGACAGCCTTCCGAACTCGTTATGGACACTACGAATTCGTAGTGATGCCGTTCGGATTAACCAATGCACCAGCAGTATTTATGGACCTAATGAATAGGGTATGCCGCCCTTACTTGGATCAGTTCGTCATCGTCTTTATCGATGATATACTTATCTACTCTCGAAGTGAGGAAGAGCATAGTCAACACCTACGAAAAGTCCTAGAAACACTGCGAACGGAGAAACTATATGCGAAGTTCTCTAAATGCGAATTTTGGATTCGAAGAGTCGAATTTTTAGGTCACGTTGTTAGCGAGAAAGGTATACACGTGGACCCTTCCAAAATTAAGGCTATTGAGAACTGGTCGGCACCAAAGACACCTACAGAAATTCGTCAATTTCTAGGTCTAGCTGGCTACTATCGCAGATTCATAAAGAACTTTTCGAGCATTGCGAAACCTCTTACTTCATTAACCCAGAAAGGAGTGGCCTTTGACTGGGAAGCGAAACAAGAGAAGGCATTCCAGACACTAAAACAGGCCTTGTGCACCGCACCGATACTATCCCTCCCCGAAGGGATAGAAGACTTCGTGGTGTATTGCGATGCTTCAAATCAAGGACTTGGTTGTGTTCTTATGCAGAGAGGGAAGGTTATCGCTTATGCCTCCCGACAGCTTAAGACACACGAAGTGAACTATACGACACATGACCTCGAGTTAGGAGCAGTGGTATTTGCTCTGAAGATCTGGAGGCACTACTTATACGGAACAAAGAGTACTATATTCACCGATCACAAGAGCCTTCAACACATTTTCGATCAGAAGGAACTCAACATGCGACAACGACGATGGGTTGAGTTACTGAATGACTACGAATGCGAAATTCGTTGTCATCCTGGCAAGGCCAACGTAGTAGCCGACGCCCTCAGTCGAAAGGAATACACTGGTCGGAGGGTCAAATCTCTGACCATGACTATCCATTCCCACCTATCCACACAAATTAAGGAAGCACAAATGGAAGCTTTGCAACCTGAAAATGTGGCGGGTGAATCCCTGCGAGGAATGGAGAAGAATTTAGAAGTCAAGGGTGGCGGAGCCTACTATCTCATGGACCGAATCTGGACCCCAAATCATGGTGGTTTCAGAAACGTAGTCATGACCGAGGCTCACAATTCAAGATATTCCGTTCACCCGGGTTCAGATAAAATGTATCTGGATCTTAAGAAACTATACTGGTGGCCTAACATGAAAGCAGAAATTGCTACCTTCGTGAGTAAATGTCTTACTTGCGCTAAGGTTAAGGTCGAGTATCAGAAACCGTCAGGACTACTACAACAACCAGAGATACCGGAATGGAAATGGGAGCGGATTACTATGGACTTCATAACCAAGTTACCCAAGACGACAAGTGGACTCGATACCATATGGGTCATTGTCGACAGGTTGACCAAATCCGCACATTTCCTACCCATCAAGGAGACTGACAAAATGGAGAAGCTTACAAGAACTTACTCAAGGGAAGTAGTACGACTGCATGGTGTTCCGATATCCATTATGTAACAGTCCAAAATCTCAAGTATTGTTAAATTGCATTTTGGGGTGTTTTAAAGGGGAGACTCGGCGAGTTGGAGCAAGACTCGCCGAGTAGGGTCGCAGTTTTGGTCGCGGATTCGCGACTGGACTCGACGAGTCCAGGTATGGACTCGGCGAGTCGACGCTGTTCAGCAGAAACCCTAGCCGTTTGGTTTTGGATCGTATATAATGCCTCTTAGGCCGTCATTGTCCGTCTTTTGGCCGATTGAGAAGAACCCTAATCATTGTGGACGTCTAGAGCAGGAGAGGAAGCTTTTGGAACCTTGAAGAATTTGTTAGGCAAGAAGAAGAAGAGTTTTGGCCAAAGGAATATCAAGGGGATCGAGTTCTGAGGTTTGGAGACACAGAGAGGGTGTTATTCAGGTAATATTTCGGATCATTTCTGCTATATTAAAGTGTGCACGAATTTAGGGTTTATGAAACCCATTTGGAGATTAGATGGATTGTTGTGTCGTTACCCAATGTTTATACCCCTGTGTTAGTACCCCTTAGAGGTTCAGAAGGTCCTATGGTTGTATATTCGGAAAATATGTATCTCAAGAAGCAGTTTGATCGACTGCATGGCGTGGACTCGCCGAGTCGGATGATCAGACTCGGCGAGTAGCTTGAAGATTCACTGGGACTCGCCGAGTTGTTCTTCAGACTCGGCGAGTGGAGTCGGGGTGGCCCCGCGATTCTTCCAGGAGTGACTCGTCGAGTCAAAGAGGATACTCGACGAGTAGAAGGGGAATCTTAGAGGATTGAAGGACGACCAGACTCGCCGAGTCGCCAGGGAACTCGCCGAGTCCAGTCGAGCTGACAATGGACTGTTGACCAGAGTTGACTGGTGTGATTTCTTAGGGTCAGTTAACGTGGAAGATAGAAGTATTAAAAAGGGATATATGATGTTACAGGGAGCTTGTAGCTCGGAGGATCAAGTGCAAGGGATTTTAGGAGTTGCTATCTTCCAGTGTCCGCGAGGTGAGTCTTCTCACTATACCTCACCAGGAAGGGTTTGATTGTGTGACCGGAAGGTCAAGTATGTTATGTGTTATGTTTATATGCTATAAATGGAAAGTTAGCTGCTACGCGTGATTTACATGCTTATATATGGGCCGGAAGGCAAGGTATTATGTGACAGAAAGGTCAGGTATGATATATGATATATGTGCTTTATGTGTTAGAGTATTTGTATTATGTGTTATATATGTGTATGGGCCGGAAGGCAATTATCTTATGGGCCGGAAGGCGATATATATTGTGGACCGAAAGGTCCGGGCCGGAAGGCAATGTTATGTGGACCGAAAGGTCCGGGCCGGAAGGCAATGTTATGTGGACCGAAAGGTCCGGGCCGGAAGGCAATGTTATGTGGACCGAAAGGTCCGGGCCGGAAGGCGTATGTGCGTAAGGTATATTGGGGAACTCACTAAGCTTCGTGCTTACGTTGTTCATGTTATGTTGTTTCAGGTTCTTACAGTAACGCGGGATGGCAACGGTTCGATTGTACACACCGAAGAAAGAGTTGTGTTTTTGGAGGATCCTGGTCTTCTATTATAAAGAAAATGAAACTATGTTTTGTAATTCGAATGTGAATAAGATTTTAAACAAGTGTTTTTAATTTTAAATTGATTACTTAAATGAAAATTTTGTTTTTGGAAATCACGGTGTTACACATTATCTCCGATCGAGATAGTAGATTCACTTCAAGATTCTGGCAGTCACTACAAAGTTCCCTGGGAACTAGGCTGGACATGAGTACAGCCTACCACCCACAGACAGACGGACAAAGTGAGAGAACAATACAAACTTTAGAAGACATGCTGAGAGCCTGTGTGATTGACTTTGGAAAGGCATGGGATATTCATTTACCCCTTGTCGAATTTTCATACAACAATAGTTATCATACAAGCATAAAGGCTACTCCGTTTGAAGCCCTCTATGGTCGAAAGTGCAGATCCCCTCTGTGCTGGACTGAAGTTGGCGATACCTAGTTAGCTAGAGGAAGAGTTCCTGAAAGCACTCTCACAGGTCCGGAGATCATACGTGAAACAACAGAGAAAATCGTTCAGATTCGTGAACGATTGAAAGCCTCAAGAGACCGACAGAAAAGCTACGCTGACCAAAGGAGGAAACCTTTGGAATTCCAGGTAGGAGACCGCGTCTTATTAAAGGTCTCACCGTGGAAGGGTTTAATACGATTTGGAAAGCGTGGGAAACTAAATCCAAGATACATAGGGCCTTTCGAGATTCTTGCCAGAATCGGCCCAGTGGCTTACAAGCTAAACCTACCGCGCGAACTTAGTAACATCCATCCAACCTTCCACGTCTCAAACTTGAAAAAGTGCCTTTCCGACGAGACTCTTGTTATTCCACTCGACGAGATCGAGATCAACGAGAGCCTCAACTTTGTGGAAGAACCAGTAGAAATCATGGACCGAGAGGTCAAACAAACAAAACAAAGTCGCATACCCATCGTGAAGGTTCGCTGGAACGCCAAGCGGGGACCCGAATTCACATGGGAACGCGAAGATCAGATGAAACAAAAGTACCCTCATCTCTTTCATGTTCACTAGTATCTTTACTACTTTAAATTTCGGGACGAAATTCTCTCTAACGGGGGGATGATGTGACAACCCGATATTTCAACTCTTTGTAACGACCATAATGGGTCAAGTATTGTAACCACTTCTGAATAATAAAAAGTTACCTTCATAATAACATGTATAAATAAGTTCTACTTAATTTCCTTCTATGATTAAATGTCTTTGAAACATAATCGTACGTGAAAAGAACGCCCAAATCCGACTTCATATAGCGAAGATGTGATTTTTCTAAGTTCGGCTTAGCAACAGACAGCTAAAAACTCGAATCGGAAATCGAGCGACTTTTGGCCGGAATGACCTAAACGAGAATCGAAGGTCTCGTCAATGGTATTCCAGCGGTAAAAAAATCTGGCAAAAACCGACATCAGATAAAGAAGTTATGAATTTTCTAAGAAATTCCTTAAACACGATGGATTTTTAATAAATAATAAAAATATAATTTTGGAATTTGCCGACGGAGTCTAAACGAAAGTTGTAGAGCGTAGTCTCACCTACACGAGGATATAAAGACCATCGAAAACGGAGTTTGTATGAAGAAGATATGGATTTTTGAAGTTTATTAAATAAATTAATTATTTATTTAATTCAAAATTCGGATATTATCCGAAGGGGAGTCAGCATCCTCCTCCGAAGTACGCGCTGCGTACTCCTGTACGCCCCGCGTAACCGAGAGGATTGGCCTCGGATCGTCCACGTCGCCATATCCGAGGAATCCGATCCATCCGACCCGCCCGACCCGTCCGACCCGACGTCCCATCCGACCCGGCGTCCCATCCGACCCACCTCCCCAGCAACCCGTCCCATCCGACCCGAGAACCCAACAACCCGTCCCATCCGAACCGAGGCAGTCGAGGCTTCGGTCATGCATGACGTACGCGTACGCAGCGCGTACGAGCGTACGCCCCGCGTACCGAGGCAGACCAGCCTTCCTATAAATAGAATGCGAGGGTTTCCAAAGAAAGGGTTCATTTCTCTTCTCTCTCTCCCAACTTTGCCTCGTTTTCCGTGTCCGTTCAAACCCGAAGCTCTGGTCTTTTTGGCTCAAGTCCCGAAGGTCGATTTTACTCCCGAGATTCCCGAGAACCCCGAGGAAAATCCGTTTCCCGAGATGAAACTCTGCCCGGTTTTCCATCTCGCTATCTTCAAACTTTCAAGTGAGTTTCATACCCCTAAATCAACCTTTTAATTAGTCTAAATACTTTTATATGCTTTCAAAGGGGGGGATTACAAGTAAAACACACGAGTATTATCGTGCGTTACATAAAGAAATTCTTTTATATACTGTTATATATTCAAATCACATGCGATTTATAAACATTTAAAGGAACTTATGTATATATGTATATATGTATATATATATAACATATGTCACAATAGCATTTTTTCCTTTTAAAAATATAATGTTGTTGTAATGCATGTATAAACTAATCTGTTCTGAGATTTTTCTTGTCTATCCTAGACTCTACACCCAAAAATCTATACTTTCATAAACAAGCGATTCCGTTTCTCAATGTTTCTAAACAAACAAGACACGCTTTTTGGAAACTATAATAGGTATGGTTTTACGAAACAAATTTCTAACTCTTATGTAGTAGAATCACATATTTCAAGAAGTTCACTTTCGTGTACAAGAACAAACGTAACATTTTAACAAGTAGATCTGTTTTTATACCACGGATTTGTGAGACACTAACTTCATGTACGTTCGAGTACACATTTCAAGTCCTGTATTATATACCAGAATCCCTTGGAGGGGGAGCATGGTGTTTGTGTATAGATCTATACGGGCTTGACAAACCCGCGCCCTGACTGTTAGCTGCAGTCCACCGTTTGGGGTGACAAACGTCATAACATTCCAACGCCTGAAGAACGTTGTGTATAGGCATTCAGAGTCAATAGTATGGTTATAAAACTCACAAGGGGTATTAAAATGCATTGATTTACAAGGTTTTCAAATTCATTGGTTCTTTTACATTTACATACATTTTAGAAACAAACATTGGTCTTGAGTGAAGGCTACTTTTATACTAGTAGAAAATATTGGATTTTCTAACCACAAACAAACGAAGATAAAACATTTCAGTTCATTCAAACATTGTCACTTAAATACTTATGAAATTCACCAGCTTAAATGCTGATCTACTCTTTCAAAATTACTTGTATGTCCCAGGGAATCAGTAATTTCAGGTATTCATTTCGCTTTTGATGAAGGGATGCTGCGGCGCCAGTTTAATCTCGTATTTTGACATCATATTGTAATTGAGTTTTGAACATGTAACTTTTGACAAATGTAAACTTTCAATTATATATATGATGGTTGTATTGCTTTCTTTACTATGTATTCATTTGTTACGTTACCACATGAAGTCATCCGCCCCCGAACGTTTCCGCCGTTCAGGTTTGGGGGTGTGACATGGGAAGATCATAGTTGTCTGAACCAGACATCTATAATGGGAGAAAATCAAGTTAGTTGATTCAAAGTCCTTAATATAACGCCCAATATGAATTATTAAGGCTAGGACCCAACACAATATTTTATAATTTGGAATAGGGATGCCGTAATCCAAGCTATAAAATATTTGAAGGTAGGCGAATGACGATTCACCAATTTCCACCATGAAAAAAGAAATAATTTATTAGGTTTTAATTGGATTTGAAATTCCTAGATCTTTTGAGATTCATTGAACTTTTCAATGACATGTTTCAATCTCGAGTGTGCCCTCTCAAATTTTGTGACTAGGATGCCGAGGATCACAAAACAAGGTGTGAATAACCATACCAATTCACTTGGTACCCTTAATATTATCACCTAATCAATGTGCCGGTTAACCACACACACTCCATTGATCTATGACAAACATTAAGTTACCCTTCGTGATCCTTACTAGTCCAAGTTAGTGTGTCGGTTAACCACACACGCTCCACCAACGACTTGGTAAGGTACAAAGTGTGAATTCCATGGGCTAGCACCAAATTCACATTTTTCCTAAAGTAACTAAGATTGGGAATTAAATAAAAAAAATATTTAGTTACTTTATAATAATCATTATAGTTTTAATGAGAATTTAAAGTCATTGTCCTACCCGTTCGGCTAACGACCCTCCACCAGTCAAGCAAGCGGTGGGTGAGAGTGGACACCCATTAAGTTGCCATTTTATAGGCAACAACCTTATACCCACCTTATAGACCGACTTCGTGAATGAGGCCTACTAACGGTAGAACGACTTATTCTTATACATATATATAATAATTAACCATTAATGTTATAAATAGTATAAGGGTTGAATTTTAACTATTAAAACTCTAAGGGTTGGAATTAAAGTTTATTAAAGTGTGTGAAACTTTACAAATTCCAAAACTTGAGGGCAAGTTTTGTAACTATCCAAAAACTTTTCATTTCATAACTTATGAATTAAAGGTTCATAAAAATGAAGACTCTTAATTTTCATGTAACTTATGTGTTTAAATGTGTGTTAAAGAAAAGTGACCTTTGGATATCCATAACTTGAGGACAAATCATGGACTCCATTAAAACACATAAATGATCAAGAATTAATTCCAAACAATTCAGCAAATAATTCCTATCATCTTCTAAATTCATAAGAACATGAACATGATCATCAAAATTTCAAGAATTATATGAACAAATAAAAATCATGGAATTTTGATATATGCTATTGTAAATGGATTAGAACAACCATTACACCAACTAAAACAAGTTTTAAAACACCAAAACAGTTTAGGGTAATGTTTCTAGTCCATTTCCAGCAGCAAAAGTCGAAATTCTGCATTCCGATCATACTACCTTATTTATTTATTTTTTATTTTTTATTTTTTACTATTTTGGATCAAGTATCAAACAAGCATGCCTAGGCTCTGATACCACTGTTGGGTTTTGAGCAATCTAACACTTCCTAAGTGTGCATGCAACCCTAATAAACCTTGGATCTATGTTTGTCTAAATACATGCAAAATAATAATTTTCCAAGGTTCATAACCTATCTAACATGGCATGGGGTACTTTTAAACATAAAAGAATTAGATGAGATTACATACCTTTTGATGAGTTTGATTCCTTTGGAGTTTGAGAGCCAAACACCAATAGTGTGAATGCCTCAAATGGAATCACAAATCACCACAAACTCTTGGAAATCTTTATAGAGAGTGTATACACACATAGAAAATCGGCAACACACAAGCACACACACTAGTGGCTATTTAATGCAACATAAGCATGCTTATATAGTGTACATGGTTAGGGTTAAACCCTAATAACCCATGACCTTTCCTTTTCCAAGGATCCATGGGTTAAAAGTTCCATGGATCATCCATGGACTTCCATCCAAGCCTAGCCCATTAACAAATGAGTGTTAGCCCACACTATATGAAACCAATAGCCCATAATCTAATTAGTCTTCCTTTTAATCTCTAAATTAATTCATAATTAATTTAAGACTAAGACTAATTAAATAACATGACTTCATATTAATATATTATAACTTATAATATATTAATAAACATATGTGTATAACTCTCATAAAATTATCCATAAATAGTTCGGGTGAAGTGAAACCCAAATGGACCATGCCGGGTCGGGTCAAGTATATACCAAATAAGTTATGGACCACCGACACGATCGCCGCCACTGAACACTACCAAATAACAAATTCCATAAGTACCAATATTACCAAAGTACCCTTGGAAGTCAGACTGGTTAACTCTTGGTCAAGGTCAAAGTCCTTAGTCAAAGTCAACCTTCCTGGTTGACTCTACTCGCCGAGTCACCCCGTCGAGTTACCAAGTTCCCTTACCCAGAAAACTCTCATGACACAACTTAACTCGCCGAGTCGCCCCAAGACTCGCCGAGTCCAACGATCTCTGAGTCCCATCCTGTCCAACTCACAGAGTCGTCAACCGACTCACTAATCCAAGGCTTTAACCAAAAGAGGTTGGGGTTCTGCTACCTGACTCGCCGAGTCCAAGAATAGACTCGCCGAGTCCAAGGCAATCTTCAACAGACTCGCCAAGTTGTTCTTCCAACTCGCCGAGTCCATGCACGTGTTCATACAACTCGTCGAGTACACCAATGTGACTCGTTGAGTCTCTCCAGTTCTCAATCCATTCAGAGGGTTTTCTTGCCATGCTGAGGCTCCAATCCGTAGATCCACCCTTCTACAATCTATCCATCACATAAAGTTGCAAACTTTACATGAAACTAAAGAGATATCGGCCCAAAACACACTAGTGCTTGGGTTTTAGACAAAAGGTTTTCACCAACAATTCAATAACTGATGCTTTATGACTTTCTGGACCAATACAAGTCTAGATCTGAAGTAACAACCTCAGATCTGGACTCCAAACCTGAAGTGGATCTCAATCATACGAAAATGGCCCCAAATCTCATTCAAGAATAAATCTAGAAGCAACAAAGGAAAGGTAACAACTCATTACCTCCAAGATGTGCCCAAAACTGCAGTAGATTCTGGATCTACACTACTTTCTTGATGCAAAAACTTTTTGATCTTCTAGTTTCTTCCACTAGAACACCTCTCAAAGCTTCAATCTCCCTCCAATGGCCTTATACACACGAGCTAGGGTTTACTGGATCTCAAAGAGGGCTAAGGAAGCTGAGGGGAGGACATTGAGTCCTTTAAATAGGGTGCAAACCCTAAGATTAGGGTTTTTCTCATCCCAACACCAACTCGTCGAGTCCAGCTTCCGAATCGGCGAGCTGGTCACTTAATTCGCGACCCAAACCCACTACGACTCGACAAGTAAGAGTACCTACTCATTGAGTCCCTTCTTCGAAATTACACTTTAAACTCTTAAATCGTACTTCTGAAATTCGGGATGTTACAACTCTGCCCCACTTAAATTATGCTTCGTCCTCGAAGCCTGCTGCAACACAAACTTCCGGATGATATTCCCACAATGCATCCACTGATCTCAAACCGACCCAGAATCCTTCAAACACTGCTATCGAATCCCTAAAATCCATCTCTTCCCTTGCAGGGTCCTGATAACCGCTTCAAGCCGGCCACCAGCTTCCTTTCTCTCATAACAGCACTCATCACTAAGTGCCACCAGAAGACACTACCTTACTTCCGTTTTACACATTCATTCGCCACCTATGAAAAATGGATACCATTCTAAACCATCGGGTCTTGACCCAGTGTTATCCCGCTATCTCTTGCCCATCTGGCACCACTTCTATTAACTTGCATCGATGGAAGCTCATCCCGTTTCCTCCCTGGATCAAATCCCTTACCGCGCTGACATGATGGAACATTTCACAGCTTCCGAGCAACCCTCCTGAACATCCAACCATAACATTCATACACATTATACCTGGCCCACTCAGCCTCGGGCTGGAAGACCAGGCACGCCTACGATAGTCCAGCCATCCCTAAGATGAAACACCAATACACACATAACTCATGACCACAACCATAACTCGGGATCCAAGAATCTACCCGTGCATCACTTCCGATCTCCCCTGACTCCGCGTAAGTGCTAACCATCCCACAATCTCAATGGGCATCCAACCCATATGTGCTTCCACACATCTAGTACAATCTCAGTGCTTATCACCATCAACTGGAGCACTTTCGATCATCTATTTACTCTACTACATTCCTTGATTTTAGATTGGATTCACGCGAATGTTCCTCCAATACAATCAAACCGAGGCTCTGATACCAACTTGTAACGACCAAAAATTTGAGCCAATTTAAAACATTTTATTTCATTCAAAAACCATTAAGTTCATACATCTTATTTTCAAAATAGTTTAAACATCAGAGTATCCCCCAGAACCATATCAAATGAATCATAACACATGAGGAGCGGTACGATCACGCCTTCTCCTTGCCACAATCTCCTGAAGTACTTGAAACAATACACTGAACTATAACCCCGAAAGCTTAGTGAGTTACCCCCAAAATACGAACCACATACAACCATAATCATAACATATTGTATCACAATACAGAACAACCATGCCTCTCAAGTATGCTGCGTGACCGATCCGCCCTCAACATGCCTTCAGTGTACCCGGTCCACTCTCTGAGTCTACAGTATAACTGGACCGCCCGCACCGGGCCTTTAGTCTATGTGGATCTATCTGAGCCTTCGGTATGACTGGACCGCCATACGGGCCTATAATCTATCCGGACCGCTCGTAGGGTATGTTGGACTTCAGCACAAAGCAGGACCGCCTCAACCCAAACATCAAGCAAATAACCATGTGTACATATAAAAGGAAATCATATAACAGTCACTAGGCAAACAAATCGATCTAACAGATCATAAAGCATTGCATCATCCTTACCAGGATATTGACCTAACCGGTCATTAACATAGCATCATCCTATATACCAGGATACCGACCTAAACCAGGTCACTAACATAGCATAATCCTATATACCAGGATACCGACCTAAACCAGGTCACTAACATAGCATCATCCTATATACCAGGATACCAACATAAACCAGGTCACTAACATAGCATCATCCTATATACCAAGATACCGACATAAACCAGGTCACTAACATAGCATCACCCTATATACCAGGATACCGACCTAAACCAAGTCACTAACATAGCATCATCCTATATACCAGGATACCGACCTAAACAAGGTCACTAACATAGCATCATCCTATATACCAGGATACTGACCTAAACCAGGTCACTGACGTAATATTGTCCCAATTACCAGGACACCGATCTAACAGATCAATAAGCACATCAACAGTACAAGTATAGATATCAGATATAACTATCTCACAGATCATCGATCATAGCAATCTCTCTTGACCAAGGCACCGACCTAACCAGGTCACTAACATACCAATCCTAACGTATCACATGAGCATAACAACATTCTGTCTATTCTGATACCAATCTAACATATGATAACCACATGTAGCATACTGTAACCAAGATAACAACTAAAAGGGTCGGCCTTGGTGCCTTAGACCCTATTGATATAGTCAGGATAACTCACCTGAAATTGCTGACTGAAAAGATAAGACCAAGCTGCTCCGACCTCCGACACGATCGCCGCCATTGAACACTACCAAAGAACCACTTCCATAAGTACCAATATTACCAAAGTACCCTTAGAAGTCAAACTGGTCAACTCTTGGTCAAGGTCAAAGTCTTCAGTCAAAGTCAAGCTTCCTAGTTGACTCTACTCACCGAGTCACCCCGTCGAATCACCAAGTTCCCTTACCCAGAAAACTCTCATGACACAACTTAACTCGCCGATTCGCCCCAAGATTCGCTGAGTCCAACAATCTCTTAGTCCCATCCTGTCCAACTCACTGAGTCGCCAACCGACTCACTAATCCAAGGCTTTAACCAGAAGAGGTTGGGCTTCTACTACCTGACTCGCCGAGTCCAAGGCAATCTTCAACAGACTCGCCGAGTTGTTCTTCCAACTCGTCGAGTCCATGCACGTGTTCATACAACTCGTCGAGTACACCAAGGTGACTCGCTGAGTCTCTCCAGTTCTCAATCCATTCAGAGGCTTTTTGAGCCATGCTGAGGCTCCAATCCGTAGATCCACCCTTCTACAATCTATCCCTCACATAAATTTGCAAAATTTACGTGAAACCAAAGAGATATAGGCCTAAAACACACTAGGGCTTGGGTTTTAGACAAAAGGTTTTCACCAACAATTCAATAACTGATGCTTTATGACTTTCTGGACCAATACAAGTCTAGATCTGAAGTAACAACCTTAGATCTGGACTCCAAACCTGAAGTGGATCTCAATCAACCAAATGGCCCCAAATCTCATTCATGAATAAATCTAGAAGCAACAAAGGAAAGGTAATAGCTCGTTACCTCCAAGATGTGGCCAAATCTGCAGTAGATTCTAGATCTACACTACTTTCTTGATGAAAAACCTTTTTGATCTTCTAGTTTCTTCCACTAGAACACCTCTCAAAGCTTCAATCTCCCTCCAATGGACTTATACACACGAGCTTGGGTTTACTGGATCTCAAAGGGGGCTAAGGAAGCTGAGGGGAGGATATTGAGTCCTTTAAATAGGGTGCAAACCCTAAGATTAGGGTTTTTCTCATCCCAGCACCAACTCGTCGAGTCCAGCTTCCGACTCGGCCAGTTGGTCACTTAATTCGCGACCCAAACCCGCTCCGACTTGGCGAGTAAGAGTACCTACTCGTCAAGTCCCTTCTTCGAAATTACACTTTAAACTCTTAAATCGTACTTCTGAAATTCGGGATGTTAAAGTGCGGATCTAGTCGTGTTCCCTCCTGGTCAAGGTGTACTGTATGAACTCAGCCTTCATAAACTTCCGAATCTTGTAATTTTTGACCGTGGATGGTCTATCGTTAGACCATATATGCTCAACGGGAGAGGAATGCTTAGCATAGTATTGGCTAAGTCTCTCAAATTCCATTGGAAGTCTTTTCTTGTCAGGAAGGTTGCGGTCGAACTGCTCAAATACAGTGAAGTATCTACCATTTTGTAAGATTGGGACATCCCAATAACCGTCTGAGGGGGGTTCCACATAGGTAAGATGAGGGAAGTAGTCATCATCAAGTAATCTTCTATGGGGATTGATCCATGAGTTTATCAGAGACTCATCCATGACCGTGTCAAATCCACAAGGTCTCCATACTTCTTCAGCAAGCTTAGCTGCCCTCCAATCACTTTTTCTTTGAGCAGTGGCAGGAGAGTCGTTCGAGCTCGGAGAAGACATATACTCCTCTAGATTTTTGAAGTGCGGGGGAGTATCTGGTTTTTCAGGAGTATTTTCAACATGAAGAGGGGAGTTGTGAGGTGGAGTGTGATGAGATGGTTGCGGTGAGGGTTGTTTTTCAGGTTGTGGTGAGGGATGTGGTGTGGGATTTTTTTTTCATTAGAGACTGGGGGAGTTTGATGGTGGGAGAGGGATTGGTTGGAATGATGGACTTCTTTACTTCCCCCTCTTGAGGAGTTCAGACCCGGAGCCTCCTCGAGCCATTGACAAAGGCCATCTACCTTGTCAAACACCATTTGAAATTATGCTTTGAGGGCTTCTGCCAGTTGTTGATTATTGGGAATGGAGGGACTGTACAGTAGTTGATGGATCTCCTTGGTGAGTTGAAGAATTTCCGGACCATGGAAGTTGGCAGATAGTGATCATTGCATTCTGTTGATCGTTGTTTGAAGAACAGAGATTGCAGGCTCATAAGCAGTACGAGTCTCAACAATCAACTTCTCAGAGTGTGATGCTTGATCCGTAATAGTTGCTTGAAGATCGGTTTTGATTGCGGTAACCTCAGAGATGAGGCATTCCACAGCAGCCATAAATTCCTTGTGATCAGCTTGACGATTATTGTCAAGTGATTTGATCCCCATTTCGACTTTCAGAGAGATACGCTCTGCAACCATTCTCTCTCTGGTTTCCAAGCTTTCTATTCTTTCCATTAGGGACTGCGGTCCAGGAATGTCTTCTGGTTGCGGTTGATTTGGCTTGACCACAACTAAGATTTGATCAACCTTAGCCTGAAGACTGAGAAATTTCTTCCTTGTGACCGCTTGCTTCTTCTTCTTCTTTTCCTTTGGCTTAGTAGTGGAGTGATGAGATCCACTAGATTCTTCATCTTCATCAAAAATCATTAGATCATCATAAGAAGGAGAGGGTTTGTTTACCTCTTGTGGTTCATCATCATCGAAGCCAAAAATGGGAGCAGAGCTCACTTCGATTTCAGGTTCGTCATCTTCTGAACCTGCAGCAGTGGGAGAGGGGGGGGGGGGGAGCTTGAGAGATAAGTTGAGCAACAGCAGCTTCTTTAGCTTTCTAAACTATTTCGGCCATTGCGGTCATCCAGTATTGAACCTTGAGGATGGTGGCTACGGTATTGACATTGTTTATGCATCTACCCAATACTTGGCCACAACTTGAATCTCTTGTTCTTTGAGTTGCTGTTGTTTGATTTGTTGATCCTCGCGAGCTTGGAATTCCCTACGAAAAGTGGCATATTTCTTGGCTTTAGCCTCGTTAGAGGGTTGATATTTTCTCCAAGAATCATTTGAGTATTCACCGTCAATTCCTGTAAATCACACCAAGGTGTCCCTTGGGTTCACGGATCCTTGCATCTTTGTGCTCACCATGCCTAAACCACCTGTTTCTAATGAAAGCAGAGTAGGATTTCCTGAGCTTCCTTGGTCTCCTTGACCCGTAGTCAAGTTTGGCCTCAGCTCAGTTTTGGCATGGGCAGAAGAAGTTCCCTACGGATGGGAATGTGTTTGTAGTGTTTGGGTAACGTTCAACAAGATGGAGTTCAACTCCTCGGGTGAAAAAGTATGCAGTCGGGAGGCCCTGGAGACTTTAGGGCGAGTACTAGTATTATCCCTTTGGGAATCTACTAGGGGGAGTCTCCTCTTTGCTGCGATTCAGACTCACTTTCTGAGTCTGAAATGCAAAAGATAGTGGTGTTGAATGGATGTACAGGCATCCCAAGGACTATCGGAGCCTGTTGAGAGGCTGAGGTATCGGTCCAGTCATGCATTTGGCTAGTGGGATTAGGTTTTCGTTTCTTGAGGATAGAGATAGGTTGGTTATCCTCTTCATAGTCACTTCTAGAGTCATGATGACTTGGTTGAACAGTTGTGACTGCGGGTGGAGTTTTTCTTTTCTTTGAGGGTTTGGAGGTTTTGGGAGCATCATTTTTAGGAGTCCCTGATTTCTTCGAGTGGCGGGGGACATGAAGGGTAGGAACCTTGGTTTTCCGTCTTTAGGAGTGAGAGACGTTTGAGAGAGTTGTAGAAGAAGGGACTGCAGTACCTTCAGGGTTTAAGGCTGAGGATGGAAGAGGTTGGGTACGAAGGTATGGGTTAATACCTTCCATAGCCTCAGTGTGATCTGAGACATCAGCAGTATCGAGACCAATGGTAGAAAGAATATGAGTAGGGAGGCTGCGGATTGGACCAAAAATAGTTTGATCAGAGGAAGGGTTGTACGTTATTAGATCTTTGATGTGGAAGAAATTAATGTCATCACCCATGTCAATCTTTGCATCCGCATGCAAATCAGATGTGCAGAGAGACCAGAATCTGGCAAAAGTAAGCTCCCGATTGATTCTGCCTTGGGCTCTCTTTGGGAATGTATTGCAGAAAAACATCCCAAAGGATCTGACCGTAGTTCACATCGTGGCCTGTGTAGATACTCCAAACCAATTCCAAAAGCTTTAGGCCCATGTTATCCGTGCCTCCGGTTCTGCCGGACAAACTGCGGATGATAAAATGACATACAAACTGCCAGACCGAAGGCAATTGTTTCTTCTTGAATTCACCAATTCCTTTGATCGGCTTCTGATAGCCCATCTGATACAGTGCTAAGATGATGTCCGCCATTGATGGTGTGAAAAACTTAACGGAGAGATGAATCAGAAGGTTAATGGCTGAAAGAAACTTTTCTTTGGATAGAATGACCAAAGAATCGTTAATGGGGTTTAGGTGAACTTCTTGAGTGTTATCAATTGGGCGATAGGCAGAGAAAGCACATTTGTAGAGAGTGGGGAGTGGAACAATGTCTGTGAATGCATCGAATGGTCCAAATAGAGGATGATTCTTCAAGAACTTGATCATCAGTTTTATGGGAGCATTGTATATGGGTTGACCTTCGAAAACTGCTCTGAAATTGCTAGATGCAATTGAGGGAGATTCTGAACTAGTTGAGTTTACTGATCCAGAGGCTTTTGTTTGTTTCTTGGAAGCGCCAGATTTCACCATTGTTGAGTTGGTAAGAGCTTGAAGAACACAGAAAAATTAAGGGTTTTGAGAGTGTAAAAGTTTCTTTGTGGAGAAGAAAAGGGTTTTATAGTGGTTTATTGGAGCGAGAAACGTTTATGTTTTTGACCTAAGTGAAATTGGGTAAAAAAATACGTTTGGGTTTATTTTTGAATGAGCATCTTTAATCTTAACCACAGATTGACAAAAAGGGATAAAGATTGAAATTGGGATTAACCAGAAAAAGAACTTTGCATTTAATGAAATGTCAGATGTTGAATCACGTCTTGAGAACGTGTGGAGGGGGGTGAGAAAAATCCGTTGGATAAAATAGAAGTTGTAACGGATGTGATGGTTTGGGGTAATAGGAAAAGACATTTTAGAGGATTTGATTTGGAAAATCTTTTATTTTGTCATCATACCTAAAATAGGTCTGACACGAGGTTTATGGAAGAAAAGAATGTGACAGTTTCTCAAAGGAATGTTTTTATTTAATGTTTTATTTAATGAAGGATCATTAAATAGCACACTATTTTTGTTTTTCAAAAAGAATGAACCATCTATAAATCAATTAATGTGACTGCGGATGAACTCATCATTGCGGATGGCTTCTTTGTCATTGCGGATGACTGCAGTGGGAGAAACTGAGAAGAGCACTTGTACAAAAAGTTAGTAACAATAAGAAATAAAGACCCATGAAAGATAGATATAACATATGGTTGCGGTACATAGACTGTGGTACACAGGATGTGCCAAAACCATCTGTTATAAATGTCTTTCAGCTAGAACCGCAATGGAGACCAAGAGGGTCTACGATACCTATCAATTCAAGAAGAATTGGGGGTCCGGATTCATCATCCCTAACATTTTTAAGAACACATTGAGTTTGGTATAGTCAAGTGCTTTTGTAAAGACATCAGCAATCTCTTCATGAGTAGGGACAAAGATGAGTTCGATGTTACCTGTTAGAATGTGGTCTTTGATGAAATGATACCGTAGTTCAATATGTTTCGTCTTGGAGTGCTGAATAGGATTATGAGAAATCGCTATGGCACTTTCAGAATCACAGTAGATTGGTTTCCGCAACATTCTGTGTCCGTACTCTAACAGTTATGTCTTCATCCGTAGAACTTGAGAACAACAACTGGCTGCAGCCACATATTCTGCTTCTATGGTAGACAAAGAAACATAACTTTGTTTTCTTGAGGACCAGCTGACAAGTCTACCTCCCAAAAATTAACATCCACCAAATGTACTTTTTCGATCAAGTTTGCATCCAGCATGATCCGCATCGGTAAACGCTTGCAGACTGAAATCATTGCCTGTGAGGTACCATAGACTAAGAGATTTGCTTCCTTTCAGGTACCGAAGAATTTGTTTGGCTTCGGTCATGTGTGACACTTTTGGGTCAGCCTGATACCTCGTATATACTCCAGTAGCAAAGAAAATTTCTAGTCGGCTTGCGGTGAGGTACATAAGAGAGCCAATGATGCCTCTATAAGTCTTGTGATCCACAGATTCGCCAGAGGGATCAACAAAGATCTTATATCTGAAGGCCATAGGGACCTTAGCTGAGGAGCAGTTGTCCATAAAGTATTTCTTCAAAAGTTCAGTGGTGTACTTCTCTATATGAATGAATATCCCTTGCTAAATTTGCTTGACTTGAAGACCTAGAAAGAAGTTAATCTCTCTATTCATGCTCATTTGAAATTTGTTTGTCATGAGCTTAGCAAAATCAGCCACCATTCGTTGATCAGTCGATCCAAAGATGATATCATCCACGTATATTTGTACAAGTATAAGGTGGTCACCGTTTGCTTTTCTGAACAATGTGGGATCAATCACTCCTCTTTTGTAGCCTTAAGAGACTAGAAATTCAGAAAGAGTCTCATACCAAGCTCTTGGAGCTTGCTTCAGACTGTAGACTGCCTTTTTAAGCTTATAGTAGTGGTTAGGGAATTCAATATTTTCAAAACCGGGAGGTTGTTGCAAGTAAACCTCTTCTTTCAATTCCCCATTGAGATAGGCACTTTTAACATCCATTTGGTGTACCTTGATGTTTTTGTAGGCAGCATATGCTAAAAAGATTCGAATTGCTTCCATTCTTGCCACCAGAGCATATGTTTCGTCGTAGTCAACACCTTCCAGTTGACTATACCCTTTTGCAACTAGTCTTGCCTTATTTCTGATAACCGAACTAGATTCATCTAATTTGTTCTTTAACACCCATCTTGTTCCAACAATATTATGGCCTTGCGGTATGGGAACAAGTTGCCACACTTTGTTTCTTTCAAATTCTTCCAGTTCTTCTTGCATTGCAGAAATCCAATCAGGTTCCAATAGTGCTTCTTTGATCGATCGGGGATCAACTGTGGACATGAATGTTGCGTAGTGACAATGGTCAGATAAGTCCTTGGCAGATCGAGTCTGGATACCTGCGGATGGATTGCCAATTATTTGACCTGATGGGTGGTCCTTCGTCCATACGTGTAGACCAGACATCAGATGGTCAACAGCTGCGGTAAAAGGAATGTTTTCTATATCAGAGGATTCTTCGGATGGGGAGGGCAGTTCCCCTTGGATTTGAGAACATCATGCAGAGTTATCTTGGCATGTTGGAGCAAGAATGAAATTTTCTTGAGCTGCTTGGAGAGGTTCCCCTGGATTGCTGATGGGAGTTCCCCTGGAACCTGTGAAGGTTCCCCCTGGACTGCTGATGGGAGAGTCATAATTCTTGAATTGGTTCGAGTGTCAATGGTCTCTATGATTTCATCATCCGAACCCGAAGATACGTTTGATGGTAGTGATCTTCTGGGAAGAGGAGCTTGAGCATCATCAAATACTGGAACTTCGATGGTTGTAGCTTGATCCAGAGTAGAGCTTTCCCCCTCAACCGGAGAGGTGAAAGTATTGAGAGATGCTACTTCGGATAGAGATCGACCAGAAACATCAGTGTGTTGTTGAGCAGTTGGTGACACAAGAACTTTGGATAGTTTTGCAGTTTCAACAGGGTCGAAAAGATCATCATAATTGACTTCAACCAGGTTTAGAGGACCTGAAGAAGCAGGAATATCACTTTCCATGATGGCAGTGGTTTTAATAGATGAAGGCATGTTTCTTGGCTACTCTACGAACAAGGTTGCTTATCGGATCCTTATCAGATGTACAAGGCTAATCATTGAAAGTTTCAATGTGAAGTTCGATGACTCCTACATCCGCAACACCCCTCCATCTATTGAAACCACTGCCATCATGAAAAGTGATATTCCTGCTTCTCAAGGTCCTCTAAACCTGGTTGAAGTCAATTATGATGATCTTTTCGACCCTGTTGAAACTGCGAAACTATCCGAAGTTCTTGTTTCACCAACTGCTCAACAATAACACACTGATGTTTCTGGTCCATCTCTATCCAAAGTAGCATCTCTCAATATTTTCACCTCTCTAGTTGAGGGGGAAATCTCTACTCCAGATCAAGCTACAACCATCGAGGTTCCAGTATTTGATGATGCTTAAGTTCCTCTTCCTAGAAGATACGTTTGATGGTAGTGATATTTTGGGGAAGAGGAGCTTGAGCATCATCAAATACTGGAACCTCGATGGTTGTAGCTTGATCAGGAGTAGAGCTTTCCCCCTCAACCGGAGAGGTGAAAGTATTGAGAGATGCTACTTCGGATAGAGACGGACCAGAAACATCAGCGTGTTGTTGTTGAGCAGTTGGTGACACAAGAACTTCAGATAGTTTCGCAGTTTCAACAGGGTCAAAAAGATCATCATAATTGACTTTAACCAGGTTTAGAGGACCTGAAGAAGCAAGAATATCACTTTCCATGATGGCAGTGGTTTTAATAGATGGAGGGGTGTTACGGATGTAGGAGTCATCGAATTTCACATCGAAACTTTCAATGATTAGCCTCGTACGTCTGATAAGGACCCGATAAGCAACCTTGTTCGTAGAGTAGCCAAGAATCATGCCTTCATCGGACTTCGGTGCAAATTTTTTAAGTTGATCTCTGTTATTGATCACAAAACATCTACACCCAAAGATGTGAAAGAAACGAACATTTGGTTTCCGGTTGTTGAGACCCTCATATGGTGTTTTATTGAAGCATTTGCACACGATGCTTTGGTTTTCAACAAAGCATGCAGTTGCTACGGCTTCAGCCCAGAAGTAAAGAGGAAGTTATGCGAAGTTGAGCATAGATCTAGCTGCTTCCACTAGAGTACGATTCCTTCTCTCTACTACACCATTTTGTTGAGGTGTACAAGGAGCTGAAAAGTTATGAGAGATGCCTTTTGACACCAAGATTTTATTGAGAGGATGATTAGTGAATTCAGTGCCATTATCAATGTGCATGCGTCTTACAGGCAATTTGATCTGAAGTTCTATCTCTTTGATGAAGTTGATGAGAATCTGGGGTGTTTCGAATTTGAGTCTAAGGAAGAATACCCAAGTGAAGCAAGCGAAGTCATCAACTATAACCGGTATGTATTTTTTATGATGAAGACTGGCTACGGTTGATGGACCGTAGAGATCAACATGTAGAAGTTCAAGTGGTTCAGATATTGATGAGTCAATCACCATGGGATGACTCTCTTTGGACTGCTTACCACATTCACAAGCAGGACATAAAGTGTCATTGTTGAACTTGAGAATGGGTAATCCTCTGACCAGCTCTCCAGTAACCAAGGTGTTGATATACTTGAAATTGAGATGAGTGAGCTTGCGATGCCATAACCCGCTAACTTCGGATACAACTTTGGAGAGAAAACAAAACTACGGTTTTCCAATGATGAAAGAGACATCCAGAGGATACAAGGTAGCCTTGGATTGTGACTTGATCAAGCAGGTGCTTCTATCACTCGTCATAATGTAACATAATTGATCATCAAAGTCAACTCGATGGCCCGCCTTACATAGTTGGTCAAAACTGATGAGATTGTGTTTAAGGCTTTCTACATAAGCAACCTTCTGAATTCAAAAGTTCCCCGTAGTGAGTACACCGTAACCTTGGATGATTCCATTCGCATTGTTTCTGAATGTAACATTTCCACCATTACATATAGGCATGAAATCCCGAGGGTATTCTAACCTTCCGGTCATGTGCAAGGAGCAGGAACTGTCGATCAACCATTCTTCTTCTTGATCCTCTTAGCACAAAGCCTACAAAAGTTAAGTGGTTAATTTGGGCACCCAAGCGAGGTTGGAGCCCGGAGTAACTTGTGATGTTTCAAACGATGCATGATGTGAGGTTGTAGGGACAGGTTTCAAGTCAACTTTCAAGCCTAGTCCTGGGTGTTTGAGATTTTTTGGAGTTTTGTGAGATTGAGGATAGTTACGAGTCTTTTGAGAACGATGAGATTTGTCATGAGAGAAGATCTTTTGACACTGACATTGACACATGAACCTTTTATCATCTACCCTGACATTTGGCTTGGTCTATGGTTTTGAGGAAGAAATATGCTTTTGTCCAGTCCGAGGATTGTAAGATTTGACCTTTTTGTTTGTGTGTTTTGAAAAGGTGTTTTTTGTAGGTCTTGCAGGTGTGTAAGCACATGCAGGTCTTTTGTGAAATGATTTCTTAGGCTCTTGAAATGACCTTTTGAGTACCGAAGTTGGCAAAATTCCTTTCCATTTTTGAGTTTTTAAAAATGACTTTGGAAGGGTTGGAGTAGGTAGAATACCTTACCATTTTGGATTATCTAATGAATATACCTGAAAACCATTTGACTGAAAAGACTTATCCTTTGTGTCAGATGATTTCTGAGCAGTGTTCGAAACAGTGAACTCCTTCCTTTTTGTTTTCTTGGAAACAGTTGATTTGAAGTGATAATTTGAGAAAACAAGTTTTTCTGGACTCTTTGAGTTGGGACATTTAACCAATTTCTTTTGTTTTGAATAAATTTCTCGTTGCTTTCCATGGGAACACAATTCTTCTTTTAAAACTCTTCTTGCTTCAGTTTTAGGAGAACCGCAGTCAGTGACATTTAGTTGCGGTTTCCTTAAATCCTTTGGAAATTTCGAAAAACATGGACTAGATTCATCCGAACCGGAGAAGTCAGGACTTTGAGAACATTGAACAACTTCAAAATTTCGATTGATAATTCATGATTAATTGGTTCAATAGTCACAAAACATTATACTATGGTCTGCGGTGTATTGCTTTGAACAACCGAAGAGTAAGTCTTGGTGGACACGTTAATGGGACATTTGATATTAGGTAGTGGGACAAATTGTAGTTCATGACTGCGGTTAGGAGTACTGCAGTCAGACTGAAGGGATGGAGATTCCAATGTGACTTCAGGACTTTCTACAACAATTTCCTCATCAATTACGGATGATGTCTGAGAATTTGAGAGAATTATGTTATCATCATCATTAGAAAATTCAGAGAGAATTTCCTTGAGAACAGAGTTATTACTCAGACCATGGAGTTTACCAAAATGAGCTTGGATATCTTCAGGAAATGTTTTTTCATTGACCGGAAACAAAAAGTTGCGGTCTGGAGGGACGTAGGGATGTTCCGGGGTGAACTGGGGTGAGGAGTCCTTTACGGTTGGGTACCCATTAGACCAACCCCAATTGAAAGTGTTATCAATATTCCAATTATTAACTAGATTCTCAATGGCCTCAGTTTCATTAAAAAGCTTTTCAATTAAAAGATTTAAGCGTACAATTTCACTCTGTGCTAAATCTCTCTGATTTAAAGCTATCTCTATTTGTGTTTCACTTAACATTGTAGCATCAAGTCTTTCTCTATCATTGCCATTTTGAATCTTTTATTATCCAAACGTCCTCTACCGTGGAACATATCCTGCGAAGCGATGTTCTTCTCATCTAAGGCTTTATTGTAGTCTGTAAGGACGGCAACACATGTGTCATTAAGTGAGTCCAAGAAAGGTTGACAATCATGCATTCTATAATTTAAAGTTTGAATCATAAGTTTTACCTGTTCCACAATGCTGAGAGTTCCATCTTTTGCCATATAGCAATGGTTCTTCTTTAGCTTGGTTGAGCCATCTTCATCAGCAGTTGCCACCATACATATCTTGCCTTTTCCTTTAATGTGGTCGTCTTCATCTTCGTCTCCGGATGACCACACTTGATGATTCCTTTTCACTTGAACAACATAAGCTTTTCCCTTTTATTTGTCTTCTAGTTCTTGGGCCATTATGAGATAAAAGGCTATGTCTTTCACTATGTTTACCTTGCAGTCCTTGGCAAAATGGTTTTCTTTGTTGCACTTGTGACATATAACAATATCACTTTTGTCTTCTAAAGAAGTACTGGAGTCAGTTGATTGAGATTGCGGTGGTACGTCTTTAGACTGTGTTTGCTAAGGGGGCTGCGGAGGGAGTGGATTCTTGGTGGAACAAAAGTGATTGTTTTGAAAGTTGCGGTTGAAAGGTGGTCGGTTATATTCTGAAAGGTGGTCGGTTATATTCTTGGTGGTAAGCGATTGAATTTTTGACTGACACGGGCAATGGCATTCTGAAACTCTTCCTCATCGTCATATTCTGAGTTTGCTTCATATGACTGCAGTGGTGATTCATACGAGGTGGGATATGTTTGAGTGTGAGGTGATTATGCTACAAGAGCAAGTGGACCTCCGAAGTCTGAACAATCCTTGAGTACAGTGGACTCTTGAGATTGCAATTCTCCATAGAGCTTATAGAGAGACAACGAGTGAATCTTCCTGTCTCCTTGAACAATCATTTTGGCTGTCGTCCAATGTATTCCTAATCCATTAAGGAAATGTAGATTTGTTTCATGATTGCTGCAGACAATGCCAGCATTGGACAGTTTTGTGACAATCAAGTTGAATCTTTTGAAGGAGTCTTCCAAACTTTCTCCGGTGTGAGCTTCGAAGTTGTTGAACTCATTGAGTGCAGTTGTAAGCTTCTTGTCTTGAGCTCGCACTGATCCTTCATACAAAATTTTGAGAACATCACAGATCTTTTTTGTTGATTTGCAATTTATGATAATATCAAAGTTATCAGGAGCAACTCCACATCATATTTCATAAAAGGCAATAGAATCGTTTTCCATCTTGTCGAGATCATCCTTGGTGGGACGGTTTAAGGCTGGTTGACCTCCTCCTATCCTTGATGTGGCCCCGTCAGTTTGGACTGGCGTAAGAACTGGGACATGTGGTCCTTCTTCTATAGATCGCCATACATCTCTACCAAGTCTTCTGATATATATATTTTCATCATTTGTGACCAGTAATGATATTCATTCGCAACCAGTATTAGGGCTCTATTAGAACCACCAACACTATTGGAGACATTCAGTGATAACGATTGTGCCATGTTTTGAAGTTTTTTTTTTTGTATTTAGAAATGAGCTTCAGTCGTATAGAAGGCTCTTCAAAAAATCAGAGTTCCGATTTTCATAAAGCAACCACTATGGCTCTGATACCAATTGTTGAGAGAAAAACTTTGAGACACACTTGAACAAACGTTAGAACAAGTATATAGCGGAATAGTTAATCTCGAAGGATCAAAAGCTCAACAATAATATTAAGAGTTAGAAGTTAGAGATTTAGTTGCAGAAAAGTAAAGAAATGTAAATGACAACAATTGTTACAAGAGACTTGCTCCGAAGAGATATGATGATTGACTATGAGAATAAGAAGATTGGATAAGTAAGATAGAAAGAGAACTTTGAGATGTGTATTAGAAATGGATGCGATGTTCACTGTGTTTAATACATGAGTTTGAGCTCTATTTATAGTGACTCAAAAGATAACAGATTTACAACTCTAAGAGTAGCCATGCAAGGCATATTGGACAATAGAGTGTTTTACAAAAAAGATAAAGTAATCTAAATAGAGATAGAGACTACGGTGCTTAAGACTTCGGACGATGATTGACGAAGAGACTGCTTGACTGCGGTGGCTTGGAGGCTACGGTAGCTGAAGTTCAAGAAGGTCACTTTTTTTTTTGCTTCAACATATTCCAAGGGTTCTTGGTGTTGTGTGAACCATTTGAGGTGAAACACTTGGGGCACTAAGCTCTTAAATGTTCAAGACTTCAAGCTCCATCATAAGGTATGTTATTCTACTAGATTCTTGTATTATATATACTTCTTATTATGCTAGTTAGGATGAAACCTTGGAATATTGAATATTTGCATATATAATAGAGAAAACATAGATCCAAGGTTTATAGGGTTGCATGTAGACCATAGGAGTGTTAGAATCCACAAAACCTATCATAAACTTCATTGACCGGGATGTTTGCGGAACTCATTGTTTACCAAAAAAGCCCTTTGACTTGAAACCTCTAAAGTCAACCTTAAAAGTCAAACTTAAAAATTCAAACCGAAAAGCTAAAAGTGAAAATTTGAAGGTTAAATAAAAAAGTCAAAGTTTAAAGTCAAAGGTCAAACTTGGAAATCGAAGTCAATTTTTGAGGTCAAAAGACAAGTTTAAAAAGTCAAAAATTAAAAGTCAAAACTTTGGGTTGAAAATGAAACTTTAAAATTTGAAAAATTGATTTTTGGGCCTAAATTGTAAAAAATTCGAAAATTTGAACGAAACAGCGAGGTTATTTGAAAAAATCGGCAAGGAATTAAACATCTGGCATGCAAGATCAATTGGTGAGGCGTGGGTTGTCTGTGGGAGAGACCTAGGTTTGAATCTTGCAACCCCCCCCCCCTATTTTTGATTTATTCATTGTCTGTGCGAAGGTTGGATCCGAAGTGCTGGGCCGATAATCCGTGGGCCACAAACGATTTGGGCCAAGAACTCTTCGGAAGCCGAAAACGCCGAGGAACCCTAATCCTAGTTTTCAGCCACCGCTGAGAGGACCGAGGTCTGACCGAAAACGTAAAACCCTAGTCGTAAACGAGTTTTTAGCAGAAAACGGGTTTACAGGTAAAAACGGTATTACAGCCCAAGGGTTTACAGCCGAAAACAAGTTTACAGCCCAAGGGTTTACAGCCGAAAACGCCCAGTTTTTGCCAAAAACACGATTTTTCAACCTTTTAAGCTCCAAAACTCGATAAAAAACTCATTTTATGAAAAACACGAAGAACAAACCCCCAATATTTTTTGACAAGCTATCCATAAACGTAAAATCCTTCAAGAAAAACTGCAAAAACACTCCAAATCTTGCCAAAATGATTGATACAATCCAACTGTAAGTCCCAAATTTTGCTTGATGTATCAATCACATCCACTTGATGGTGCGGATTCCCAATCAAGTGTATGATGTAAGATCAAATGGAGAAGAAGGAGAAGAAGAAGATGATGAATCTATGATGTATTGATGATAATATTGATGCTCCAACACAAGATTCACACACACACACACTCTTCTTCTCTCTTACTTTCTCTCTCTCTCTCTCTCTCTCTCTCTCTTTATATATATATATATATATATATATATATATATACGGACCACAAACTCAAGGCCCAAATCCAATGCTAGACCGAAAACACATGGGTTTTCGGTCCAAGCTACAAGTAAATTAAATATTATTTTCGGCCCAAGACTAAAAATAATAAATGCTTAGAAAAGAAAAGTATAAACCGTATTTTTTACCCAACAGTATCGTAAAAAGTGAGTTTGCAATAACATAATTTTTAGCTTTAGCAATCTAAACGAAATTCGTAGTATACATTAAACCGAGAGCGTGCATATAAAGAACGTCCAAATCTGACTTCATTAGAGGAAGTTATGTTTTCTCTAAGATTTGACATAACAATATGTGGCCTGGAAATCAAATTTTAGATAGATCAATTTTTAGCCGACACAATCTAAACGAGAATCGAAGAAATCGCTAATAGGAGCTCAACGATATAAAGACAGACGAAAACGGACGTCGGATGACAAATTTATGATTTTTTGACAAACTTTAACTGTCTAAGCCTGTTAAAATATAACTTTAAAAATAAATTCAAAATTAGCCGACAAAGTGTAAACGAAAGTTGTAGATCACGTCGCTACCTACGCGTGGATATAATGAACATCAAAAACAGAGCTCATATGTGAAATTTACACATTTTAGAAGATAATTAGTTTTTAGGATTAACCAACGAGTGACGTGTGTCAAGATCTCGGCCACATCTTCCTCCCCACGGCTTTGCACGAGATTGTGACATGTGGCAGGAGTAATCCCAACATAGCTCTATGTACACCCATGTACTGAGTACGCCCACCATACCCTTGAGTATGCCCATCATATAAGGGAGCCGGCAACCTATAAATAGCGCTCGTTTTCCTCATTTCTCCACACCAATTCACTCCAATTCTCTCTGAAACACCCCAAACCCTCAAGGGTTTTCCATAGAACCTCCTAGGTGTTAGTACCGAGTCACAGACTGAAAGAAGGCCCCGAGAAGAAGAGCTTCCGACTCAAAAGTTTTGCCCGCGCAGAGCCTAGTTCCTCCCTAAACTCCCCTGTAAGTGAGTTATGCTTACCCTACTTTAAGTATAACTTATGTTTAAGTTCATTATCATTATTATGAACCTATAAACAAGATTTATCAGCGATTCCAAGTCGTTATACTAATTGATCAACTTACGAGGATGTAACACCTGGTTTCTGGTATGTATTTAAAATCATACATTATGCACTTTTATAGAGGAACTCAACGAGTTGGAAGCCCCAAACTCATCGAGTAGTGCACCCTATTAAAAGGCATTAATATTTCATTGTGGCCTCCCTCATCGTCCCCCTAGTCCAGAGCAAACCGTAATCATGCCTCTTTCCCCATTTTGAGTTTGAGTGAGCCTTAAGAGTGTTCTTTAGTGCTTTTCTTGAAGGAGTGTGAAGTTAGTGGTGCAAGGTTGAAGGGAGAAGCTTTAGATCCGGGATCTTCAGTGTTGTGGCAACCATTTGGAGGTATAAAGTCTATACCTTGACTATTTATTTGTTAGATCTCTTCTTTGAGAAGTTTATGGTCTCAATAGCTTGTTTTGGTGTCATTAATGGAGTTGAACGTATTATGAAGTTATGACTTTAGATCTAGTCATTTCATAGCTTATTGAGACATAAAGTTGCCAGCTTTATCAATTATTGGTCCTCCTCCATGCCCTAGGTCCCTTATAAAGCTTAGTTTTAGGGTTTTTAGCCTCTTGATACCATGCATGGACATAAAGTTAGCAACTTTACGTGGTATCTCAGCCCAAGGGGACCAGATATATGGTTTGGAGGCATTAGACTCACTTGGAAGTGACTGAAGGAGTTAAGACTAAGGAAACTCGACGAGTTGTTTACCCAAGTCGGCGAGTTGGAACATGGTCTCCTGACCTTTTTGATTACTGAGTAAACTCGGCGAGTTGGCTAGGGTTTTCTTGGTTTTCTCGATGAGTTGTATTGGAAGTTCTCGGATTCTATTGAGAAGGAATAAGTCGGCGAGTTGAAGGAAAACTCGACGAGTTGGATCGTGATTTCACGATTCTGTGATTTATGGGAACTCGGCGAGTTGAGGAATGAACTCGATGAGTTGAGTCAACTCGAAGCGTTGACTTTGAATTTGACTTGAACTTGGACCAATTTGACCCGTAAGGGGTTATGAGTATGAAAGGGTAATTAAGGAAATATTTTATGTATAGGAGCTTGAGTTGGGTTGATTGTCGGAACTGAGGATTTTCAGCTACTTTCCGGTATTCGAGGTGAGTTACCTTCCAGTAGAAGTGGTTCAAAGGCATCAATGCCGACCGACTAGTAGCTGATTATAGTAGAGATGATTGTCTTTGTAATAATTGTCTAGTATGCCAGTATCTGTTATGCTTTATGTGCTAGTATGCTATGACATTATGTGATAGTGGTAGGAGGGGTTGGATAGACCCCGTAACCGGTAGAATGGACCGAAGGGGTAGGCCAACACCCAGATAAGCTAGGCAATATGCGGCTTATGTGTTATTGTACTAGGATGATATGTGGTAGTGATAGGGGTGAAATAGTCCCTGTTACCGGCTGAAAGAGACCAAAGAGGTAGGCTAGCCCCCAGATACACTAGGCAGTTACTGGTTGAAAGAGACTGAAAGGGGTAGGCCAACACCCTGATATGCTAGGAGATTACCGGTTGAAAGAGACCGAAGGGGTAGGCCAGCACCCGGATATGCTAGGCAGTATGTTTATGGTATGGTATATGGTATGATGGGGGAACTCACTAAGCTTATGCTTACAGTTTTCAGTTTTGGTTTCAGGTACTTCCTCTTTGAAAGGAAAGGAGCCCGCATGAACGCAGCGCTTCACACTATGTTTTCCACACATGAGATCTTTGGGAGTTATACTCTGATGTGGTTTTATCATGACATGTTTTGACTATTGATACATTGGTTTTGATATGAGTTGATGCTATGGATGTTTTCAAACAAATGGTTTTATAATTATTAAATTTAAAATGAAATTTTTGGTCTTAAATTTTGGGATGTTACAAGTTGGTATCAGAGCCTTGTTTTGAGGGATTTGGACAAACCTTCGGGGGTGTCTGGACTCAAATCGAGGGTTTGAGAAATTTTTACAATGAAAACAATTTTTCTAAAAATTAAAATTAAGTGTTTTGAGAAAGAACAAAGAGTGTAATGCATGCAATCGGCCGAGCTCAAGTAAGTTTCCACAAGATACCATACATGTTTGCTATGATATATGATATGATTATGAGAATCGCATGCTAGAATAGGGTTAAGGATCTAGGAAGGATACCTTATATGCCTACTGTATGTGTATGAGAATTGCATGCTAGATTAGGGCTAAGGATCTAGGAAGATGCCTTATATGCCTGTTGTATGTGCTTATTCAACTGCATGCTAGTAGTTGAGAGAACAAATAGATCTGATGCACATGGACAAGGTTTGAAAACTGAAACCTTGAGTGAATGCTTAAGATCAATGTTTGTTTACTAATGAACGTTCTAGTCAAGCCTGGATAGACCATTCAAGTCTGAGTTAATGCATTCAATAAGTGATCAAGCTCTAAATGAGGAATGAGAATAAAGATCAAAGTAAATTTAATAGATGAAGAACAAGAAGAATGTTTGAAAGGTAATGACTTAGTAAATGCCAAGAAATAAGAGAAAGTTCTATCTTTTAACATTGCACTAAAAGCTCCTATAAATAGGAGTGTGTGATAGGCCTGTCGAAAAAACCCAAAACCCGTTCTACCCACCCGACCCGTTCCAAATTCGGGTAGAATGGGTCGGGTAGAACGGGTAACGGGTATGAACATTCGGGTAATAGGTTAACCCGATAATAATATAGGTTGGGTTTTACGTATGAATATTTATTTTCAGGTATACCCGAATACCCGAATTCTTTTTTTAAATAATACCAAATAGACAATGCAGTCACGTACACACACTTCAAATAAAACAAAACTCTTCGTTTCCTTCTTATGAACAACGGCTCGATAGTCGACGCAAACTTGCAAAGACAATACGACGCTGAAGCTGAAGTCCTGAACCGTCATCACAATTCTCAGTTTCTCTCTATCGCACGTAATGGAATTAAAAAAGTACATAACATATTATAATGATTAGTATTGTTATTATAGATGTACTTGTTAACTGTATGGAGTATTTTCCTACCCAATTCTATATTAAACCAACCAACATGTAAAAAAAAGTATCAATAAGTGTCATTTAAGAAATTTTCGGGTATACCCGATAATTACCCGACCCGACCTCAAACTCGAATACCCGAAACCCGAAAACCCGAATTACAATATACGTCGGGTATCGGGTATTATTTTCTTAAGAAAATACCCGTTCTACCCGAAACCCGAAAAATTTACCCGTTCAACACCCCTAGTGTGTGATACATGGTACAAACTATCAAACATACATAGGATCGGATAAAAGGAATGATTCTTACATGCTGATTGTCCAAGTTGACAAACATACTATGTCCTATGAAGTGTCTAATCATCCAATGAGAAAAAAGTAATTAATACACAAAGTGACAAAAACAATGACTCCGGATTATCACACATTCCGGACATAAAGTCCACTTCGAAATGTCTCCACTTCAAAACTTCTCATCTTCGCATCTTCAAGTCTGGACAGATTCTGGACTACTTTTCACTTCGGAACACATGCTGACTTCAGAATTGACGTTTGGACTTATGATTGCTAGAGGTTCACTTTTAGGTTCCAACAATCTCCCTCTAAATAACTTTGCAATCCAGTCAGCTTAGATGGCTTCTTCCTTGACGAAGGTGTAGGTAGTGAACAACCATTCTCTGACTTCAATGTACAAGGACAGTTGACTCACAAACTTTGCTTTGACCTGTTCCGGAGCTTCAGACTTAGATGCATGAGAAATGAACTTCCGAAGAGCTTTGGTAGGAACTAGGTGTTTATCAAGGACTCAGAAAAAGTCTTTTTTTGTTTTCCTGGTTGTATAGACAAATCCTAGAATGGATTCATCGATTGGACCATCTGCAAGCAGTTCAGCTTCAGGAAGAACGAAGCCGATTTTCGCGACAAAGTCTTATGTCCTGTATAAGTGTGCCAGCTCATAGTCGCATCTACAAAACTCCGTGACATAGTCCTTGAGGAAACTCAGAGTAGCATGATAAGCACCCATACTGATATCATCGTTTTGAATTCTTCGGAAGTGAGTAGCCAATGTAAGAATGTCATTCAGATTCATTGAAGGAAAATCAGCGTCGGTGATGTTCCGAGGAGTTGATTTATTCCGTAAGATGTGGAATCGAAATAATGGGTATTTGAGTTTGAACTTCACCAAGATTTTTCTTCCAAAACAATGAACTTGGGTAATTCATTTCCTTGTCCACAACTCCTTAAGAGGTTGTGCATTCTTGGAGTAGAACGTTTTAACTCTTTCACGCTCAGTGTAGAGGATCACTTCCGGATCGTCATTGGGTGAAGTGAAGCGAATTTGATGTAGTATTTGTTGTATGGAGAGAGAGAACGATCGTGTTGTTCGGAGTCATTTGTCGGAACATCGTAATACATGAAAGGAACGCTTTCATGATCACAGAGAATGCCTTCACGACATAAAGGAGATATTCCACGCATCAGGTCAGGATTATCCTTGAGAGATTGGATCTGGATGTTGTCCTCTAATGCCTTGTTAATTTCCTCTTGAGATCATCCATAATTTTGCTTTAGAGGAGGTCTGGAGTGGAAGGCTTGTTGTTCGGCTGTCATTGGCTTTTTTCCTTTCTCATTCTTTTATGCAGACATAATGAGCTACATGTTCTCATCAACAACAAATTCCGGAGTAGGATTCGAAAGAGGCTCTTTCGGAATGTCATCAGGGATCCGGAGTGGAGAACCCTGGTCTATAGAATTGATCTTTGGAGTCGGAATAGGAGGAAGCTTTGAGGGAGTGGCTCAGAAGGCTTGGGCTGTGAGAAATGATTTTGCTTTGGCCATTTGAGATGCCCTTCAGAGAGTGTCAGGCAAAGAGGATGCCCAAGATACTGCGGACCAAATTCTCTTTTCTTCCTCTGTCATCACCTTTAGAAAGAGCTTGTTTGGAGCAACGAGACCAAGAACTCCATTCGTAACATACTTCTCTTCATCGCTGTCTTCATTGGGAGGGGAGTTGGAAAGATTTTTTTAACTCATCATCATCAGAATCATTTACATCCCAGAGTGAGAACTCCGAGGCAAACTTCCATGCTTGACTTGGGCCTTCTCCCCCCTCTTTCATCGGTGAACCGAGGAACCAGTGCAAGAAATAAAGAGTCCTTTAACCCATCAAATCTCTCAAACAAATTTTGAAGTCCGGTGTTGAGTTGTAGAGTGAGAGCATCATATGCTTCGGAAGTGGGCGCTTGAGCAGCGAGATGATCGAATAGATGTCGAAGGATGACTAACATCTAATCAAACTTTATATTTGGAACATCAACAATGTTCCAAGTGGATCGAAGGAGTTTGATGAGGACTTGTTGAATTATGAGATTCATCTCATCCTTCTTCTTGATATCTTTTCCAGTTTCTGGATTTTATTCTCAAGACGCACATGGGTCTACTTGATAAGATCATTGGTAGTAGAAACCAAGTCATCATGGACCTTGAGGATTAAGGTGATCGTATCAAGGTAGTAGTCAACCGAGGTGTCATACTTGGCTTCAACCTCTTATAGAGAGTGCTTGATCCGGAGTGAGATTAGTTGATCAAGCTGGGCTTCTCTTTCGGCAATTGAAGGCCTGGACTGATTGGATAAAGACTGAATGATGGCATCGAGTTTGGTATCCAGTCCGGAAACCTTTTGATCCATTTTGGTGTTGATCTCTGTTATGGAAGATTCGATTGAGGAAACTTTCTTCATGGTATCGAACACGTTTGTTTTAATCTCAAGGAGAGAAAATGGATCGATATAATCACCAGCTGAGGATCCGGTGTCAGAATTTGAATGTAGAGGCTTTTCCTTGTGAGGCATGGGATTTGTAGAGGGACCGAGATGATTTGAAACATCATCATGGAGCTTTGGTGTTGATTCGGATTCAGGATGATTAGAGGAGGAGGATCCAAATTCAAATGGTTGCATTGATGAGGATGGATTGAAATGAAGTTGAGTTGAGGAAAACACGTTAGTATCTGCAAAGTGTGCAACATCTGTTGTCAGTAGAATTTCTTCGGAAATATCCTCATCCGAAGCTGGAGGATTGGAAGCTTGAGGAGGAGACTTTGGAGTTTCTCCGGATGTAAACTCCAGATCAATTAGCTCATCATTAGGAGAGACATAGGCCAAGTTGCTTTGCATGGATCTCTTCTTCATGGAAATAAGGGTAGATTCCACTTGCGATCTGGTGAGCTCCAGATGTCGAGTATATGCCCTGTTCACATAATATTCCCACAGGGGATTATTAACTCTTGGGCGTCCTGTACCTTTTCCGGGTATCAGACCAGTTGCGTTACCGGAGGTAGGAGCGAAAACTCCAACCACCGAGTGCTTGGGATCCGGAACAGGGGTCCGGAGTGTGTGCGTTTAGAAACGAGAGCGATATCAAAAGTGACATGTGAGTATGTTCCAGGGGCAAGGAACTTTGGTCAACACCGACATCACATTTTTAGGAAGGTGAGGGTGGATTATGTGGTGACTCCCCATGTGTGTGTGCTTGTGTTGTTGAAACATTGAGGGGTACCTCAGATGAGTGGGTAGGATGGGTGTTCGGAAGGCCAGAATCAGCCTGAATGTCATGGGTTCCTTCCTGTTGAGAGGAGGAACTGACTTTGGATTTTTTTCTGGCCTTAGGTTTCAAAGGGGAAGTCTTCCTTTTGGCATACTTTTTGGATTTCTTTGGTCCGGATACGAAAGGATGGGCCTCTTCCAGAGTAGGCTCAATGGGGACTTGGGTAGACTGTGTTGGGTCAAACTGAAGTCACCAAATGTTTTTTAAGGTGAATGGGTTCGGAAGGCATTATGTTATGGGCCCGAAGGCATTATGTTATGTGTTATTTATTCTATGTTTGATGTGGGCCGGAAGGCATTATGTTATGGGCCGGAAGGCAATTATGTTATGGGCCGAAAGGCATTGTGATGTAGACTGGAAGGTCGACGCGGGTAAGACCGGAAGGTTTATCGGGTCGGGACGGAAGTCCCTTGAGACACATGGACCGGAAGGTTATGGCCTGGAAAGGCGTATGTGTGTAAGTAGTATTGTGGTGATCTCACTAAGCATTTATGCTTACAATCGTTGTGTTATGTGTTTCAGGTACTAGCGAGGACCGTGGGAAGGCGTCGGCGTGATCTGTACACACTGATGGAGGATTTATGATCTTGGGATTTATATGATTTGTATTATGATATGATACATTGGATCTTTATGACTTGTTTCGGATGAAAACATGTTTTTAAGAAATGAAAATTTTGCTTTGAAAATTTACGTTGTTACAAGTTGGTATCAGAGCCTTGGTTTGAGGGATTCGGGTGCACCTTCGGGCGTAACTGAAATCAAACCGAGGATTTGAGAAAAAAAAATTCAAAAAAAAAAATAAAAGCATAAAATTTTATTAGAGAGTTTGTGATAACCAAGGACGAAGCAGTGCGTACGGTCAGCCAGCGCCCGAACGGTAAAATCCCCAAAATACCCTTACAATATGTGTTATGATATATGTTGCGATATATTATGCATGATAGAGTAGGCTAGGTGTTCATATTAGGACTAGAGTGGCCTGATTTGTGATGCCTTAGTCTAGGGGAAATCTGCTGCTATGAGATGCTTTGAGAGTGAGTGAGTAACCAATGCATAGCAAGAATAGAGTACTCGTGATCCGGGGTCCAAGGAGGAGGACTTGGGGTAACGCTGATGCGGTGTAGTGAGTAGTATAGGGCCCGTACTACTGAAGACACCGGATCAGTGGGCTGTCCAAGTAAGAATCCTTTGGGTATCGAAGGTCGAGTAGGGTTGCGTTATCGAGTGCGAGTATACTCGATTGGGTCTCTGATATTTTTATGTTGTATTTCAGAGGCATCATGGTTGGGACACGCCACAGACCTGAGACGAGCGGTGTGAGTGACGAGGAGCTTCGTCAGATGATCCACGATGAGGTGGCTGTGGCAATCCGGGCCAAGATTCTGGAGATGTTTGGGTCTATCAAGACCACGCTGTTGGAGACTTTTGATGAGCGGTACGCTGCGGTGACTGAGGCCGCAGCCGCTGCAGCTATAGCAGCTGTGGCTGCTGCCAGGCCTCAGGGAGGTGACTTGTTGCTGTTCCGAGAGTTCAGCAACACCAAGCCACCCGAGTTTGATGGGACGCAGGACCCGATCGCTGCGATGCGATGGATTGTAAGTTTCATGAGAGGGCGATGTTATGCCCTGAGCAGGTGGCTACTGACCAGGCTCGGATGAGCCGGTATCTGGGTATTCTGAGGATGGACATCTAGGAGTTCTTGTCGAACTTGACGTACCATACATTTGCTGAGCTCCAGGAAAATGCCAGGAAGAGGGAGATTAAGTTGGATATTCAGGCCAGGGAGGAGGCCGAGTCTCAGAGGGTAGATCGGCGGCCGGCTCAGTCTCAGCCGACAGCCAAGCGGACCAAGTCCGCTGATTCGAGGACTAGAGGCCAGAAGGGCCGCACTTGCGGGAAGTGCATCAAGGGTCATGAGGGGACCTGTCGATCGGGTGCTTGCTATAAATGTGGCAAGGAGGAGCATATCGCCAGGGATTGCCCCAAGGGATTTATGGTGTGCTTCCATTGCAACCAGACCGGCCATCGGAAGGCCGAGTGCCCCCAGCTACACCAGGGATCAGCGCAGGGATCTGCACCGACTGCTAGGATTACTGAGACTCGACTAGTGAAGGCCAAGGCCCCGAGGGCTCGTGGGAGAGCTTTTCAGTTGACTGTGGAGGAGGTCCTCCCGGTGCCCGATGTTATGGCTGGTATGTATTCTTTCATGTATTTATTTTTTATGCTGAGATGTTGTGCTTATTTTATGATATGCGTAGGTACTTTTCTTGTGAATTTTGTACCTGCCTTGGTATTATTTGACTCGGGTGCGAGTCGGTCTTTTGTATCTCTGGGTTTTAGTCCGCACCTTGGTATTGAGCGAGAGGTGATGAGTCGACCTCTGAGGGTTTCCATAGCTGATGAGAAAGCGGTATTTGCCACCAACGTGATTCGAGGATGTGTGCTCGAGATTTTTGGTGTCGATTTTCCTATAGACCTAGTTCCTATCGCTATGGGAGATGTATGTGTCATCGTGGGCATGGACTGGTTGAGTAAGTTTGGAGCGGTCATTGACTGCGACAGACAGCTGGTGTCTATGCGGGACCCTAGTAGGGGAGTGCTTACTGTGTATGGCGAGGGGAACCGGTGTGGGTCAGCGTTCTGTTCGGCTGCCAGGGCAAGGCAGAGTTTGCAGCAGGGCTGCAGTGGATTCATAGCCTATGTGATGGACGTACGAGTGGCCACTGGGAGGCCAAATTCAGTTGATGAGGTTCTGGTAGTGCGCGAGTTCCCGGATGTTTTTCCCGAGGAACTGCTGGGCGTGCCTCCGGAAAGACAAGTGGAGTTCTATATTGACTTGATTCCGGGAGAAGCACCTATCGCCAAGGCGCCTTATCGCCTCGCGCCGCCGGAGATGCAGGATTTATCCTCGCAGCTTCAGGAGCTATTGGGGAAGGTGTTTATTCGACCGAGTAGCTCGCCTTGGGGAGCACCGATCCTTTTTGTCAAGAAGAAAGATGGTTCACACCGGATGTGTATTGATTACCGGGAGTTGAACAAGTTGACGGTCAAGAACCGGTATCCGTTACCTAGGATCGATGATCTGTTCGATCAGTTGCAGGGGGCATCTTGGTTCTCCAAGATTGACTTGAGGTCGGGTTATCATCAGATGAGGGTTCAGGATGAAGATATCCAGAAGACTGCATTCAGAACTCGTTATGGACATTACGAGTTTGTGGTGATGCCTTTTGGGCTCATCAATGCCCCAGCTGCATTCATGGATCTCATGAACAGGGTGTGCAGGCCGATGCTGGATCGGTCGGTGATCGTATTCATTGATGATATTTTCGTATATTCAAGGTCTAGAGAGCAACATGAGGAGCATTTGAAGGAGATCCTTGAAGTTCTGAGGTCGGAGAGGCTGTATGCCAAATTCTCCAAGTGTGAGTTCTGGTTATGAAACGTCCAGTTCCTAGGGAACCTTGTTAACCAGAAAGGGATATTGGTCGATCCGGCCAAGATTGAGGCAGTGATGAGATGGGAGGTGCCGAGATCACCCACTGAGATCAGGAGCTTCCTGGGATTGGCCGGCTATTATCGGAGGTTTATTAGGGATTTCTCCAAGATCTTCTTTCCACTTACCAAGATGACCCGGAAGGGTGTTGCATTTTCTTGGGGTCCGGAGCAGCAGTCCTCATTTGAGACCCTTCGTCAGAAGTTGTGTGAGGCCCCGGTGCTCGCACTCCCGGAAGGGATGGAGGATTTTCTGGTATATTATGATGCATCCATATATGGGTTAAAGGTAGTGCTTATGCAGAGGGGCACGTTATAGCGTATGCATCGAGGTAGCTGAAGCCTCATGAGTTGAGATATCCCACCCACGATCTGGAGTTGGGGGCTGTGGTGTTTGCCCTCAAGATCTGGCGACACTATCTATATGGGGTTCGGTGTACCATATACACTGACCACAAGAGTCTGAAGTACTTGATGGATCAGCCAAACCTGAATATGCGCCAGAGGAGTGATGGGTTTTGAGCATTCTAACACTTCCTAAGTGTACATGCAACCCTAATAACCTTGGATCTATGTTTGTCTAATTATCATGCAAAGTTGAATTCCAAGGTTATATTCCTATCTAGCATACATGGGGAACAATTTTAACTTGAATCATAGATAGAATAACTTACCTTGTTGTTGCTTGTGTTCCTTGAAACCTTATGAGCCTAGCACCCCAAGTGTGATGCCTCAAATGCTTCACACAACACCAAATGCTCTTGGAAAGACTCTTGAGATAACACACACTTCTCAAAAATCGGCCAAGCCCTCTTGTTTCTTAGTAGTGCCGATTTTGGTGGAGAATATGCTTCTTATATAGTGTTGACACATCTAGGGTTACACCATGTAAACCCTAATGTGTCATGACTCTTCATTTCCATGACCCATGGGTTTGTAACTCCCATGGAGCATCCATGGAGCATCCTATGGGTAGAACCCAACTTGATAATCCATGGAGCCTCTTAGCCCACTATACAAGATATGGATGATTTACATAATCAACCCATATATTTAATTAGTTATCCTTTGATCACTTAATTAATTCCAAATTAATTCTTTGATCAACTAATCAAATATTATTATTAATATATTAGAACTTATAATATATTAATAATCTCCAAGTGTTATTTCTCTCATTTAGTCTATCCAATTGCATGGTGCCATGCAACCCAAATGGACCATGCCGGGTCGGGTCAAGTACAGGCCCGAAATAGTTATGGACTTAGACACCTTATCCAACAGTCTCCCACTTGGATAAGTCTAATAACTATATCTCTAGTACTTCAGGAACCGACTGGCAATCGTAGCTCTTTCAAGGTTTCTCGGAACTGAGAAGATGATAGTACGCCATTTAAGATAAGTGATCATATAATCCTCCGTTCTAGATATCAGCCGGACAAATACATGGAACATTGTCTTACTTCTTGTCCAGCATTTGTTTCTCGATTTCCGATTTGTTTGACATAGAACTTAATTGAACACATCAACTTAGTTCTGACCGGGCCCGGTACATGGGTCAAAACAAAATCATCGAGGGGCCCAGATATCAGCTTCTAAACCAAGAAGGAACAGATAAACTTCGACTCATATGTTTGTTCTACCACTCATTGAATTACACACAAAAGTACGTTTTATAACATCGAGTTACCAATGCGGTTTCGTACAGTCAATGCATAACCAACTTGTAAGTAACAAATCATATCTCTAGGTTTGAAGACTTATATGATATTACCGTCTCACGATCACTCGAGATAGAATTCCATGAAGTGATTCCAGTGAGCGTGGGTTGAGTCCAATGCTCAGAACTTATGAGCACTCATGATTGTTGTAGCCTTGTCCAACACCTTAGACCTCTACAACCCATCATGACAGTCTTGATTCATACCTACTTCCGACATATGACCGACTGTGGAGGTTTGAATAATATGTTACACCAAACAAAATTATTCTGGAAGTCAAAACATGCAAAAGAAATATAGTAAACGATTGACAAGAGATAGCAACACTTTACTCATAAATAAAACACCTTTTATTCATCATCAAATGTCAATTACACTTTACAAATTTCTGGGTTATCTAACTACTAAAACTTATATCATCCTTCAGCCCTATGCTCCGAGCATGCTGGAGATGCTTAACCCTACTCAGTCCCTTCGTGAGGGGATCTGCTGGGTTCTCATCCGATGATACCCTCTTTGCCACGAGGAGTCCTTCTTCGATCCGATGTCTGATGAAATGGTATTTTCTGTCGATGTGTCTGGATCTCCCATGATCCCTTGGTTCCTTGGCTAAGGCAACAGCACTTTCACTATCACAGAAAATTTCCATTGGCTCTTTAATAGCTGGTACAACTTCAAGGTCTCCAATGAAGTTCTTCAGCCATATGGCTTCCTTTGCTGCTTCACTAGCTGCAATATACTCTGATTCACAAGTAGAATCTGCCACTGTCTCTTGCTTGGAACTCTTCCAAGAAATTGCTCCTCCGTTTAGGGTAAAGACCCAGCCCGACTGAGAGCGGAAATTATCCCTATCAGTCTGGAAGCTAGCATCACTATACCCTACAACTCTCAAGTCATCACTCCCACCGAGGGTAAGAACCCAGTCCTTAGTCCTCCGTAGGTACTTGAGGATATTCTTTACCGCAGTCCAGTGTGCCTTGCCAGGGTTCGCCTGATACCTGCTAACCATGCTCAAGGCAAAAGCTACATCGGGTCGAGTACACGTCATAGCATACATGATCGATCCTACAGCCGAAGCATAAGGTGTTCGACTCATTTCTGCTATCTCAGCCTCAGTGCTAGGGCTTTGTGTCTTACTCAATCTGGTGTTACTCTGGATGGGTAACTCTCCTTTCTTGGAATCCTGCATGCTGAATCGCTTCAGCACTTTATCCAAGTAGGTACTCTGACTAAGTCCAATTAGCCTTTTACTCCGATCTCTCAAGATTCTTATCCCTAGAATATAGGCAGCTTCACCAAGGTCCTTCATAGCGAAACACTTCCCAAGCCAGGACTTTACTTCCTGCAGGGTTGGAATGTCGTTTCCTATGAGTAGTATGTCATCCACATACAATACCAAGAAGCTAACTATACTCCCACTAGCCTTGACATACACACAAGATTCATCTTCACTCCTAGAAAAGCCAAATTCTTTGACCTTTTCATCAAAGCAAAGATTCCATCTGCGAGGTGCTTGCTTCAATCCATAAATGGATTTCTCAAGCTTACACACTCTATTAGGGTACTCGTTGCTGACAAAACCCTCTGGCTGACTCATGTAAACATCTTCAGCCAGCTTCCCATTAAGGAAAGCGGTTTTGACATCCATCTGCCATATTTCATAATCATGAAATGCAGCTATGGCTAACAGAACCCGAATAGACTTAATCTTGGCTACTGGAGAAAAGGTCTCATCATAGTCCACTCCAGGAATTTGAGAGAAGCCCTTTGCAACCAGTCTAGCCTTATAAGTGTGTACTTTACCATCCATGTCGGTCTTCTTCTTGAAGACCCATTTGCACCCTACTGTCTTACGACCTGGTACATTTTCAACCAAGTTCCAAACTTGATTGTCATACATGGATTGTATCTCGCTATCCATAGCCTCTTTCCATTTAGCAGACTTGGGGCCTGCCATGGCTTCCTCGTAGCTGTTAGGGTCATCTTGACTTACTAGTGTCTCATCACTAATAAGTGTCTCACCTTCTGCAGTAATATGGAATCCATAGTAATGCTCAGGTGCACTCCTAACTCTCGTGGAACGTCTCAAAGGTATAGATTTGTCAATTTGCTCAACAGGAGTTTCCTCCTCAAGTTGAGGGCTAGAGTTTGAAGTTCCTTCACCGCTTGACTCTTGAATTTCTTCAAGATCAATTTGCCTCCCACTGTCTCCTTGGCTTATAAACTCTCTTTCTCGAAAGACTCCTCTTCTTGCTACAAAGACCACATTGTCACTAGGTCTGTAGAAGAGGTAACCAAAGGAATGCTGTGGGTAGCCGATGAAAATACACCTCTCGCTTCGAGGTTCGAGCTTATCATGAGTCTCGCGTCTCACGAAAGCCTCGCAACCCCAAATCTTGATGTGGTCTAGTTTAGGTACTTTACCAGTCCACATCTCGTGAGGAGTTTTGGCAACTTTCTTTGTAGGGACTAGATTAAGAATATGGGCGACAGTCTCTAAGGCATACCCCCAGAATGAGATTGGTAGCGTAGCTCGACTCATCATGGAACGAACCATATCCAACAAGGTTCGATTACGCCTCTCAGCCACACCATTCAACTGCGGTGTCCTGGGAGGTGTCAATTGTGAGACTATCCCACATTCCCTTAGATAGTCGAGGAACTCTGAACTAAGATACTCACCACCACGATCGGATCGAAGCATCTTAATGTTCCTGCCCAATTGATTCTCGACTTCCTGTTTAAATTCCTTAAACCTCTCGAAAGTCTCTGACTTATGCTTGATCAAGTAGACATATCCATATCTACTATAATCATCAGTAAAAGTCAAATAATAACGATTAGCATCTCTTGTGGCATGTTTGAATGGTCCACACACATCCGTGTGTATAAGGTCCAACAAACCTTCACCCCTCTCACATGAACCTGTGAAGGGTGACTTTGTCATTTTTCCAAGTAAGCATGATTCGCAACTATCATCTGACTTTAGGTCAAACGACTCCAAGACTCCATCCTTTTGGAGTTGGCCTATGCGTTTCTTGCTTATATGTCCAAGACGACAATGCCATAATGATGCTTTATCCAAGTTATTATTAGTAGAATCAATACACAAAACATTATTTCCCAAGTTATCGACAACAGATACAGCTTCATACACACCATCACAAGGTAATGCTTTAAAATAAAAGACATTATTATAGAAAACTTCTATAGAACCAACTTCATTATTAAATGAAAAGGTAAACCCTTGTTTGTACAAAGCATGAAAGGAAATAATATTTCTTGCCATTCCTGGCGAATAACAACACTTATTCAGATCTAAACTAAACCCACTACTTAGCGATAAAGTATAAACTCCAATCTTGGTAACAGGTATAGCTTTCCTATTCCCCATGATCAAGTTTATCCTTCCTTGCTCCACATCCTCACTTCTTCTTAGTCCCTGCAAGTCACAACAAATGTGAATACCACAACCGGTATCAAGGACCCAAGAATTAGAATGGGGTGAGTTATTAGAAATGATAGTGTAAATACCTGCATGGTTGGGTTTAACTTTCCCATCCTTCACATCTTGCTGGTATTTTGGGCAGTTCCGCTTCCAATGAGCTTTTTCATGGCAATAGAAGCATTCAGCCTCTTTTGGGTCAGAAGAAGGAGTAACGAAACCTTTCTTGGTTCTACTTGAAGAAGAGCCATCAAGGGTCCGAACCTTGGTACCCTTAGAAGAGCTCTTTCTCTTCCTCCCTCGACTTTTCCCGATTGCCAAAACCGGAGTAGAGTTTTGAGTAGGAGTGATAGCAACCGACTTCCCCTTAAGACCTGATTCTGCGGTCTTGAGAAGTCCCTGAAGTTTGCTGAGGGTGACTTCTTCCTTGTTCATGTGATATGTCATGCGGAATTGATCATAGCACGATGGTAAGGAATGCAAAATAATATCTATTGCAAGATCCTCCGGGAAGTTCACATTAAGCTTCAGCAAACGATCCACATACCTTTGCATTTTCTGCATGTGGCTCGTGACGGATTCCCCGTCCTTCATCATGGTTGTTATCATGGAGCAGATGATCTCATACCTCTCTTGTCTTGCACTTTGATGGTATCTTTCCATCAAATCTTGGTGCATGTCATAAGGGTAGAAATCTTCATAAGACTTTTGGAGTTCTGCTGTCATCGTGGCTGTCATGATGCAGGCCACTTTCGTAGCATCCCTTTCATGTGCCCGAAATTCAGCGATCTCCTGAGGAGTTGCAGTGGACTCATTAATCTCCTTAAGCTCCTTGTCAAGGACATATTCTTTGTCCTCGTAGCGGGTAATCATCCTGATGTTTCTGATCCACTCATTGAAGTTGGATCCATCAAAGGTGACTTTCCCACACAAGTTCATAAGGGAAAAGGAGCCATTAGGATTAGAGCCAGAAGCATTGTTGAAAGACATCTGAAGGAAGGAGGACAAGATTAGTTTAGATATAAGAGAGTCCTTAATAAAACACCCAAATGTAATATTAAGGCTAGGATCCAATCACAATATAATATAACTTAGAAGAGGTATGCCGTAATCTAAGCTATATCATATTTGAAAGGTAGGTGAATGACGATTCACCAATTTCCACCACGAAAACCGCAATATTTTAGTATTAGGTTTTTGAATGGTTCTTAGAAATTCCTAGATTCTTTGAGATTCAATGAACTTTTCAAAGGCATGTTTCAATCTCGAGTGTGCCCTCCAAGTTTTGTGACTGGGATACCGAGGATCACAAAACGAGGTGTGAAGTAACCATGCAAATCACTTGGTACCCTTAAAGTTTATCACTCAATCGATGTGCCGGTTAACCACACACGCTCCATCGATACTATAATAAACCCTAAGTCACCCTTTACCTACCTTGTTAAGTCCAAGTTAGTGTGCCGGTTAACCACACACGCTCCACCAACGACTTAATCAAAGTGTAAAGTGTAATTTCATGGAATAGCACCTTATTCACATTTTTCCTAAAGTAACTAAGATTGGGAATTTAATAAAACATTTAGTTACTTTATAATATTCATCATACTTTGAATGAGAATTAATAAGTCCTTGTCTTACCCGTTCGGCTAACGACCCTCCACCGATCAAGCAAGCGGTGGGTGAGAGTGGACACCCATTAAGTCACCATTTTATAGGCAACAACCTTATACCCACCTTATAGACCGGCTTCGTGAATGAGGCGTACTAGCGGTAAGACGACTTTGTTCTTATACATATATATATAATTATTAAATCATAATAATATAAGTATAAGGGTTGAATTTTAACTTTTAAAATTCTAGGGGTTGGAACTAAAGTTTTAACTTAACTTTACTTGTTCCAAAACTTGAGGGCAAGTTTTGTAAACTTTCAAAACTTTTTCATTTCTTGTAACTTATGAGTTTAATAGAGTAATAAAATGAGGACTTTTCATTTTTCTAACTCTTGTGTTCTTTTAATGGTTTTTTTTAATCCAAGAGACTTTTGGTTTTCCATAACTTGAGGACAAGTTATGGACTCCATTAAAACACATTATGATCATGAATTAATCTACCACATAGGTTACAAATAATTCCTATGATCATCTAAACATCATAAGAACAAGAACATGAATATGAACACTTTCAAGAATCAAAATCACATTTAATCTTTGTAATTTTGATAATCTTGTTGTTGTAAATGTGTTAGAAAAGACATTACACCTTCTAAAATAAGTTTTCAAGTACCAAAACATTTTAGGGTAATGATTCTAATCCATTTCCAGCAACACAAGTCGAAATTCTGCACTCTGTCGACCCTACTCGCCGAGTGCATAAACCTACTCGCCGAGTAGGTTGAAGATACACATGAACTCGTCGAGTCCTCCCCATGGACTCGCCGAGTCCATCAGTCAGACAGCAAGATTTTCGACTTTCTTCAACTTTTAAGCACAAATAACAAACAAACAAGCCTAGGCTCTGATACCACTGATGGGTTTTGAGCATTCTAACACTTCCTAAGTGTACATGCAACCCTAATAACCTTGGATCTATGTTTGTCTAATTATCATGCAAAGTTGAATTCCAAGGTTATATTCCTATCTAGCATACATGGGGAACAATTTTAACTTGAATCATAGATAGAATAACTTACCTTGTTGTTGCTTGTGTTCCTTGAAACCTTATGAGCCTAGCACCCCAAGTGTGATGCCTCAAATGCTTCACACAACACCAAATGCTCTTGGAAAGACTCTTGAGATAACACACACTTCTCAAAAATCGGCCAAGCCCTCTTGTTTCTTAGTAGTGCCGATTTTGGTGGAGAATATGCTTCTTATATAGTGTTGACACATCTAGGGTTACACCATGTAAACCCTAATGTGTCATGACTCTTCATTTCCATGACCCATGGGTTTGTAACTCCCATGGAGCATCCATGGAGCATCCTATGGGTAGAACCCAACTTGATAATCCATGGAGCCTCTTAGCCCACTATACAAGATATGGATGATTTACATAATCAACCCATATATTTAATTAGTTATCCTTTGATCACTTAATTAATTCCAAATTAATTCTTTGATCAACTAATCAAATATTATTATTAATATATTAGAACTTATAATATATTAATAATCTCCAAGTGTTATTTCTCTCATTTAGTCTATCCAATTGCATGGTGCCATGCAACCCAAATGGACCATGCCGGGTCGGGTCAAGTACAGGCCCGAAATAGTTATGGACTTAGACACCTTATCCAACAAGGAGATGGTTGGATGTGGTGAAGGATTATGATTGCGAGATCCTGTACCACCCGGGCTAGGCTAATGTCGTAGCCGATGCTTTGAGCCGTAGGTCGGAGAGCGCCCCGATCCGAGATATTTGTATGAGGTTGACGATGATGACTCTGGTATTGGACACCATCCGAGGGGCCCAGGTTGAGGCTGCGAGACCAGAGAACCGAAGGCAGGAGCGGGTCGTTGGGCAGGTGTCGGAGTTCGTTACCGATAGTCGGGGACTTGTGACATTTTAGGGTCGGATTTGGGTACCATTTGTGGGCGGGACGCATACCATTTTGATGGAGGAGGCACATCGATCAAAGTTCTCGATCCATCCCGGGGCCACTAAGATGTATTTGGACTTAAAGAAGGAGTATTGGTGGCCCTGTATGAAGAGGGATGTTGCATGGTTTGTCGAGAGGTGCCTAACCTGTCGCCAGGTTAAGGCCGAGCACCAGCGTCCGCATGGTAAGCTGCAGCCGCTGGACTTAATCACCAAATTGCCAAGGACTGTGAGAGGAGTTGATGCAATTTGGGTGATTGTGGATAGGTTGACGAAGAGTTCTCATTTTCTTGCTATCAGCGAGAGCTCTTCTGTTGAGAGGATGGCAAAGTTGTATGTGAGGGTGGTGGTATCGCGACATGGAGTTTCGATGTCGATTGTTTTAGATCGAGACGTGCGATTTACTTCCAAATTTTAGAAGAAGTTTCACGAAGAGTTGGGTACGAGGCTGCATTTCAGTACCGCATACCACCCACAGACGGACGGGCAGAGTGAGCGGACGATTCATACGCTCGAGGATATGCTCCGAGCGTGTGTTTTCGATTTTGGAGGGAGTTGGGACACCTATTTACCCTTGCCAGAGTTTTCGTATAACAACAGCCATCATTCGAGCATTGGTATGCCACCTTTTGAGCTGTTGTATGGGAGGAGGTGTCGGACCCCCATCTGCTGGGGAGAGGTGGGGCATCAGGTAATGGGTAGTACGGAGATTGTGCTTCAGACGACACAGCAGATACAGCAGGTCAGGCAGAGATTGTTTACCGCTCAGAGTCACCAGAAGAGTTATGCGAACAGGCGTCGGTCCGAGCTCGAGTTTCAGGTTGGTGACCTTGTACTCTTAAAGGTCTCTCCTTGGAAAGGAGTGATTCGATTCAGGAAGAGGGGCAAATTGGGATCTCGATATATTGGACCTTTCAGGGTAATCATGAGGATAGGCAAGGTAGCCTACCGTTTAGATCTACCTGCGGAGCTGGGACAGATTCACGACACCTTCCATGTGTCGCAGTTAAGGAAGTGTATTGCTGACGAGTCGGCAGTCGTACCTTTAGAGGATATTTAGGTGGATGCGGGCCTGAACTATATTGAGAGACCGGTGGCAATTAGGGATCGAAAGGTTAAGGTTCTGAGGAACAAGGAAGTGCCCTTGGTGCAAGTGCAGTGGCAGCATCGGAATGGGTCCGAGCTGACATGGGAGCCCGAGTCGGAGATGGGGGAGCAGTATCCGGGAATGTTTTCGGTATAAGACTTCGGGGACGAAGTCTGGTTCTAGTGGGGGAGAATTGTAACAACCCGGAATTCAGGTATAACCTTTTATCCCTTCATCTTTTCATATATGTCATGTTGTACCTTTTGTGTTGGGGCGAGTACGCTGGGCGCACAAAGAGTACGCTGAGCGTACTCTCACGCTTAAATTGAACGCGTTGTCACCCGGGTACGCTGGGCGTACCTAAGGTTACGCTGGGCGTAACCGGTCCAGACCCAAAACCCTAATTTGAGTTGTTGACTATAAAAGGAGTGAGATGGCTTGGTTCCTCAGACACCATCCTTCATAAAGAAACCCTAAGAGAGTTGTTCCTTCGTTCATAGCTTGTTTGTGAGTGTTCTAAGCTTTGAGGTGTCATTTCAAGGTAGCAAAAGGAAAGAGAAGTACATTGTGGAGGCTAGAAGCTAGTGGACAAGTGTAGATCCGAGGATAACAAAGGTTGGAGCTTCTTCCTGAGGTAAAAAGTTCAGATCTTGCCTTGTAGTTCTTATGGTATGATTCATGGACCAATTTCTAGGGTTTTGGTCCGAAATATGGAGGCTTTCTAAGCAAGTAGTCTCCATTGGCTTAGATCTACCATATTCCAGGTCCATTTCAGTTGTAGGTTCATAAAAATGTGATCTTGGACGTATATATTTAGCCATGCATGAGATCTAGATCTTTGGAGTTGTAAAGGAAGGTATTAGAGAGTGTAGGAGCCTTTACAGCCATTCCAAGGCTTAAAGGTTCCGACTTTATGGATTAGGACGCTTAATGAGAGCCAGATCTAGAAGTTGAAGGAGTGTCTTAACCATTTAAGACAAGAAATGTGGCATGGATAAATCTGGGATTTACGCTAGGCGTAACTCCCAATACGCACAACGTAAAGGGTTGCGACCCCCGACTGTGACTCATCGATGTACGCCCCGCGTACAGAAGCTGGTACGCCCCGCGTACTGTGGTCAGTTGACTTTCGTTGACTTTTAGGGTTTGGTCAACATGAGTCAAGGAAGGGTAAAATGGTCTTTTACCCCTCTGTAGGATAATGATAAGGGTGTAGCCTGGTCTCGAAAGTTTATATTAATTAGAATGATATTTCGTTATGATTAGGCGGGGTTGGGTCTTCGTTTCGAGATTCGGAGATAGCGAGCACATGAGATTCTAGACTTCCTGCGAGGTGAGTCTTCTCACTATACTGTACCTGGAAAGGTACCTATGTGTGACCGGAAGGTCGACTATGTTATGAGTTGTATGCATTGTATGTGATTAAGTTAGCCGTTTATATGTGCTATGTATGCTATGTTTGATGTGGGCCGGAAGGCATTATGTTATGGGCCGGAAGGCAATTATTTTATGGGTCGGAAGGCATTGTGATGTGGACCGGAAGGTCGACACGGGTAAGACCGGAAGGTTTATCGGTTCGGGACGGAAGTCCCCTGAGACACATGGACCGGAAGGTCATGGCCTGGAAAGGCGTATGTGTGTAAGTAGTATTTTGGGGAACTCACTAAGCATTTATGCTTACAGTCGTTGTGTTATGTGTTTCTGGTACTAGCGAGGACTGTGGGAAGGTGCCGGCGTGATCTGTACACACTGATGGAGGATTTATGATCTTGGGATTTATATGATTTGTATTATGATATGATACATTGGATCTTTATGACTTGTTTCGGATGAAAACATGTTTTTAAGAAATGAAAATTTTGATTTGAAAATTTACGTTGTTACATCTGGAGGAATCATGTTAACAAGAATAGGTTCCGAGAGTTATTTGAAGAGCTGCTGAAGTGTCAGAGCCCAAAACCTAGGGCTTGAGATCTCTTTCTCCTTTCGCTTGATGGAAAACTTGCAGAAGTCTTTCGATAGCTCTTCTAGAAGGTCAACCGCATTGTTGCATCCGGAATAAATGTTGTATACCACATACAACCAATCCTTGTTGAGGATATAAGTTCCTCCGTGTTTGCCAGATAGCCCACGAATGATAAAGTGCATCAATACAGTCCATAGGCCGGAGACTGCCGACTTCTTGAAATCCTTGGTCATGTAGTCTTGAGTGTATCCAATGTGGTTCAAGAACTGTTGAAATTCTTCTACAGTTGGTTCTTTGGGGTTTGTTTTCACTTCGATTTCCTTGAGGAATGTGGATTTGTAGATTGGCATTCTTCTATCCCCAATAATTTTTGTTTCCAGAACATCGTCTTCGAGTTTGATTCTGGTGAAGGCTCTGTGAAGATGATGAAGTGGGAGAGGTGGTTCAGGGACTTTTGTGAGAGGAATGGAGATGGGATGGTTAGCTATGAACTCAATCATAACTCTGATGGATTCATCGTAATCCATAGGGTTAAGCGAAAACAATTGGGTTGTATCTCTGAGAAAAGGCTCAGATGATGTCGATGATGAGGATTTCATGAAGGGTTTCTTCTGGGCAATGGATTTCCGGGGAGTTGAGGCAGTTCGTGCATTTTTCTGTGAAGAGGATTAGGAAGCCATTATTGCAGAATGTTGAATGCTTGAAGAACACGATGAACACAAAGAGAATTTGAAGTTTTGGAGGGTTTCAGCGCGTAAAGAGGTAAAATGTATGTTTGGGGAGTATTTATATGTGAGGAAACCAGGTCGGTTAGAAGGATAATGATGAGGATCCAAATTTGAACCGGGTTGCATTAAATGAGTAACCACTTTGGGAGTTGAGTTGACTTAGGAAGGGAAAGGTAGGGTTGTTTGTAGCTTGAAATAGAAAACCCAAACTACTATTAGATGGATGCTTTTGGAGACGTGCAGTTGTGGTGCGAAAATCAAGGAAGATTGGATAAGGATCCTCACAAAGTTACCGTTACAAAGAAAACATTTCACCTTATTGACTCATGGGTTCCCGAATGATCAATTCCGGACAGTTTGAGATCTGGAAGGTAAAGAGTTGAGTTCCGGATAATAAAAAGTTTAGGAAATGGTCAAGAATAGGATCGGTTCGGAGTGACGCTTTAAAATTTCGGAGTCAAAATGTTTGCGATTCCGGAAAAAAAGGTTAATGATTCTGAAGTAAAAAATCTGTGATTCCGAAGCAAAATTCCGAAATAATGATTTTATGTTCCGGAGTGAAAAATTTAGAGAATTTACAGAAAATGATTTGTGAGACATTCCGAAGAAAGATTTAAGAAAACTTTCGGAGTGAATTTTGAAAATTTCAAAGTATAGAATGCAATACCTTTCCGGAGTGGAATTCTAGAATGCCATTATGAAGTATATTCCGGGATGCAAAAAGTGATCAAGATGACTATGTGGACTTATATCAATGTGCTTAATCATGGAGTGTTGAATTGGATTGTGTGAAATCACAATGGCACTTTGAGAATCACAATAGACAGGAATGCGTTGAAAGTGGTAACCATACTCCAAAACATTATATTTCATCCACAGAACCTGAGATGTACAGCTAGCAGCAACAATGTATTCGTCTTCGGCTGTAGAGAGTGTAATGCAATTCTGTTTCTTGGATTACCAACTGACCAAATGACAACCTAAAAATTGACAGCCATCTGATGTGCTTTTTCTAACAAGTTGAAGATGACCATAGTTTGAATCTGAGTATGCTTGAAGTAGGAAGCTCGCATTTGTTGGGTACCAGATTCCGGCACTCTTTGTACCTTTGAGGTATCGGGAAATTTGTTTTACAACCAGGAGATGAGACATCTTTGGATTGACTTGAAATCTGGCACACGAACATGTGAAAAACATGATGTCCGGACGACTTTCTATAAGATAGATAAGGGATCTAATCATTCCTATGTACTTCTTTTCATCAACTGATACACCTGAAGGGTCGGCAAAGATCTTGTGTCTAAAGCCCATAGTTACCTCGGCTGAGGCACCGGTGTCCATTGAGTATTTTTTGAGGAGTTTTGAAATGTACTTCTCTTGGTGAATGAAAATTCCTTTGTTAGTCTGTTTGACTTGGAGACCAGGAAAGAAGCTTAACTCCCGATTCATTCTTATTTGGAATCGATTGATCATTAGTTTAGAAAAGTTTGTAACCATAGATGAATCCATAGATCCAAAAATGATGCGTCAACGTAGATTTGAACCAGTATGAGATGCTTTCCATTCGATCTTCGGAACAAGGTAGGATCTAAAATTCCTCTTTGGAAACCAGAGTGCTTGAGAAAGTTAGTAAGGGTCTCGTACCATGCGTGTGGAGCTTGCTTTAGACCGTAGACAACTTTCCTGAGTTTATAACAGTAGTTAGGAAAAGTGAGATTAACAAAACCGGGGGGCTATTGAAGATATACTTCTATGTCAATTTCACCATTAAGAAAAGCACTTTTAATGTCCATTTGGTAAACTTTGAAGCCTTTGTGAGCAACATAAGCAAGAAAGATTTTGATGGCTTCAAGACATGCAACAGGAGCAAAGGTCTCATCGTAGTCGAGGCCTTCGATCTGAGTAAATCCTTTGGCCACCAATCTTGCTTTATTTCAAGCAATAACTCCTGCGTCATCTAACTTGATGCGAAACACACATCTAGTACCAACAATAGGGTGATCTGAGGGAGGAGGTACGAGAGTCCATACGTCATTTCTATCGAAGTCTGCCAATTCTTCCTGCATGGTTGTAATCCAGTCAGCATGTTCTAATGCTTCCTTGATGGATTTGGGTTCAACCATGGATATAAATGCTTAGTAATGCCATTTGTTTTGAACACTTGTAGCAGATCGAGTTTGAACACCAGCATTAGGGTTTCCAATAACTTGGTTGGGAGGATGATCCTTGGTCCAGGCATGTAACCTTGGAAGTTCTTGAGCAGCAAACAATCCAATATCAACAATGGGATTAAGTTGCTCCCCCTGAATGGTTTCAACTTGTGGAAGATGCTCCCCCTGAACTTCTGAACCGGAGAGGTTGACATCATCATTAGAAGGGAATTCAAATAAAATTTTGTTTTCATTAATGTTGATAGGATTGGAGTCATCAAAATCAGCAGCTGCATCTAGGAATCCAGCTACATTTGATTCAAGTAAGGGTTGAGCATTCTCCCCCTTAACTTGAGAAGGTTGAAATGGTTCGAAATCAAATGGAGAGAGACTTGGGATTGGATCGGAGACATTTTGAGAAACAAGAGCTTCCGAAGGAGAGAGTTGCCAAGTTCGAGATTCTGAATCAAGGGCGGTTTCGGAGGGTCCAAAGAGAGTATCAAAGTCGACTTCAAGAATTGTTTTCGGGTTCGGACATCCTGGCAGTGGAGCATCGGACTCCATAATGTGAGTTGTAACATGAGTTGGGCCAGAATTCCGAACAAAGTTGTCATCGAATGTAACATCAAAGCTTTCTTCCAGAACACGAGTTCTTCGATTAAGAACTCTGCAAGCCTTTGATTTAGAGGAGTACCTAAGGAAGATGGCTTCATCTGCTTTAGGTTGGAACTTGGTAAGTTGATCATGGTTGTTCTTGATGAAGCACATGCATTCGAAAGCATGAAGAAACGAGATTGTTGGCTTCCGACCATTCATAGCTTCATATGGTGGCATGTCGAGGCGTCGATTGATGATACTCCAATTTTGAGTGAAGCATGTAGTTGATATGGCTTCATCCTAGAGATAGAGTGGTAGATTTGCGAAGTTTTGCATTGATTGAGCAGCTTCAACAAGAGTTCTATTGTGTCTTTCAACTAGACCGTTGTGTTGTGGAGTGTAGGGAGCTGAGAAGTTGTGGTCAATTCCTTTCTCGGTGAAGAATTTCTCAATGGTGGAATTAGTGAATTCCGAGCCATTGTCACTACGGATTCTCTTGACAGGGAGTTTGATAAGAACTTCTATTCCTTTGATAAAATTTATGAGCTCAGAGTCTGTTTCGGATTTCAGCCTTAGGAATAACACCTAAGTGAACCTTGTAAAGTCATCAACAATCACAAGAATGTATTTCTTATGATGAAGACTTTCTACAGTGGATGGTCCACAAAGATCAATGTGTAGAAGTCCTATGTTTTCGAGATTGATTTTTCGATGATAACAAGATGAGCCTTCTTCGATTGCTTTCCACACTCACAGGCAGCACATAAATGATCATTTTCAAATTTGAGAAGAGGTAAGCCTCTCACCATTTCACTGAATACAAGATCATTCATGTACCGAAAGTTCAGATAAGCAAGCCTTCGGTGCCATAACCAACTGACGTCAGGAACGACTTTAGAGAGAAGACAGAGTTGTGGCTTGCCAATAATCATGTTGATGTAGAGAGGGTACATGTTCTTGTTGTGATTTGACTTGATTAAACAATCTTTTCGCTCTTCAGTCATTACATAGTTGTGCTTCTTGCAGAATTCAACACGCCGGTTTGAATCGGTGAGCTGAGCAACACTTATCAAATTATGTTTCAGATTAGCTAAATAAGCCACATTTGAGATAGAGAAGTTTCCATTGGTGAGAATTCCATAACTATGAATTTTAGAATTGGATTTGTTTCCATACGTCACGTAACTAGCACTAGGAGAAAGCTTGAGATCTTGTAGAAAGTCTTTCTACCCCATCATGTGCATGGAGCAAGCACTATCAATATACAATATTGTTTCTTGCTCCGAAGCACAAAATGCCTGTAAAATCAGTGAGTGGTGGAGTTTTTAGGCTCTGAGTTAGATTTAGGGACATAGGCACAGGCTTTGGTCTTAGGTTGTGACATTGGTACACCTTTGTGTTTCCGGGAAATGTCTTTTGAGTTCTTAGGAAATAGACAAAATGCTAATGTCTTTTCATCTATCCAGTAGTCATATTCAATGACTGGAGGGTTTGGAATGACTTTCTTGGGACCTGATTTTCCGAAGTGGTGGGAACAATAGTGACCTTCGGAATTGTTGGTGTATCAATGTGAGATTTGACTTTCTATACAAGATGTTGCTTTGAAGATTTTGAAAAGTTTTTTTTTCTTATCAATTTTTTATTTGCTTGATGATACTTTTGTTTTAGAAAAAGTGGGTTTAAAAATTGTGCCATCGGATTTAGCAATGAAAGTGGACGAAGCAGTTCGAGGAGAAGTGTTTCGGACCGATGTGTTGTTCACACAAGATATGGGCTGATTGGTACTGATCATTTTCTTTGGTTCTACATAACTGAGAGAGTTAAAAGGTCTCTTGAGGATCTTAGTGGGTGTGAAGGAGTTTTGACTGTGGGCTGATGAATGAAAATTTTGAGATACACTCCTTTTGGAGTGCTCAAGGAATCTTGAATTTTGTCTAGTCTTAACTTCCTTCTTGTAAGCATTTCGAGCTTCTATCTTAGGATCTACTATATCCTTCCTATTCAATATTGGATTCCTTTTAGATTAAGAAGAGGATTTCGAAGTCTGTCCTACTGAGGGATTGTTGAACACATGCTTAATGGGAATCGCATGAGATTGTCTCGTTGACTACACTATCCAGGGATGCCCAAACACACTCTAATGGTTTAGACGAAGTTGATTTAGGAAAGACTTCCTCAATAACACAGTTGTTAGGAGGTCTTGGGTTCGGATTTTGAAGAACAAACTTTTGACTGTTAGAGGTCCGATTTAGGTCCAGGTTTATCAGAGGCGGAAATTGCATGGAATTGGGACTCTTAACAATTATGGGTTGAAACACATGAATTAGGGAAGCAATGTGGTCTATGGTTTCAGGAAGGGGTGACAAGGGAGAAATAAGGTTGTCCGAATGTTTGATGTTCGAAACCTCTCCCATAAATGTCAGGTTTTGCAATTCCTTCAAGGGACGAGCAATTGGTTTCGGAAACTCGCTTCTAAGACTAGGAGCTTTTGACCATGGATGATGAAAGTTATGAGTCATTTGTATATTTGATTCAAGCATGTCAATAGAATTATGAAAAGCATCTATCTTAGCATTGAGACGTTTGTTATCAAAAATCAAGACATTTCTTTCAGAATAGGTGATTTCACATTTGTCTTTTAAAATGATACATTCATCTTTTGACATTAGAAGCTCATGTTCTAAAGACTCAATTTTCAACTTTTTATCCTCAAAACATAACCTCGGACGATTTACTTCACAATCCTTCTTCTCACTGGCTTCTATGGCTGACTCATAGGCTTTATAGATGGTGCTAATATTTGTTTGGATCTGGATTTGGTAAGGTTCACAAGGAGACAAATCAAAGTTATTATCAGTAATCAAAGATTTTACCTGCTGAACGATGCTTCGACCAGGTGGATCGTTGGTTGCCATGTAGCAGTAGTGTGGTTCAGTAACATCGTCTTCATCTTCTAACCCAGATGACCAATAACCATCATCACATTCAACAATTTGTCTTGCCATGAAGCACATGTTCTTTTTAGTCACCAAGTCCTCATCATATCCCAATGACCAATATCCTTCCACATCTCTTGATATGGTTGTTACAAAGGCTTTTTCACTTTCTGCCATCTCTTGAGCTTTTCGAACGTAATATACAGAGTCCTTGATTTTTGGCTTTTGTCGAGCTTCAGCCAAGCAATCTTTTGCAAAATGATTTGCATGTCCACACTTATGATACACAATTTTTGGCTTGTCAGATTTTGGATTCTGCTGTGGTTCCAAAGTAGTGTTTGGTTTTGATATGTTTGGTTTGTATGAGGGAGGATTTTCCAAAGTTGATTGAGGTTCCGGTGCTGAATATGGTTGAGTATTGTTTTGGTGAGGAGCATGGAAATGGTTTTGATATGGTTTGTAAGAGGGATTGAATGGATTTTTGTATTTCATGGAAAGTAGAGCAAAATCCTATTGGAAACGAAGTTCAGAGACCATGGCATCAGAATCATGAACATGATAGTTTTGTGTGGGTAAGACAGGTAAGGAAGATTGAACTGAAGGAATAGTGGGTTTGAAAAGGTTCGAAGTGGATGAGTTCGGAATGGTTGGTTCAAATGAACTGACAAGAACAAGAGGACCTCCGTAGAGTTCCCTTATGGTCTGAGCAACATTGGATTCATGTCCTTGAAGTTCATCAAAAAGTTGACAAAGCTTTAACTTTTTCAAAGAACTGTTACTTTGGAGACAGGATTTCACATTTCCCCATCCTTTATCGAGAATGTTTATGAATTTGAAATTGTACTCCAAAGGAGTTCGGACAATACCATGAGCAGTCATGTTGTTAACAATGATTCGGTATCGGTTAGATGTTAAGGCCATTGATTCACCAGGAGTGGTAATGAAGGTGTCAAAGTCATTGACAACCGAAGTGAGGCGTTTGTCTTTCACATTTTCCGAACCTTCAATCAGGTCTTGAAGAGTGTCCCAAATCTATTTTGCTGATTTGCACAACTTGATGTTCTCAAAGAGTGAAGGAGGAACACCAAACACCATTTTTGAGAAAGCAACTTGATCAACATGCAACTTCTCAATATCATCTGTAGTTAGAGGAGCTGGTCGAGTTTCATCTTGACCCATAAGTTGAGCAGCAACATCTCTCACAACTGTTCTTACAGGAACATGAGGACCTTCTTTGACAAATCTCCAAATTTCTTCACGTTGTTTTTGGCCAGTAAAAATCTTTCCATTCTAATTTTCCAGTGATCATATTCTTCCACAACTAGCAATGGGGCACGTGTGGGGCCACCCACACTATTTGCGATTTGCATTGAAATCATTTGTTGAGGATTAGAAGCAACCACTGAAGTTAAGATATCTTTGAGAGAAAGTGGTATATTGAAGAACTTTTATCCTTAACACATAAATGGTTGAAATACCAAGGTAATTTCAAACCAACTATAATCTGATCTTATGGATTCAAAGGACAACCACTGAAGATCTGATACCAATTGAGAGAACAAATAGATCTGACGCGCAGGGACAAGGTTTGAAAACTAAAACCTTTAGTGAATGCTTAAGATCAATGTCTATTTACTAATGAATGTTCTAGTCAAGCCTGGATAGACCAGTCAAGTCTGAGTTAATGCATTCAACAAGTGATCAAGCTATAAATGAGGAATGAGAATAAAGATCAAAGTAAAGTTAATAAATGAATAACAAGAAGAATGTTTGAAAGGTATTAACTTAGTAAATGCCAAGAAATAAGAGAAAGATCCGTCTTTTAACATTGCATTGAAAGCTCCTATAAATAGGAGTGTGTGATACATGGTACAAACTATCAAACATACATAGGACTGGATAAAAGGAATGATTCTTGCATGCTGATTGTCCAAGTTGACAAACATACTAAGTCCTATGAAATGTCTAATCATGCAATGAGACAAAAGTAATTAATACACAAAGTGACAAAAACAAAGACTCCGGATTATCACACATTCCGGACATAAAGTGCACTTCGGAATATCTCCACTTCTAAACTTCTCATCTTTTGCTCTTCAAGTCTGGACAGATTCCGGACTACTTTTCACTTCGGCACATATGCTGACTTCAGAATTGACGTTTGAACTTATGATTGCTAGAGGTTCACTTTCAGGTTCCAACGATAATGATTAGTTAGTGATATGATGGCTTAATTAGGATATGCTTGGTTTTGGTTACTCAACGCTCGAATGCTGCTTGGTTGGTGCTTTTAGGAGTCCTAGTTATCTTTAATTAACAAGTAAGCGAATACGTTAAGTTAATATTATGAGGACTAAATAATTTCAGAAGGTTAGGTCTAGCCCTATTTCGCAGCTCTTATTTGAGTCCAACCGTTGTAGGGTAGGACCTCACATTAGAAGAATTATCTGGTCTTAGTAATATGTAATGGTATTCGCAAGCTAGTTAGGGAGAGATAGTAGGGACTTCTTATGCAACTGATACCAGAGAGTGGGTTGGAGATTACCCTAGGATAAGCCTCGGATGAGATTAGTGCAGAGAGCAGTAGTAGTGAAAGGGACTTGGTGGAGTCAAGGCAATTCTTGAGGAAAGTACGGATAGATGTGGAAGGTAGTATGTTCCCGTACTACTGCAAGTAGAGGATCTGTACTCAGATCAAGTAAAGCTGAGATTAAACCAGGGAACGTATGGTGAGTATGAGGTTTCTCGATATTATGTATGACTCTGATGATTGTGTGTTTTTTTTTTCAGAATGGTGATGACACGTCATGGGGTAGGAGGCTTAGGGTCTAAGTCAGACTCAGGTACAGGTTCCAAGCCAATTGATGACAGATCGCGTGAGTTCATTGCATCCGAGATTATGAGAGGCATCCTTGAGGTGACCCTGGTGATTTTTAGGTCGATCAAGGAGGTTATCATTGAGTTGATGTAGGATCACCTTAGGGCATTCAAGAGTGACATGGCACCTGGCCAGTCAGGGAATTGCACGCTCTCCTTCAAGGATTTCAGGGGATATGGAGTGCCAGACTTCAATGGGGTGAAGGACCCCATTGTAGCGAGACGACGGATTGCGGACATTGAGTCTACGCAGGTGATGAGCTTCTGCCCAGAGGGGTTGAAGGTCATGTTTGTTGTTGTTTGTTTGAGAGAGCGGGAGAGAGACTGGTGGGAGGCATTTAATGATACATTGGGAGCCCCAACCATTGAGGCTATGACTTGTTCGGACTTTGTGACTAGATTTTGGGCCAAGTTTGCGCCAGCTGTGGAGATTCGGCTGCTAGCCAAAGAGTTGTTGGATATGAGACAAAATACTGAGTCAGTGGCGGAGATTACCGCCAAGTTTCGGGAGAGGGCTTTGTTAGTACCTCAGTACGCAGGTGATGAGGAGATAAAGAAAACATGGTACCATGATATGTTGAGAGCTGAAATTCGGAAATATGTCAGCTACTCGGCGTCCCCGACATTGGATGATATGATATCCAGGGCACGAGAGAGGGAAATTGATATAGAGCACATCAGGAAGAGGAAGGCGCAGACTGGGCAGACGACTAGGGTTTGTAGAAAAAAAAAACCCAAGGGATTTGACTTGAGGTCGAGCGGCTAGCAGGATCGGAGCCGCGGTGGGAAATGTTGCAAGATACATGAGGGGGTTTCCAGATTAGGGGGATCGGGCTGCTATAAGTGCGCCAAGTTGGGGCACTTTGGCAAGGATTATACTACCCCTACCCCCACCATCCAGACATCAGACCTGATTTGCTTTCATTGCAAAAAGAAGGGCCATAAAAGGCCAAACTGCCCGAGATTGACATCAAGAGCGCCAGCTCCAACGACCCTGCGGATCACAGACGGCCGACAAGGCAAGTCAGATGCTCCAGTGGTGGGGAGTCGAGCCTTCCAGCTAACTGCCAAGGAGGCGCGTGCCACACTGGATGTGGTGACGGGTATGTTTTCTTCTCCCTAACTTCTGTTATATGTCATTTTTTATATTTATATTATGTGTTTTATTTAGGATTGTTCCATGTGAACAACATCCCATTACATGTGTTATTTGACTTGGGGGCTACCCGATTATTCATATCTCTTGCGTTAGCAAGAGGTTCGCGGAGTCTTCAGTCATGTCGGATTGTCATTTAGAGGTCGAGATTACGGACGACCGATCCGTCCGGGCATCAGAGGCTTACATAGATTGTGTCCCGAGGATGTATGATGAGCATTACCTCATGGATTTCGTTCCTATTCCTTTGAGTGGGAACAAGGTCATCATAGGCATGGATTGGTTGAGACCTAATGGGGTGGTGATTGACAGTGAGCAGCAGTTGGTTCGTGTCAGGACCCCAAGTGGAGGAGAGTTGGTGATTCAGGGCGAGAGGCCGCAGTGTGGGCCGATTTTTTCTTCAACAACAAGGGTTAGGCGCTACCTTCAGCAGGGTTGCGCAGGTTATGTCGCCTATGTTATGGATACCCGGAAGCAGGGTAAGGTAACCGTGAGCGATGTAACATTTGTGAGGGAGTATCCGAATGTGTTCCTAGAAGAGTTGCATGGGATACCTCTAGAAAGATAGGTGGAGTTTAGGATTGACCTAGATCTGGGTGCAGCTCTGATAGCCAAGGCACCATATCGGTTGGCTCCTCCCGAGATGCAGGAGTTGTCTGCACAGCTACAAGAGCTGTTAGACAAGGGATTTATTAGGCCGAGCAGTTCACCCTACGGAGCTCTGATCCTGTTTGTGAAGAAGAAGGAAGAGTCACATCAGATGTGTATAAATTACCAGGATCTGAATAAGGTAACGGTGAAGAACTGTTACCCACTCCCGAGGATTGATGATCTCTTCGACCAGCTTCAGGGAGCATCTTGGTTTTCCAAGATTGATTTGCGATCAAGCTACCACCAGATGAGAGTCAGAGACGAGGATGTGCTGAAGAGAGCGTTTCGGACTCGTTGTGGCCACTGTAAGTTCGTGGTGATGCCATTTGGGGTCACCAATGCTCCTGTCGCGTTCATGGATCTCATGAACCGCGTATGCAGACCAATGCCGGATCGGTCTGTGATAGTTTTTATTGATGATATCTTGGTTTATTCCAAGACACAGGAGCAACATGAGGAACACTTGCGAGAGGTGTTGGATACCCTGAGAAAGGAGATCTTGTACGCTAAGTTCTCCAAGTGCGAGTTCTGGTTGCACGAGGTGCAGTTTCTGGAGCATCTTGTCAACCAGAACGGTATTCTAGTCGACCTGGCCAAAGTGGAGGCTATGAGGAGATGAGAGGTTCCGAAGTCTCCATCTGAGTTTCGGAACTTCCTCGGTTTAGCAGACTATTATCGCAGATTCATTCGGGATTTCTCCAAGATAGCGGTACCCCTGACCCGACTGACGAAGAAGGCTGTTATATTTTGTTGAGGGGCCTGAGCAACAGGCAACATTCCAGACTTTGAGGTCGAGGTTGTGCGAGGCGCTGATCTTAGCCCTGCTAGAGGGCGTTGAGGATTTTATAGTGTATTGTGATGTGTCCATGTCGGGTTTGGGCGTAGTGTTGATGTAGAGAGGGCAGATCATCGCCTACGCCTCAAGGCAATTGAAGCCTCACGAGGCAAATTACCAGACACATGACCTGGAGTTGGGGGCAGTTGTTTTTTCCCTCAAGATTTGGTGACACTACCTCTATGGGGTCCATTGTACCATTTACACGGATCACAAGATTTTGAGGTACTTGATGGACCAACCAAATTTGAACATGAGACAACGAAGGTGGTTGGATGTGGTGAAGGATTACGATTGTGAGATCCTATACCGCCCGGGGAAGGCCAACGTTGTGGCTGATGCACTTAGCCGCAAGGCATTCACGGCCCCGATCAAAGACATCTTCCTAAGAATGACAGTAGTGACTACACTTTTGGAGCGGATTCGGGAGGCCCAATAGGAGGCTATGAAGGAGGAACACCGGAAGAGTGAGCGTATCATGGGTCAGATTTCCTCTTTCGACTATGATAGCTACAGGCTGTTGACACTCTATCGTAGAGTGTGGGTTACTTATGCGGGTGGTGTGCGCCAAATCCTAATGGAGGAGGCGCACAAATCTAGATTTTCCATCTGTCCTGGGGCGATGAAGATGTATAAAATCTCCGTCCTGATTACTGGTGGCCCTGCATGAAGCGAGATGTAGTATGGTACGTCGAGAGGTGCTTGATCTGCAGGAAGGTCAAGGCCAAACACCAGAGACCTCATAGAAAGACACAACCGATGGATATCCCTATGTGGAAATGAAAGGATATTACTATGTCTTTGACCACGAAGCTTCCCATGATCGCACAGGGGTGGATGCGATTTGGTTCATCGTGGATCGGTTGACCAAGAGTGCACATTTCATTCCGATTCAGGAGAGCATGTCGGCCGAGAAGTTGGCTGACATCTACATGAGGGAGGTAGTAGCTCGACATGGGGTGCCAGTTTCTTTAACTTCTAATTGATATGTGCGGTTCACTTCCAGATTCTAGAAGAAATTTCAAGACGAGTTGGGTGCTTGTTTGCGCTTCAGCACGGATTTTCACCCGCAAACGGATGGTCAGAGCGAGTGGATCATCCATACCTTGGAGGATATGCTGCGGGCGTGAGTTCTAGACTTCGTTGGTAGTTGGGATACCTACTTTCCCTTGGCAGAGTTTTTCTACAATAATAGCTACCACGCCAGTATCGACTATCCTCCCTTCGAGATTCTTTATGGGAGGAAGTGCAGGACCCCGATATATTGTGGTGAGGTGGGACAGAGAGTCATGGGGAGTACTGAAGTGGTACTCAAGACGACAGAGAAGATCCAACAGGACTGGAGTTGACTCCAGACGGCCTAGAGTCAGCAGAAGAGCTACACCAACATACGTCGATCAGACCTAGAGTTTCAGGTAGGAAATATGGTCTTCCTAAAGGTGTCACCTTGGAAAGGTGTCACCCAGTTCAAGAAGTGGGGAGTGTGTCCCCGTTGGGCCCAAGATACATTGGTCCGTTCAGGATCTTGGCTCAGGTGGGCCAGGTTGCATATCAACTGGATCTGCCAGCCGAGCTTAGTCAGATCCACAACACTTTTCATGTCTCCCAGCTACGGAAGTGCTTAGTGGATGACTTCGCAGTTGTTCCCTTAGAGGATATTCAGGTGGATGACAGCCTGAACTACATCGAGAGACCAGTATCCATCCTTGATAGGAAGAAAAAGGATCTGAGGAACAAGAGGGTAGAATTGGTGAAGGTGTACTAGCAGCACAACAAAGGCTCGGAATGGACGTGGGAACCAGAGGATTAGATGAGGGATCACTACCCAGAGTTATTTCCAGGCACAATAGACTTTGAGGACGAAGTCTGAGATAACTGGGAGAGATTTGTAACGCCTGGTTTTTGATTTTTATTTAAAATCATAAATTATGCACTTTTATAGAGGAACTCGACGAGTTGGAAGCCCCAAACTCATCAAGTATGAATTATCTGGGATACGGGTTAAGAAACCTACTCGATGAGTTGAGAGGCCTCAACTCAACGAGTAAGTTGGTACAAATGAAACCCTAATTTTTAGGGTTTTGCACCCTATTTAAATGCCTTAATATTTCATTATGGCCTCCCTCATCATCCCCTCAGTCCATAGCAAACCCTAATTGTGCCTCTTTCCCCATTTTGAGTGTGAGTGAGCCTTAAGAGTGTTCTTTGGTGCTTTTCTTGAAGGAGTGTGAAGTTGGTGGTGCAAGGTTGAAGGGAGAAGCTTTAGATCCAGGATCTTCACTGTTGTGGAAACCATTTGGAGGTATAAAGTCGATACCTTGACTATTTATTTTCTAGATATCTTCTTTGAGAAGTTTATGGTCTTAGTAGCTTTTTTTGACATCATTTATGGAGTAGAACATATTATGAAGTTACGACTTCAGATCTAGTCATTTCGTGGCCTATTGAGACTTAAAGTTGCCAGCTTTATCAAGTCTTGGTCCTCCTCCATGCCCTAGGTCCCTTATAAAGTTTAGTTTTTGGGTTTTTAGCCTCTTGATACCATGTATGGACATAAAGTTAGCAACTTTACGTGGTATCTCAGCCCAAGGTGACTAGATCTATGGTTTGGAGGCATTAGACTCACTTGGAAGTGACTAAAGGAGTTAAGACTAAGGAAACTCGACGAGTTGTTTACCCAACTCGATGAGTTGGATGATGGCCCCCTGACCTTTTTGATTACTGAGTAAACTCGTCGATTTGGCTAGGGTTTTCTTGGCTTTCTAAAGACAGAAGGAACTCGACGAGTTGTACTAGAAGGTCCCAATTTTGTTGAGAAGCAGGAACTCGCCAAGTTGAAGAAAAACTTGACAAGTTGGATAGTGATTTCATGATTCTGTGATTTATGGTAATTCGTCAACTTGAGGAGTGAACTCGATGAGTTGAGTCAACTCAGAGTGCTGAATTTGACTTGGACTTTGACTTGCACTTGGACCAAGTTGACCCTTAAGGGGTTATGAGTATGAAAGTCTAATTAAGGAAATATTTTATGTATAGGAGCTTGATTTGGGTTGATTTTCGGAGCCGAGTATTTTCAGCTACTTTCCGGTATTCGAGGTGAGTTGCCTTCCGGTAGAAGTGGGTCGAAAGCACCAGGGTCGGCCCATTATTAGCTGATTATAGTAGAGATGACTGTCTTTGTGATAATTGTCTGGTATGCCACTATCTGTTATGCTTTACGTGCTAGTATGCGATGATATTATGTGATAGTGGTAAAAGTGGTGTGATAGACCCCATAACCGGTCGAAAGAACCGAGGAGGTAGGACAACACCCAGATATGCTAGGCAGTATGTGGCTTATGTGTTATTGTACTAGGATGATATGTGGTAGTGATAGAGTGTGAAATAGTGCCTGTTACTGGTTGAAAGAGAATAAAGTGGTAGGTCAACCCCCAGATATGCTAGGCAGTTACCGGTTGAAAGAGACGGAAAAGGGTAGGCCAACACCCTGATATGCTAGACGAAGGGTATACTAGTTGAAATAGACCGAAGGGTAGGCTAGCACGTGGATATGCTAGGAAGTATGTTTATGGTATGATGGGGGAACTCACTAAGCTTTGTGCTTACGGTTTTCAGTTTTGCTTTCAGGTACTTCCTCTTCAAAGGGAAAGGAGCCGACATGATCGCAGTGTATCACACTACGTTTTCCGCACATGAGATATTTGGGAGTTATACTCTGATGTTGTTTGATCATGAAATCTTTTGACTATGTTTTATAATTATTAAATTTAAAATGATATTTTTGGTCTTAAATTATGGGATGTTACTGAGGATGATGTCTAGGCTGTGATTTAGTGAGATGTTTAAAGTGGGATTTCCAAACAGTATATTTCGTATACAAAATGGACCCTACCTACGATATGATCCTACTTGGTTGTTCCTTACTTAATACATCATAAAAGTAGACTTTGAGTTAATGATAAATCAAAACTAATAATTATTCGTAATAAATATTAGCCTAAAACTTAGTGAAAATAATGCTAGGTTTTGTCGAAAGAAAATACAATTGTTAGAAGCGAAGCACTGCCCGAATTTCGTGTCTTCACTTTAACAAGTGAGTGTATAGTTACTTTCATATTACACATAGATATGAAGTATTTAATATAAATTATGTGTTATGTGTGCATATTATCTATGTTCTTGATATTTATGTTGGATGAACAAAATATACATGTTTTATTCGATTTAAACTGTATATGTATTTTATACCAATAATTATGATGGGTAGATGAATGATGAGAAATAAAAGATGATATTAATGATGAGTGGTGGAATATGATGAGAAGCCTTGACTTAAATGATGATCCAGTCATCTAGCAGAGTATAGATGACGACTACAAACTATTCTAGACAGTCCAGTAGAATGCTAGCCGGCTCGCAACCTGTAGGTGTTTTTGAACTACATATTCACGAGATGTTCACTAAAAGGCCCTGACAGCTATGGACTTAGTTCCATATGAATGGACATTGGAAGCTATGGATTTAGTGTCCTATAGATGAGCATTGGCAGCTTTGGACTTAGTGCCTTACAAATGAACGTCGGTATCTATGGATTTAGTGCCTAATAGATAACATCGGCAACTATGGACTTAGTGCCTGTTACATAAACCCTGGCTACGATGGACTTCGTGCCTATTACTTAGGAGAATCCTTAGGAATGAATGAATGAAGGATTGATGATTCTTAGGGTAGATCCTTAAGAATAAAGAAGATAATGGGGATGGGAAGTTGGGTTAACTTTTTGATGATTAAACATAATAATTATATTATTGTGGGTTGAAAATCCTATGTATTCACGAACTTTCCCAACCTGACCCACTCAGTTTATTTGTATCACAGGTGTAAATACGAAGCTAAATTACACTGAGAGATTAACGGAGATGTAAATCGTTAGTGTAAATGAATGTAAGGTTTTTTTATGCTTATGTTTTTGTATTAACGATGACAACCCAATGTTTTAAATATAAACAAAATACATTTCTTCAAAAATGTTTTGATTATATATATATATATATATATATATATATATATATATATATATATATATATATATATATATATATATATATATATATATATATATATATATATATCATATTTTCTGGGAACTAATTCCGCAATATTATTCTTTAAAATGGATACTCTGATTTTTAAGTAAGCATAAATAAAAATTTTAAATTGACCGTGCATTTGGGGATGTCACATTTCTTTCCAAACTTTGGAAGAAGATCTTTGCTGGGTATAAACTTGGTTTATGTTTATTCTAATTTAAAATTCTTCCGTTGCTAAATCTTATATTTTGAAACTAATTTTTGAATAAAAACCTAACATTTCTCTCACTAAACTAACACTCACAAAATGGTCTTACAAGTTCTTAACTAAATGGGAGTCACTCACATCCTATTTATAGGAAATATTCAACCCATTTACAGATACAAGAGGGTAAGCCACATCCAAGGAGAACTTTGTACCCTAACATTCTACCCCCTCAAAGTTAGGATTGGATGTCCAGGCTTCAATTTCCAAACGAGCTCACGCGATGAAGACCAACTCTCCCTCGACGTAATTTCGGTCTTTAAATCCGCAAATGAATACCCGAGAAGCTTCGAATACCCATATCTACATTCTCCCCATTTTTATAATCAACAAGTGATTATAAAACCCACAAAGGATGAGAAACGTTCGAGGAATAAACTTGACGAATCTTCCCCTCGATGTGTGCCAAAAATGAAACGGAAAAAATCTTACACCAAAAACAATCACGAAAAGCCAAGAAATTTTTTCAAATTTTGTGAAAATTTTCGACTTTTGGGTGAGGGTTGCAAGAAATTCGAAATCTAGGTATAAACTGTCAATTTGGTAATTCTTCCTGTACCCGTTGTGCCAAAACAACTTCCAACATGAAACTTTACCCCAAATGTGAAACTAGGCATAAACTGACAAATCGCATAAGCTTCAGGGACCTGATACGAAAAATCTCCACATTTCTTAGAATTTTAGCCCAATGCCGAAACATGGTAAAGTCTGCCATTTCGCATAAACTGTAGGGATTCAAATTGAAAATTCTCATTCTTCACAGATTTTGTCAGCATTTCGAAAGTGGGTAGATTTTGACAATTCAGTGAAGATAAGGGTAGCGAAATGAAAAAAAATCCTTTCTTCCACAATTCGTTTTCCAGTTGCAGGACAAAGAAATCTCCATATGTTGAACTAGCAATCCACACATCGATCAATAATTTTGACCGTATTTCGAAATCAAACCAATCGTCCCAGAGCGAATCCGTGTTCGACATCAACCCAAAACATAACATTCTAATGTCGAACTCACTACTCACTCGGCTATCACAAGTCGACATAACATGATGCATAGTGAACAACTCCAACATACAAATCGAAATATGTACAATGCGAACGATCCCAAGAAACCACCACAAGTCGAACTTCCAATCTACAGATGCGAACGGTAAGCAACAACAGTCGAACTCGCTATCCATAAAATTCATCACACATCGAACGATTTATTGAAATTGAGTTCTACACCCAAATCAATCAACCCAAAGCGAATGAAGACCAATTCTTCCTACATATAAACACTTCGAACTCCTCCAACATCAAAAATCCCATCTGCTTTCCAAATCGATTCTATCCACAATACAATCCCAGAATGCAAACGAATAACGTCACTAATCGAATTCTCAACACCATAAAATCAACACTTCAAGTCTCGATTCAAAATGTCACCGTTCGACTCCTTTCGTGCGAGTCAGTCGTAACAACCAACACCATGCACATCTAATTCCAAAGCCATTTGAGTTCATAGAAGTCAAATTTGACTCCATCTCCATTTGATTTCGACACTCAACCCATCGAAATCGACTCCAATTTATTTTCATTACCGTCGAATACGACTTTGACTCAAAGTAAGAGCGTTCGACCCCCAAATCAAGCCAATCAAAATTACATTCAACCATAGGCAACACGAACTACTCCAAGACATGCGTTGGACTTCCAATTCAACAACAATCGAACTTGATTTTGATTGCAACGATTACCGGGTATCCAAAATCAAAACAGACTTCAAACACTTTCGACTCATAAACACAAATCCAGTTGACTCATTCGATTCCTGGCCCATCCAAATCGAATTCAGAAATCAATTCCAAGTTATTTCAGTAGTTCTCAAACAATAACTCGAGTATCAGATATGTGTAATTCAAATTGGGCTTAAGGAATGAACTATATCTAAATTAATCAAGTTGGGCTCGAGGGATCGATGAATAGTTTTTGAGATTGGAAAGAAATAAAACACGAATAGTAATGGATTCAATTTTGTTTGGGCTCGAAATTTACTATAAAAGGCTTATAAATTTTGTTGAGATTTGGGCTTGATCTAAAAAAAATGTATTGGATCATCAATGGATTCGAAAGAGATTAGATCCAATGAAACAAACTGAACAACAATAAAAAATGAAAAACACGATTGAAAAAATGATTGAATTCAGATTTAGAGAAAAACCTTTATCGTTCATCTTCGATCTCAACGTGAATTTTTCGGAATCAATTTGAGAATTTGAGAAACCTTCTTGATGATTCTTTTTTCGTTTGCAACAAATGAATCAACCATTGAAGATCTTGGTTCTTTTGTTGGAACAAGAAAATCTCTAATCTTTACATTGTACCACCCATGATGCGTGTTGTACAAACTGTTCTTCGTATTCTTCAAAGATCTAGCATCATCTTCATAAGAATCATCAACACTTTTGGGTTTTGAATTCAAATTCATTGCAAGATTTGATGATTGTTGCTTTGGTACCCAAATTTGCTTCATAGATTTCAGATTCATAACAACTTTAGAAGATTTTTGTGAAGAAACCCATTTGTTCTTGGTTTTGATCTACTTCTTCTTCATTTTTCATTTTTTGGATCTTGAAGATTTAAATTCAGGAACAACTTCATTCTAGACAACTACAACTTTGCAAGTTTGAATCAAATCTTTTGGAGTTTGATACATTTGAACTTCTTGGATTGAAGGCTTTTAATAAGGCATCATTCCTTCAAACGAATCACAAGAATTCAAGCAATCATCGGTTTGAACTCCAAATGAACAAAAAACTTACACGTGTTCATCAAATTCATATTGAATTCCCTTTTCTTAAACATCATGAACATTCGGGAAAAGTGCAAGAACATTAACACCATTTATGCATTCATCAAGACGAATTCCTTTAATGACTTCATCATCTTTCTTCTTATTCCTTCTTTCATGGTAAGTTTTTACCAAACGATTAAGCAATAATTTTTGATGATCATGATTAAGAGGATAACCATTGAACTTTCCACATTCACATTTCTTACTAGAAATGAGTGAAGTTTGTTTCAAATACCCGGTAGCAATGCAATTAAGAAGTTCTTCAAAACTGAATGACCATGGATAATCATCTACAAACCAATCTTCACGAATTGTTTCTTGCATTTTCAAATCCGAAAAATGAAAAAGATCAATAAGAACTTGAAAATATATAGAGAGAGAAAGTGAATATGAATGAAATCTCTAGAGAGAGAAAGTGAAACAAACAAGTATTCTAGAGAGAGAAACTCAAATTTTGAATCAAATCAAAGAATAAATTCGATTTCTAGAACCCATACTTTCTCAAAAATGAAGAACCCACAACAACGAAGATTCACTCAAATCATGTAGTCATCATGGATCAATTCTTGAGAATTTCTAGAAAACCCCCTCTAATACCAATTGTAGTGATCCTAATTATGATAACATGTGCATAATTGAAAATATCTAGTGAATTATGCAAACATCAAGAATACAAGGAGTAAATAAAATCATTTATGCTCCATTAGAATAGTAAGAGTATAAGTGGGTTTTTTTATTTCTCTCACTAAGCGAACACTCACAAAATGGGTCTTACAAGTTCTTAACTAAATGCGAGCCACTCGCATCCTATTTATAGGAAAGACTCAACCCATTTACACATACAAGAGGGTAAGCCACATCCAAGGAGAACTTCATACCCTAACAACCTTCCCTTTCAAGCTGGAAGTACCTGAAAGATATACTCAAAACTATAAGCACAAAGCTTAGTGAGCTCCCCCAAAATACCTGATACCATCATACATTCAACCAAACATATCTAAGTATATTTCAACCCCTTAGGTCTCTTTCAACTGACACTAGGTCTACTTCAACCCCTCCGGTCTCTTTCAACCGATATTGGATATGTTTCAGCCCATTTAGTCTCTTTCAACCGATATCGGGTCTATTTCACCATCTATACCTAGCATGCATACATATCAGTACAAGGCACATAGACATCAATTATATACAGACAAGACATGTAATTGTCACGAAGACAATTACCATCCTATACCATAATCTAATGGGCCGGCCTTGGCGCCTTCGACCCACAGGTACATCGAAAGAAACTCACCTCTTGATTGATAATCAACTACGGCTGCTCGCATGGTCAGCTACACAGGTGCTACTCCACACCTAGATAACCATGCAAGGTAAACCTTAAGTTTACCATTCAAAACCAAGAGTTGACATAAAGTCAACTCTAATCAAAAGTCAACGTCTAGGCTCAAAGGTCAACTTTCCCCTCAGTCCACCCTCACATCGTGACAACTCAGGCTCACGTCGTGAGGATGAACTCGACCCGGTCCCACTCAGCGAGTTGACTCAATATCACTCATCCAACAGAATCCTCAGATCGGGACCACCACCTTGCTCACGTCGTGAGATTCCATTTCTGATGTCGTGAGATCGGTTCTGACCAAGTATGAGTATTAAGCTCTTAATCCTTTAATACATACATTGGGACTTTCCATAACACCTTACTCGACCCTAAGGACCATAAAAATCATAGCTTTTTAGTCATTCATGTCCAATGCATGACTTAAACAGAAACTAGGTCAAAAGAAAGGTAATATGATCAAGACTCGTGCTTGGAGTCCAAAACCAACACCAAAACTCATATCCAAGGACTCTCCTATAGAAGATGTTTCAATGATCCATAAATTTGCCAACATTATAGATCTCATGCATGTTACACAACCCAACCATGCAAAGAAAGGCTCTAAATCACAGATCTAGCATGCATAAGGCAAAAAGGTAAGGGCATTATGACTTACAAATGCCCAACAACTTAGCAAGACCAAATGGTAGAAGCTATATTGGCAAAATGAAACACCACAAGAGCCTTCTTCCACTTCAAAGAACCAAAAACCTCCAAGTAAGCTCTTCAAGATCTCCAACAATAGCCAAATGTCTCAATAAGGTCGAATTTAGGGTTTTAAGGGGCTAGAGAGTGAGAGAGGCTGAGGATGGGCAACCCTAGCTCTTTCATTCCTTTAAATACTCGAAAATTAGGGTTTTGGGTCATCAGGCCCGACTCACGCTGTGAGACCAAGCCTCACATCATGAGGCTCGAAAATACGGGTCAAATAGTCAATGGTCACTCTCACATCGTGACCCTCCTCCAAAATGCAAATATTCAAGAATTTAAGTACCTCAATGTTTCGGATGCTACACAATATGTGTTTACCAAAAAAGATTTGAATATGCGGCAAAGACAGTGGATTGAATTAATTAATGATTATGAATTTGAAATAATCTACAATGTTGGAAAAGCAAATGTAGTAGCGGATGATTTGAGCGGAAAAGAACTAGAAACTCGGATAAAAGGGAGATCTATGAGAATAAAGTTAATATTTACTCTATTATAGCAAATCAAGGCAGCCCAGATAGAGGTTATGAAAGAAGAAAATAAAAAGTAAGAGAAGTTAGGGGAGATTTTTTTTTGAAGAAAATGATTGAGGTTGAAAAACCGTCAAATAACGAATTTGGTTTCCTGAGTTTGGAGATCATCAAAAATTGGTATTAAAAGAAGCTCATTAATCTATAAACTCAATTCATCCCAGGAGCACAAAAGACTTATCGGGATTTGAAGTGTATGTAGTAGTGGCTTGTAATGAAACCATATATGGCTAAATATATCTCAGAATGTTTAATATGTATACACGTCAAATTTGAACATCAGGAACCGTATAGGGAATCTGAACCTTTACATGTGCCAGTTGGGAAATAGGATGAAATAACTATGTAGTTTACCATGGGATTACAAAAAACTAGTAAGGGTTACAATGCCATTTGGGTTATAGTTGACCGACTAATAAAGAGTGCGTTATTTTTAGCGATCTAAGAAACGAAATCATTGGAAAAGTTGGCCAAGTTATAAGTGGATGAAGTGGTGAGATTGCATGGAGTACCATTGACTATTATTTCTGATCGAGATGCAAGATTTACCTTAAAATTTTAGCAAGAATTACAAGAAGAATTATGGAAATTTTTACTTAAGCTTCGCACACCATCCCCAAAAAGATGATAAAAGTGAATGAACCATCCAAACTATTAAAGATATGTTTCAAGAATGTGCAATTAATTTTTTGGGAAAGTGATATGAGCATTTACCACATGTAGAATTGTCTTACAATAACAGTGATCATTATAGTATTGTAATGCCTCCCTATGAAGCGTTATGTGGGAGGAAATGTAGAACACTATTGTGTTGGTTTGAAGCAGGTGAAAAGACTAACCGATCCAGAAATAGTGAATCACTAATGAAAAGATTGAAAATTTTCAGACTTACATGAAAGCAACTTAAGATCAATAAAGGAGTTATGTCAATTTAAAGAAGAGACCTTTTGAGATGAACTCCGTTGAGTTGGTAATGTTAAATATATTGTCATGGAAAGTGTGACAACCCAAAAATTTCAATCCAGTAAACTCAATCAATCCAATAAAATTTCAGTCATGTTTCTGTTATCTTTTAGCATTGTTAAGGGTCTGTTTGAGGGTTCTAAGCTTAGTACACTTAAGGATTGTGTGTAGGGTTAAGACAGCTTAAGTTTATTGATTTGCAATCGAGCTGGTAACTCCATCACAAGGAGTTTACGGCCGCAAACTAGGAGTTTACGGCTGTAAACTCTTGGCTGGCCATAAACTCCTCCCATATACATGATATCCCTCCATTTCTAGTCATTTCATCAGTTTCCAAGTCAGGAAATCAAGTTTTCTCTCAAGTATCATTGAGTTCTTCATCCTAGATCTTCAAAAACGTAAGTGATTCTTCCATCTTTGATTTGTTATCCTTCTTAATCATGTATCATCCATTGATTTCATCCATGAAAATCATCTTTTTGGGTAGATCTTCAAGATCTTCATCTTTCACCAAGAACACACAGTTGTTCTTGGTGGCCGTGAACCCTCTTTAAGCCTCCAAAACGTAAGTATCCTTTCCTTATGCTTAGTATACATTAGAAACTCCAAAACCCAAGAACAATAAGAGTTTACGGCCATGAGCATCCCCTTGGCCGTAAACCCTTATTTTGGACATATCTTGAGCCTCAAACATTTATAGATGCTTGTTAGCCCTTAGAACTCTTGAACCCTTGAATCCCTATGAAACAGAAACCAAAAATGCATCCATTTTGGAGAGTTTACGGCCGTACACACTTGGTGTGGACGTAAACTCAAGTGTGGCCATAAACACCTCAAAACTATCCAGAATGTTAGTTTTGCTCATCCTCTCGTTGAGCCATAGTCCCACAAGCTTCCCTATCATTCAATCACCCTCTTGTGCACATTTTACCATGAATTTACGTCTGTACACTCCATGGCGGTAAACCAATGGCCGTAAACACCAATTGGTGGCCATAAACATCCCTTTAATGAATCACATGTGATTCTAACACTTGGTCCAAGTCCCAAATGGTGTTTCCTAGCATGTTAGTTGTTTAAAACACTAAATTCATGCCAATATATGCCGTTATATATCATTAGGACTCGTTTGTGTCTTGGGAATTCATTCTTGGAACTTCTCATCCTTACGCGCATATTCGATTGAATCACCCACATAAGGTGATTTCATACCCTTATAATCAATCTTTTAACTATTTTAAATGCTTTTAAAGGGGGAATACAAGTTGGACACAACGATAATTGTGTAAATGTTTTGTTATAAACATATTTTAAGGGATTTCTTATGTATTAATAAGTAATCAAAATGTTTCAAAAACTCTTTTAAAGTTATGTTACTTTACAGTTTAAAAAACTTTGTTTCTAAAGTACAAACATAACTTAGTAGATAAAATGAGTCTTTTCTTCAAATCAATATCAGTTCAAGTAAACATACTAGTAAACTATAATAGGTATAGTTTAGGGGTTTAGTTCACACTAGAACATAGAGAACATACTATAAAGATAAACATGGAGGTAGATACAATACACGATAACATAGAGAACATACTATAATGAGAAACAGGGAGGAAGATACAATACACGATAACAGAAAGAACATACTATATACTATAATAAAAGAACAAATCATGATTAACCAAATTATACCAATGATCACTAACTCATTGTTCTAAACAAAAGGTGATAATAAATGTGGTATACAAGAACAAGTTAACTTTAATGTGAGACTACTTCACGACTTAGCAATTTGTTTGCTGAAGTCGCGTTTTGTAACCAGAATCTCTTGTAGGGAGAGCATATAGTATGGGCACAACCACATCACATCATGACCTTAATAAAACCATCTGGGTTTAAGGTAGTCAGTACTTCAGTATATCAATATAAAAGACAACTGTGTTCTTACATTTTCCATTATTTTGATATTGTGACATTTCCACTTGAAAGTTAATGCAAACTATTTTCGAGTTAAGATAGTTATAAACTAGGGAAAACATACAAGCGACAAACAGAATAGTCGAGTCATAGTACATTCAATAATGCTAACTTTATGATTGCTTAGTTAATACATCAGGAATATATATTAATCTGATCCGACAGGTAGTAGGATGTATGCTTTCCGCTCCATTTCCTGTTCCTTGTTTAGTTGTGGGCTTAGAGCAGATTCACCCATCATACTATCTACTCGATCTTAGCAACGTATATATTCTATATACACTAAGTAACCATGAGGAGTACCAGGTATGGGCCAGGTCAAAGTATACAAATTCAATACACTGTTTTCTAGTACAAAACATACTTTTCAAACAGAACATTTGGTAGACAAAACTAGAAACTTACTAGTAATGGGTTTAATCCATTTTATTAAGCCAGTATAACTTAAAGGACCCTAGGTGGTTAATTCTATAATACCTTAGCATATACATAAGGGTTATATATAATTAATACCCGATAGGTAGTTGGATGTGTGCTTTCCACTCCATTTCCTGTTCCTTGTTTGGTTGTGGGCTTAGGGCTTATTCACACAACTAACTATCTGTTCCTTGTTTGGTGTGACAGAAAGGGGTAATAAGATTAAGCAAAAAGAAAGCTAAGTCCAACGTATATTGGGTTGTTTCGTATCTTACAAAAAATTGGGTCGCAGACATTTCACTTGAAATTACCACCCGAATTTAGTGGAATACATGATGTATTCCATGTTTGTTATTTAAAGAAATATTTTCGGAAATATGAAGAGATCCTTTCATTGAATGATCTAAGAGTTTAATCCCCAAATAAATTGATTGAAGAATCGGAAGCTATCCTGGGCTAAAAAAACAAGGAAGCTAAGGAATAAGGAAATTGAAATGGTATTAGTCTAATGGAAACATTCCTTAGGCTCGAGTTGTACTTGGGAGATGAAAGATGAAATGATCAAAAGGTATGCGTACTTAGCTTTTAGGAAGATTATGGGGACATAATCTTCTTAAGGGGAGAAGATTGTAATGAACCATAAGTTTTTGTTAGATAACAATATAACAAAATATGTGTAAGTTGGTTCCAAAAGAATATTATGGTCCATATTTTTGTAATGTATGAATATATGAAATATTTTGGCATATAAATTTTGTTTATCCTATTTAAAAAGTGATAAGAGTGTATGCCAGGAACTGTATTTGATAGATATTAGTTAATGGAAGACTATACTTTAAAAAGAACATGAAAACTAAGAATGTAGAAATTGTGACGCAGAAAATGGGTGTCACGACACAACTTTTCGACGGTAGTTTGAAGTTAAATTTAACGTAAGTAAGGGACAACCTACTTTGGTCGTGCCATGATAGAATAAAAGTAGCGATGCGAATATAGATTGTATAATGTCTAAATAAGATACAGAAATCGCAACACAAGGTGAAGCATTAGTGGTGCAAGAGAGTTGTGACGCGACCGTTTGATAATAGCGGCGCGCATGTGCTGATATCATATTAAGTTATAATCTATCGAATAGATTATTTAAATTCATTTTTTTCACATTTCGAATTAGAAACCCTCTCTAGGGATTTTAGAGAAGGAGATGATGATTTAGTCTTTTGGGATAAGGAATTTCAATAATTTACTTCCAGTGGCATCAAAATGTATTGTTGTTCTATTTGATGAAGCCTTAAAACTTCAATGGTGATTTTAAGGTTTAGGTCAAGAATCTAAATTCTTGCTTAATTATGTGTTCATATTGTTATAAGGATTGTATGGAAGCTAATATGAGTTTGATAAGGATTCTTGCTTTAAAACTTCATGGTTTGAATTCATCGATCGAACAATTAGGGTTCCAAATCCTAGCTATTAAAAATCATGGAATTAGGGAATTAGGTTACGAGCTCAAAGAATCATATTATAGAAAAGTTTAATGGTATGGCTTAAACTATAATTATGACAGAAGATTGTCATACAGTTTTATGAATAAAATAAGATTAAGCTCTTATTGAATTAAGAGGTTTTTTAAAGAGCTTAATATAATGATGGATATGTATTCTAAAGGAAAGAGAACAAGAAAATCGAAAGAGAAACAGGGAGTTGAAATAGAGTTAGTTATCACTAACTTGAAAGGTGAGTTTCATATATGTATATATATATATATATATATATATATATATATATATATATATATATATATATATATATATATACTTAGATATTTAATTGATCTTATGATGTGTTAAATGTAATATTATTTGGATGTGACATCACTCAAGGTGATTAGATGAATGATATGCTATTATTTAACAACATGTTAGAATGTGTGATACATCGAGTAAGTGATTGAAGAATTGATTTCATAATGTAAGTGTTTGTGGCTATATAGTAGTTTGTAAAAGGACTAATTATGGGACATCGATTGGATGACGTGTTCATCTGGTAAGGGTTATTTATTGCATGTGAGAATTTGTTAAGATAAGTTCTCTTAGCCAAAGTCAAAGATATGTGGAGTAAGATGTGATTAAGTCTAAAAAGGGACATAAAGAGTGAATTAAAACAAAAGGTTTATTCTAATATTATTGGGTATTGTTCAACTCATTAGGAAACGTTTTTGATATTTGCTTTTTTATTTGACGTATTTCAAGATCGTATGTGAAGTAATAGAGTGAGTGAAATTAGCAGCAAGATAGACAAGGACTGAACCTACTTTTTTTTGGTAATGAGGTATTTTTGTTGCTTTAAATTATGGTGTGGTAGGTTTGTACACCCGTTTGTATCTTTTGAAATCAAAATTTAAGGTTTTTGTTAAATTGGTTATTAGTAATATTGTATAAAGTTATTAAAATCTTTTGAAAATTCACATCAAAAAAAGATGGGTGTTACACTTTTCACATCAATGAGTCCAAAAAAGTCATCCAAACAACTCATAAACCTAGAGTTTTCCAAACTCCACAAACATCATAACAAAAAATAACAAAAATGATTAAACAACAGATCTAGAAGCAAAAGCCATAAAGATGTAAACTTCATCACTTCCTGAACAATATAAGATGACAAGAAGGATTATTCTATTTGGATCTTGCTTTAGTTACACTAAAATTACTTGATTATTCTTTAAGTTTCACACAAAATGCACCAAGAACAATCGAATAGATATGAGGAGGATAGGTTTTCATGCTTCTAGGATTTTTGGGAGTTGGTGGATAATATGAGGGTTTCATGCTTCTATGGTTTCAAAATCTAAGATTAGATTTTTGGGTTGTTCACAGTGATATGTTGCAACCAACATAAGGACGTGTAGCAACGAACATGCTCCCCTTACATTACGACAGAAAAATTAAAGTGTCATGAAGTTACTTCTTGCCTAATGTAACACCCAAAAATCAGAATAAATTTAAAATTTTTAAAATCAACCATTAATGAACATTGTTTATGTCACACCCCAAAACCATGAACGGCGGAAACGTTCTGGGCTGAGGACGTCATGTATAGTATCACAACAATGAAAAGTAGTAAACAAGTAACAACATCATCCATTGAATTAATAATATAATTTTAATACAAGTGTCTTCTGTAAAATTATAATAGACACTAAAGTATAAATCAAAATGAAAGATGAGTCTTGAACGAGCACCATCTTCTCTAAACCTTGCATTGGTACCTGTCTACTGTTGACCTGAGGATACAAGTTATTTTGAAAGAGAGTATTAGATTTAAAGCTGGTGAGATCATAAGTATTTTAGTGTCTGAATTTGTATGTAAGTATTTGTATGTATATGAAATGTAAGTATGTAAAAGTTTTGAACATACTTGTAACCTCCTAGAAAACCCTATGTTTCCTACTAAAAGTATCCTTCTACCAAGGCATCTAGTATCTGTGTGTGTCTCTTGTAAGAGTGTGTATATTCCCAAATCTGACTATCATTAACAATATAGCTTCTACACTACCGTGCATCGTGTGAATGTTCACGAAGTGAATGTAATGGGAAAATCAAATAGTACTATGGTGTAGTATCAAATAACTACAACCGTACTAACTACCTTAAATCTATTGTAATTTCGTAAGTACTGTAGTATTTGTAATAAGTGACTACTTTTGTACTATTTTGCCTTATTTGAGGGATAAGGCATAATGTGATGGCTAGATCCCAGGCTAGACGCTCCCCTGTCAAAGAGATTTTGGGACCCACACACGACCCCTGCATGTTTGCAATCCGCGAACATCCACATTACTATGCTCATGTATACCTAATATAACTATCACAATGCGTTGTGATTCATTGGTATAGTTAGATCATGAAATCGTTCCATGCTATAGCACCTAGTTATGTCTGTCCTATTATCGTATATGTAAACGCACTCATGTAAGCATATCTATGTAAACGTACTCATGTAAGCGTATCTATGTAAATGTACTCATGTAAGCGTATCTGTGTAAATGTACTCATGTAAACGTATCTATGTAAACGTACTCGTGTAAGCGTAATCATGTAAATGTATCTATGTAGTACTATAGTAATGTACTGTAATGTTCTGCGTGTGCTAGCTGTAATGTATGTTCTCTCTCTATCTAGCATGTATAGCAATGTACTGTGTGTACTAGCTGTAATGTGTGTTCTCTCTCTATCTAGCATGTATTGACTCATGTATGAACTGACTCATTGAATGATTCTTTGTTCTAGTAATAGTATTAGTAACTCTCTAAACTACCCCTATAGTAGCTTACTAGTAATATGACTTGTATGTGTGAACATGAAGGTATACCCTTGCTACCTAAGGGTATTGAACTGACAGATAGAACTTTTATGACTATGTATGTACACATGATATATAACTAATAATTAAACGACTGTCGGACGGATACCCGATACCCTACCAGACCACATCCCAACGGAGAAAAGGAAATAAAGCGAGCTTGCCTTCCTAAGTCCTTTAAACATTACTTATATAACTATACATACATAGGCATGCAATTGACAATATAAAAGTATAAAAGAAGTTTTTTAAAACTATTGAAAAGTTTGGTAACTAAGAAAGGATGACTGGATGTCAGTTTGCAAAACGATTTGAAAGCAGTTTGTTTGATAAGAACAGTGTAAAGTATAAGAAAAGCATTTGTTTTGAATCACAACTGTAACAGAGTTTGAAACGATACACTTAGTATGTAAGACAGTCTAACAAAGAGTTTTAAACGAGTAAAACTGTTTTGGAAAATCATTTGAAATAATATGTTTGGTAAAACAGCTAAAAGAGTAGTAATTACATGTGATGGATATAATAACTAGCATGATTCAACTTGTATCCCCCCCCCCCATAAAAGCATTTAAAAACATTTAAAATATTGATTTAAGGGGTATGAACTCACCTGTAGCAAGTGGTTGGGATGAACGGACTGAATAGGATGCTAAGTGTCAAGTGAAGACTTGTACACACTCTATGATCCTAGATAACATATAATATCACATATATGTATCCAATTAGTCTCTAAACAACTAATAAACAAATTTAAGACATCCTATGGCATGATAAACACTTTATATAAGTGTTATAGGCCCCAACGAGTGCATCTAAGTGTTGTAGGACAAGGCTATTGAGCTTAGGGTTCAAGGGAACCCTCTTTGTGAGTTTACGGTTTGGAGACCATAACTCATTGGGTTTATGGTCGTAAACCCTTGATTTTACGGCCATAAACTCATACTTCTTTAACCATTTTGTGTTTTGAAGCCTTAGAAGCATTTCTACATTGAAGTATAAGCCTATGGAAGTGTTTGTGGCATCAAATCACCCCTATATGTAGTTTACGCCCCATGGACCACTATTCCATGTGTTTAAGGTCGTAAACACATATAATCTAAGGTTCTTTGACGTTTTCAAGTCCTAAACACATCAAGGAAGGGGTCTAAACTAGTTACCAAGGCTTAGGATAAGCTAGGGAACACATTGGCACCCTAAATAGGGTTTACGGTCCAAGGTGTTCTTGGACCGTAAACACCATTGATCTTGGTTTTCTTGGATGATCTCTTGAGGTATAAAAGTGTAACAAATCTTGTAAGACTCTAGGATAGAAGCACTTACAAGGTAGAAGCTCAAAAAGGTCTAAAAGGCCAAGAACACAAGTGTGTGTTCTTGGTGTAAATTGAAGATTGACCCTTTTGGAATGATTTCATGGTTAGAAGTGTGTTAAAACACTAGATTAAGTCATACAACAACTTAAGAAAGCTAGAAACACTTACTAGATTGAAGATCTTGAAAAACTTTTGGATGATATTTGAGAGAGAAATGGATTTGGATCTTGAGATTTTGGAAAAAGTGTAAATAATGACTAAATCTCATATATATACTCCCAAATTTTAGGGTTTTGGCTGAAAATATTATTCTGGCGGTAAACTCAAATTTCTTGGAGTTTTGGAATAACAGTGTTGCACAATAAATATTAGGGCATCCTCTCTCCTGATATCACCCGAAGTGAAAATCCTAAATTACTCAAACTTGTTCCAAAAAGTTTGAAACTTAGCAGTAACTTTTCTGACTTCTATTGAATTGAAGGGTTGTACATAATAGAAATTTAGGGTTGTCACATCATCCCCCGTTAGAAGGAATTTCATCCCGAAATTAGAATTTAGGTAAGGAAGTATGCATGAATAATCGAGCCAAGAAGTGGGGATATTTCCTAAATGATTGATTCTCACGCTCCCAAGTGAATTCGGGTCCTTGGTTGGCATCCCAGCGGACCTTCATTAAAGGGAAACGACTATGAATCGTTCACATGACCTCTTGATCCATGGTCACTACAGTTCTTCCACGTATGTGAGGCTCTTATGGGACTCGATCTCTTCGAGTGGGATTTCAAGAGTCTCGTCGGATAGATACTTTTTACAAGTTTGAGACGTGAAGGGTAGAATGTACATCACTAGTTTGCGATGTAGGTTGGGTTTATGAGTTACAGGGCCGATTCGGGTAAGAATCTCGGACTTCCTAACTATCTTGAATTTAGCTCTCCGCGTTTTCCGAAGCGTATCAAGCCATTCTCAGAGTGAGACTTCCTAAAGAATTTGGTCTCTCACTTGGAATTTCAAGGTTTCTTTTTCTTGCTTATCTTCCTAGTCAAGGGTCGCTCCCTTCTGGGTCAAATTCGTAAGGGTTTATGTAATTCGCGAGGAGTTCTGAATGGACTACGAAGGTAGGCCTGCGAGACCTAGAATTTAGCGAATTTATGTCGGCGTCTTCAGGTGCGGGGTAGTCAGCCCCGTATAGATCTATACACTCAAGTCACGCTCTCCCTCCAAGAGATTCTGGTTACGGGGGCGGTCCTCCACTCGCGTATCTCTGTGGAGTGTTATAGAGGATGTGTCTCCAATTATTAAGATTAACGAATTTACAAGTAATAATGCGGAAAATCCTGTTTTAAATTCTAATTACAAAGGGCGGTCCTCCACTCGCGTATCTTAGTGGAGTGTTACAGAGGACAAATCAAAAGTACTAAACTAATTCTTTAAACAGTAATAAAGTGGAAAAATCATGTGAGAAACATATATTATAACAATATATAATAAGATTTGAAAACTAACTCTGCAAGTCAAACTGTTAGCTAATACGGTTTTGATTGTTAAAAGCATGTGGAATATGAAACATTTCAAATGAAATAATAAGTTTGAGTACAAGATATCCTTGTACTTTTTCTTGTATTCCCCCCCTAAAATCATTGGAAAACACGAAAAAAGGTATAGGGGTATGAACTCACCAGACGAGAATTGTGTCGGTTTGGGTGCTAAACGTCAGTTCGGGGCTTGAACGCGAGCGAGGTTCCTATGTAATATGAAGAGATACACATTTGTATCTAATTAGGCTTTGGACTAATAATCAAATATGAATATGCACTTCGCGATGCGAAAACACTTCATTACAAGTGTTTGGAGTGACCCGGGTGACACTTATGGAAATATATGGCTTGGATATGGAGTTTACTCTTCAAGAGTAAACTCCCAAGAGAGTTTACGGCCCTAATGGCCCACTGCCCATGAGTTTACGGCCGTAAAATCATGGTGGGGTGTTCTAGGGTGCTAAATGGCCTTCTAACATTTGAGGGGTGATGCTAGGCTTGGTTCTAATGCATTGGAATGGAATTAAATCAACACATGGACTATTTGAGGAGTTTACGGCAGTAAAATAGGCGTTTACATCCGTAAACTCCCATCCACTCAATCCTTATGAGCTTTGATGGTCCTAGGTTAATCAAATGTGATTTAAACTCATTTTACAAGTCATGGGCTGGAATTAAGGCACCATTTGACCAAGTTTTAGGAGTTTACGGCCCAGGAACCCATTCTTGGGGGGTTTACAGCCAAAAGCTCCTTATGGAGTGGTTTTCATCAAGTTTAAGGCCCTTAACTCGTTTGTGGTTGCTTCTATACTTTATTCCAAGGCTTATGATGTGTTTAAGGGGCATCTTAACACCTTTAAAGGGGTTTACGGCCTATGAATTGGTGTTCACGACCCAAGCATGTTCTTGGGCCATAAACTCGTGTATACACCCTAAATGTTGAGTTCAAGGTGTTCAAAGTGTTGGATTAGTGTCTAAGGCTTATGCATGGTCCTTTTGGGTTGCCTTCACCATAGCAACTTGACAGGATGATTTGTTAAGAGAGAAGAGATATTATTGCTAATATATTATGAGAATAATATATTAAAGGAATAATATTGTTATTTTATTAATATAAGTCATATATTAATTAAGAATTAATTTGGTGACTTAAAGAGGTTAATTGAATAAAGGGACATAAACTGTCAAATGTGTGATAGTTGTGTTTTGGGCTATGTATCCTTATAGGTAATGGGGTGGATGAAATTTAGGGTTAGGGAACCTTAAATTTGTCCATGCCTAGAATCTAGAAGGATCTTGGATTGCTTAGGGCCTAACTTTTTCAATTAGAGTTAAAGGTGAAACCCTAGTATCCCATAGTATAAATAGATCCCTAGGGTGAGGGAAATCGGCACTCATGCAAGGCAAGAAACCCTAGGGCCGATTTCTCACCCTCTCCCCTCTCTCTCAAGATCATCCTCTTGCTAGTTGGTGTTTTTAAGCCATTAGAGGAGTGACAATTGTGACTCTAAGCTCCAAGAAGAAGAAGTATCAAGCAAGGAATCCAAGGTATTCTTCTAGATCCAATTTCATATGATTTGATTCAATTGTTAACATTAGATCTAGTATTGTATGTCTTGGATTCAATGCATGTTCAATTAGAGAAACCTAGATCCAAGCATTAGGGTTTGCATGTGCCCATATGAAAGTTCTTATGGCTCAAACCCATCAGTGGTATCAGAGCCTTGATTGATTTCTATTGAATTGATGCATTGGTTAATTGCTTGTTGCTTGTAAAATTCGATTTTTTGTCTTCTGCCTGATGAACTCAGCGAGTTCCACTGTGGACTCGGCGAGTAGCTCCAACTCGGCGAGTCCATAGTGGGTACTCGGCGAGTTCGAGCGTCAGAAAGAGGGAGTTTCGGGATTTCTTGCTGTTTTACTTGAGGAAACTTGCCTTAACTGTTTTGGGTCATTAAAATTCGATTTTAACCATATATATGAGTATATTCTTGACCAAACTAAAGATAATTACCAATTACTTGAATAATAATTTCCTTATGTGATAATAATTGATTATTTGAATTGAATTGTTTAATTATTTTGCAAGTAATATTGAATAAGATCAAATTGAGATAATTTAATTGTTGATTTACATTATTTGCTTTTTGATCCTTATGTTTTGAAAAGTTTAAAACTTGTCCTCAAGTTTTGAAATTTAAGTTTTGTGATTATAAGTTTAATTATGAATAATTTAAATTTCAAACCCTAGAATTTTTACAAGTTTAAAATTCAACCCTATACTATTATATGATTACAAGCTTAATATATATATATATATATATATATATATATATATATATATATATATATATATATATATATATGTGTATATGTATGAGTATATGCTAGTCTTACCGTTAGTAGGCCTCATTCACGAAGCCGGTCTATAAGGTAGGTATAAGGTTGCTGCCTATAAAATGGTGCTTCATGGGTGTACACTCACACCTACCGCTTGCTTGATTGGTGGAGGGTCGTTAGCCGAACGGGTAGGATAGGGCAACTCTCTCTCCTCATTAATAAGTATAATGAATCTATAAAGTAACTAAACTATTTTATAAAATTCCCAATCTTAGTTATTTTAGGAAAAGTGAATTGATGCAATCCCATGAAATTGCACTTTGCACCCTTGCTAAGAAGTTAGTGGAGCGTGTGTGGTTTACCGGCACACTAATTAGTTCTAAGCAAAGGTGGAAAATGGTGATTCATTGTTTATCATAGTTCGATGGAGCGTGTGTGGTATACCGGCACATCGAATAGATGATTGTAACAATGAAGGCACCATGTAGATTTGCATGGTAATTCACACCCGCTTTATGATCCTCGGTATCCCAGTCACAAACTAGAGGTGCATATCGAGATTTAAACATGCCATTGAAAGGTTCAATGAATCTCTAAAATCTAGGAATTCTTAATAAAACTTAAGGTTATGTTTTCATGGTGAAGAATTAGTGAATCGTCATTCACTTACCTTCAAATTATTTGCATGATTGGATTACGGCATCCCTTTTCTAATATGTAAATAATGTTGTTTGGTCCTAGCCCTAATTTTACATTTTGGGTGTTTAATTAGGGATCCAATTCTAATCAAACTTTGTCCGTTCTATTTGTAGACGTCGAACACAAACAACGTTGCTGCTAACTCATTCACGCTAATGAGTCTTTGCCAAAAGGTGACCTTCGATGGTACGAACTTTAGCGAATGGATAAGATACATTCGAACCATTGCACGCTACGAGGACAAAGAGTATGTCCTCGAAGAAAATCTCGAGAAGGTCAACCCGGAAATCGCTACTCCCGAAGAGATGGCTGTCTTTGAGACACACAAATGTGATGCAACGAAAGTCCATTGCATCATGATAGCCACTATGAACCAAGAATTCCAAAAGTCCTATGAGGACATGTATCCGTATGAAATGCATCAAGACTTGATGGAGAGGTACCACCAAAGCGCAAGGCAAGAGCGCTACGAGATCATCACTAACACGATAACCACTAAGATGGGAAATGGAGAATCGTTGACTGTGCACTTGCAAAAGATGCAACGATATGTTGATCGTCTTCGCAAGTTAAATGTTAACATTGGGGAGGATTTGGCCATCGACATTGTTCTTCATTCCTTGCCTTCATGCTACAACCAAATTAGGATGACCTATCACATGAACAAGGAAGAGGTCACCCTAAGCAAACTCCAAGGACTCCTTAGGACTGCTAAGAGCAACCTTAAGGACAAGTTTGCTGCACCATCTCCCGGACCAACCGTTGCTCCTGTTTTGGCTATAGGGCAAGGGAAAGGGGAAGAAGAGGAAGGCTCCGTCAAAGAGCCACCGCAAGGGAAAGTCCCAAGATGGTTCTTCTTCTAGTGGGACCAAGGTTGATCCCTCTAAGCCCAACCCTAACCCGAAGGAGGCAAAGGGCCATCATTGCCACAAGATAGGGCATTGGAAGAGAAGCTGCCCGGAATATCTGTGAGCCATCAAGGATGGAAAGATCAAGCCCTCTTTTGCAGGTATATACACAATTAAATCTAGTAATTCATATCACACTATTTCTTGGGTTCTTGATACAAGATGTGGTTACCACATTTGTTCTGATTTGTATGGACTAAGAAGAGATAGAGATGTGGAGCAAGGAAGAATAAATCTAATCATGGGAAACAGAAGATCGTCGCCTGTCACCAAGATTGGAGTATATTCTTTAGTGCTTAGTAATGGATTAGATCTAGATTTAAATAATTGTTGCTACGCTCCAGATATGGCAAGAAACATCATTTCATTTCATGCTTTGTTTAGACAAGGGTTTAGATATTCGTTTAATAATATGAATGGTTCTATTTATTGTAACGACCGAAAAATTTCAACCAATTTAAACTTTTCAAAAATTTGACAACCCGAAATTTCTATTCTGAACAAACCATATCAAGCCAATAGAAGCTAGTCCAGTTTCAATGAATTTCAGGTTTTTCCGAATAAGTTTGTGTGCACTACGGTTTACATTTAAGGAGATATCAGGAGAGTGGATGCTCTTGGGTTTGTGAAACTTGAGCATTTCAAAACTTCATAATGTTAGAGTCCAATTCCAGAATAAAAATATTTTCTACCAAAATATTTCAGGACTATAAATAGATTTCTGAACTAAATTCATTCATTATTCACATTTCCAACTAGAGAAAAGCCATATTCTCTCTCACGGATCTTCGGGTTTTCATCCCAAATCGTGAGTACACTTCTCCAGTTGTGTTATAATGTTTGTTTTATGCTTATTAACATAGATTACATGTCTAATATATGAGATCCGGGAGTTTACCGCCCAAGAACGTTCTTGGGGAGTAAACTCCAAAATGGAGCTTTAAGGCTATCTAGTCCCAATTCCTTGTTAGACAACTAGTTTAGCATAATATGTACGATCATTTGAGGCTATAAATCATTCAAGAACACCAAGTTTTAGGAGTTTATGGCCCAAGAATTTCTTGGACCGTAAACACCATTTTCAAGGGCAAAATGAGCCCTAATCACCCCCTAGACTTTAGACTTTAACCCTCAAATACTTGTAGCTAAAATGGGGACTAAAACACATCAAAATCATCCCTAAAAGGGATTTTACGGCCAAGAAATGCTCTTGGGCCGTAAACTCCAAGTAAAGGCACCAAAGTGTGCCTAGGGTTCCCCTTAGCCTAAATCAAAAGCCTAGAAATTATCCTACTTGTGCAAGGGACTTAAAAGAATTAAAACATCCACCCCATGAGAGTTTATGGCCGTAAACTCTAAGGGGTATGGTCTTTAGGCCGTAAACTCCTCAAAGGAGTGTTATCTATGCCCTAAACTACCCAAAGGATTAAACCACCAAGCTAAGCTTATTCTAGAATTCATTTAGCACCTTAAAACACCCAAATTCACCAAGAGTGGAGTTCACGGCCGTAAAATCAAGGGTTTACGACCGTAAACTCCTTGTGTGGGGTTTTATGGGTAGTAAACTCCTATACAAGGTCCTTTAGTGCATTAAACCCCTTTTGCCTTGTCCCATAACAACTTAGATGCAACCATTAGGACCTATAACACTTATACAAAGTGTTTACATGTTCCTAAGTGTTCCAACTTATTTCATTAAGTTAGTATTTGGCTAATTAGTTATATATATGCTTATTATATGATAACTAGGCTCGTGCATGTGAACAAGTCTCCGTTTGCCACCTAGCACGGTATCCGACACTACAATCCAATCCACTCACCACAGGTGAGTTCATACCCCTTAACCAATGATTTAAATGTTTTTAAATGCTTTAGGGGGGAATAAAAGTCAAGTACTTCTAGTTATTACATCAATCACATGTGATTAATAACTACAAAACCAGTGATTTCCTTATTGTTCAAATTGTTTATCAAACTGTTTTGCTTCAAACTATTTTACAAAGTTCTTATACTTATCAAATACATTTGTTTAAACTCTGTTTTCCTTATTATCAATTGCATGTCTAGGTATGTATAGTTATATAAGCAATGTTTAAAAAGCTTAGGAACTCCTGCCCGCCCTATTTCCTTTTCACGCTTGAGATGTCGTCTGGTGGGATATCGGGTACCCATCCGAAGGTCGTTTAAATATTAGTTATATATCATGTGTACATATATAGTCATAAAAAGTCCTTCCAGTTCATTTGATACCCTTGGGTAGCGAGGGTATACTCCCATGTTCATACGTACCAGTACATCACCAGTAAGTTACCATAGGGGTAGCACAAGAATAGTCTATTATTACTAGAACGATGAAACATACAATGAGTCAGTTCATTCATGAGTCAATACTTGCTAGATAGAGAGAGAACATTCGTTACAGCTAGCACACGCAGAACATTACAGTACATTACTATACTATTAGATAGATATGTTTTACATAATTACACTTACATGAGTATGTTTACACATATTCGTTTACATGAGTGTGATTACATATACTTTGATAGGACAGACATCATTAGGTGCTATAGCATAGGAACAAGTTCAGGATCTAACTATACCGATGAATCACAACGCATTGTGGTAGTTATATCGGGTATACATGATCATAGTAATGTGGATGTTCACGGTTTGCATACAGGCAAGCGTCGTGTAAAGGTCCCAAAATCCCTTTGACAGGGGAGCGTTTAGCCTGGGATCTAGCCATCAAATTAGGCCTTATCCCTCAAATAAGGCAATAGGAGTACTGGGGTAGTCACTTATTACAAATACTACGGTACTTATAAAAGTTACCCTAGACTTAAGGTAATTAGTATGGTTGTAGTACGACACTACACCATAGTACTATTTCATTTTCCCACTTACATTCACTTCGTGAATTTTCACACGATGCACGGTAATGTAGAATTTATATTTTTGGTAAATGATAGTACGAAGTGGGGAAAACACACACTCTCTCAAGAGACATGCACACAGACACTAGATGCCTTGGTAGAAGGCTACAGTTAGTAGAAAACATAGGGTTTTCTAGGAGAGTTCAAACATTACACAAAAACATATTGCAGAAACATCTTACTAACGTTTTCATACAAACTCAGACATTAATATAATTATGATCTCACCAATATTAAGCTGATACTCGCTTTCAAAATAACTTGTATCCTCAGGTCATCATAGACAGGTACCGATGCAAGGAGAAAGGAAGATGGAGCTTGTTCAAGACTTATCTTTCATTTTGATTTATGCTTTAGTGTTTATCAAAATTTGACATAATACATTTGTATAATAATTATATTATTAATGCAATGGATGATGTTGTTGCTTGTTTACTACTTTACATTGTTGTTGATATTATACATGACGTCCTCCGCCCCAGAACGTTTCCGCCGTTCTTGGTTTTGGGGTGTGACAAAAAACAACCCGATTTCATTAAATTTTTACAAAAAGGTTTTCAATACAATTCATTTAGAGTATTCCCAGAATCACATCACAACATAAACATGAGGAGCGGTACGATCACGCCTTCGCCTTACCACGGTCTCCTGAAGAACCTGAAAAACATTAAACCACAACTGTAAGCCCGAAAGCTTAGTGAGATATCCCCAAAATACCAACCACACATACGCCCTTCCAGGCTACGACCTTCCGGTCCAAAACATAATGCCTTCCGGCCCATAACATAGTTCCTTCCGGCCCATATCATACATAGCATACATAACAAAACAGAACACAGAACAACCATGCACTTCGGGTCTAGTGTGAGATTGGTCCGCCGCACCGGCCAACGGTCCACCTGGTCCACCCTCTGAGTCTAGCCATATACATCGAGTCTACAGTGTGATTGGTCCGCCCGCATCGGGCCTACAACCCACCAGGTCCACTCTCCGAGTCTACAGTATGACTGGTCCGCCCGCACCGGGCCTTCAGTCGGCCTGGTCCACTCTCTGAGCCTCAGCACGTCTGGTCCGCCCTCTTGGGGCCTACAGCTTATCCGGACCGCTCGCTGGGCCTTCGATACAACCGGTCCGCCGTGGGTATCTTTGCCTACAGCACAAAGCAGGACCCGCCTCAACCCAACTCCAATCCAAACAACCGTGTGCACATAAACATACAATCATATAAGAATTCACAGTCAACAAGCCGATCAAACAGATCACATAACATATCATCATCCTAACCAGGATACCGACCTAACCGGTCACTAGCATAGCATCACCCTACATATCAGGGAACCGACCTTAACCAGGTCTCTAACATATACCATCCTAGCTATCAGGATGCAAACATATCAAAGCAATAACATAACAACAAATACCCGGATCTCAATCCGATAAAGGTCCGGCCTTGGTGCCTTAGACCCTGTCGATATAGTGAGGATAACTCACCTTGCACTACCGAAACTCTGAACTGAAGAAATAGATTCTCGAATCACCAACTCACCGCAAATCCCGAACTAGCCATCATAACAAAATAAACATTAGGCCAAGCATACATCCACTTATCGGGCCAAGGCCAAAGCCCAATCTTATACAAAGTCCAATATTGGCCCAATTTACCAAATTGGGCCAACTCCACCAAATGGGCCTAGATCCAAGGTCCATAACAATAATTGGGCCCAAAACACTTTAACCATAATATCCAGCAGCCCAAATAACAGCCCAATCCCTAAGGCCCAAAATGAAAAGCCCAACAGAGGGAGTATGCTAGGCGTACCCTCCTTGGTACGCGGGGCGTACACTCTAAAACGCAGCTGAGGATCGGGGCCCTGACCCGCTACACGGGGCGTACAACCATGTTACGCGGGGCATAACTTCGCTACTCATAAGTCCTTATAACCTCTTAATGGCTTAAGCTCTTAAGCCCAAACTTCAGATCCCTAGGCTAAATACTGTTGGATAAGGTGTCTAAGTCCATAACTTATTTGGTATATACTTGACCCGACCGGCATGGTCCATTTGGGTTGCATCTCATCCAAACTATTATGGATAATTTTATGAGAGTTATACACATATGTTTATTAATATATTATGAGTTATAATATATTAATATGAAGTTACGTTATTTAATTAGTTTTAGTCTTAAATTAATTATGGATTAATTTAGAGATTAAAAGGAATACTAATTAAATTATGGGCTATTTGTTTTATATAGTGTGGGCTAATACTTATTTGTTAATGGGCTAGGCTTATGTGGAAGTCCATGGATGATCCATGGAGCTTTTAACCCATGGATCCTTGGAATAGGAAAAGACATGGGTTATTAGGGTTTCACCCTAACTATGCATACTATATAAGCATGCTTATGGAGCATGAAAGAGAGCCTAAGATAGCCTAAGAGAAAGCTAGTGTTCTAGTGTGTGTGTGCATGTGTGTGGCCGAAAATACAAGAGTGTGTATACTCTCTCAAAGTTTTCCAAGAGTTTGTGGTGTTTGTGATTCCATTTGAGGCATTCACACTATTGGTGCTTGGCCCTCAAACTCCTAAGAACCCAACACAACAAAGGTATGTAATCTCTTCTAACTCTTTTATGTTGAAATGTTCCCCATGCCATGTTAGATAGGTTATAAACCTTGGAAAATTATTATTTTGCATGTATTTAGACAAACATAGATCCAAGGTTTATTAGGGTTGCATGCACACTTAGGAAGTGTTAGATTGCTCAAAACCCAACAGTGGTATCAGAGCCTAGGCTTGCTTGTTTGATACTTGATGCAAAATAGTGAAAAAAGTCGAAATCGTTGCTGTCTGCATGCTAGACTCGCCGAGTCCATTGGGGGGACTCGCCGAGTCTAAGGCAAACTTCAACCTACTCGACGAGTCCGTTCGTGCACTCGGCGAGTAGGATCGAAAGAATGCAGAATCTCGACTTTTGCTGCTGGAAATGGACTGGAAACATTACCCTAAATTGTTTTGGTGTTGTAAAACTTATTTTAGTTGGTGTAATGGTTGTTCTAATCCATTTACAATAGCATATATCAAAAATCCATGATTTTATGTGTTCATATAATTCTTGAATTTTTGATGATCATGTTCATGTTCTTATGAATTTAGAAAATGATAGGAATTATTTGCTGAATTGTTTAGAATTAATTCTTAATCATTTATGTGTTTTAATGGAGTCCATAATTTGTCCTCAAGTTATGGATTACCAAAGGTCACTTTCATTTAACACACACTTAAAACACATAAGTTACATGAAAATGAAGAGTCTTCATTTTTATGAACCTTTAGTTCATAAGTTATGAAATGAAGAGTTTTGCAAAGTTACAAAACTTGTCCTCAAGTTTTGGAATTTGTAAAGTTTCACACACTTTAATAAACTTTAATTCCAAACCTTAGAGTTTTAATAGTTAAAATTCAACCCTTATACTATTTATAACATTAATGGTTAATTATTATATATATGTATAAGAATAAGTCGTTTTACCGTTAGTAGGCCTCATTCACGAAGCCGGTCTATAAGGTGGGTATAAGGTTGTTGCCTATAAAATGGCGACTTAATGGGTGTATACTCTCACCCACCGCTTGCTTGATCGGTGGAGGGTCGTTAGCCGAACGGGTAGAACAACGACTTTAAATCCTCATTAAAAGTATAATGAATATTATAAAATAACTAAACTCTTTTAATTCCCAATCTTAGTTATTTTAGGAAAATGTGAACATGGTGCTAATCCATGGAATTCACACTTTGTACCTTACCAAGTCGTTAGTGGAGCGTGTGTGGTTAACCGGCACACTAATTAGACTAGTAAGGATCACGAAGGGTAACTTAATGTTGTCATAGATCAATGGAGCGTGTGTGGTTAACCGGCACATTGATTAGGTGATAATATTAGGAGTACCAAGTGAGTTAGCATGGTTATTCACACCTTGTTTTGTGATCCTCGGCATCCCAGTCACAAAACTTGAAGGGCACAATCGAGATTGAAACATGCCATTGAAAAGTTCAATGAATCTCAAAAGAATCTAGGAATTTCAAATCCAATTAAACCTAATTAATCATTTCGTTTTCATGGTGGAAATTGGTGAATCGTCATTCGCCTACCTTTCAAATATATTATTACTTAGATTACGGCATCCCTCTTCTAAGTGTAATATATTGTGATTGGATCCTAGCCTTAATATTACATTTGGGTGTCTTATTAAGGATCCTAAATATCTAATCTAAACTTACTTTCTTCTTTCAGATGTCTTCCAACACTAATGCTTCAGGCTCTAACCCAACTGGTTCTTTCTCTCTCATGAATCTTTGTGGGAGGGTCATCTTTGATGGTTCCAACTTCATGGATTGGATTAGGAACATCAGGATGGTTACTCGTTACGAGGACAAGGAATATGTCCTCGATAAGGAGTTAAAAGAACTTGATGAGTCTACTGCTACTCCTGAGGAGATCGCTGAATTCAGGACTCATGAGAGAGATGCTACTAAGGTGGCATGTATCATGATGGCCACGATGACAGCCGAGCTCCAAAAGTCATATGAAGATTTCTACCCTTTTGAGATGCACCAAGACTTGATGGAAAGGTACCATCAGAGTGCTCGTCAGGAGCGGTATGAAATAATCTCCTCCATAATAACTACCCGCATGAAGGACGGTGAATCCGTCACGGGCCACATGCAAAAGATGCAAAGGTATGTGGACCGTTTGCTGAAGCTGAATGTTAACATCCCCGAGGAGTTAGCAGTTGACATCATTTTGCACTCCTTGCCTTCTTGTTATGATCATTTTCGAATGACATATCATATGAACAAGGAGGAAGTTACCCTCAGCAAGCTTCAAGGACTCTTGAAGACCGCTGAAACCGGTCTTAAGGGTAAAGCGGTTGTTACCTCTACTACTCCTACTCCAACTTCTACCCCTGTTTTAGCTATTGGGCAAGGCAAAGGGAAAAAGAGGAAGCACCCTTCGAAGGGTACCAAGGGAAAGTCTCTTGAAGGCTCCTCATCCAAGACTAAGAACGGTTCTGTCACTCCTTCTGCCATTCCTAAGGATGCTGAATGCTTTTATTGCCATGAAAAGGCACACTGGAAGCGAAACTGCCCTAAGTACTTGCAGGATCTAAAGGATGGGAAAGTGAAACCCACCTATGCAGGTATTTACACTATATTGTCTAATTACTCAACATATTCTAACTCTTGGGTGCTTGATACAGGATGTGGTATTCACATATGTTCTGATTTGCAGGGCCTAAGAAGAAGTGAGGATGTGGAGCACGGGAAGATAAACTTAATCATGGGGAATAGGAAGGCTTCACCTGTTTCCAAGATTGGAGTTTATACTTTGTTGCTTAATAATGGGTTAAAATTAGATTTGAATAAATGTGTATACTCGTCTGAAATGGCGAGGAATATTATTTCTTTTCATGCTTTGTACAAACAAGGTTTTACCTTTTCGTTTGATAATGAATGTGGTGGTATTAATGCCTTCTTTAATAATGTGTTTTATTTTAAAGCATTACCTTGTGATGGCGTGTATGAAACTGTGTCGATTGTAGACAACTTAGGAAATAATGTGTTGTATATTGATTCTTCTACTAGCCTAGATAAAGCATCATTGTGGCATTGTCGTCTTGGACATGTAAACAAGAAACGCATAGACCAACTCCAAAAGAGTGGAGTCTTGGAATCATTTGACCTCAAATCAGATGATAGTTGTGAATCTTGTCTACTTGGAAAAATGACAAAATCACCCTTCACTGGAACTTGTGAGAGGGGTGAAGGTTTGTTGGACCTAATACATACTGATGTATGTGGGCCATTCAAAACCGCCACAAGGGACGCTAATCGGTATTATGTGACTTTTATTGATGATTATAGTAGATATGGGTATGTCTACTTGATCAAACACAAGTCCGAAACCTTTGAAAGGTTTAAGGAATTCAAACAGGAAGTAGAAAATCAATTGGGCAGGAACATTAAGATGCTTCGATCCGATCGAGGTGGTGAGTATCTTAGTACCGAGTTCCTTGACTATCTTAAGGAGTGTGGGATTGTCTCACAATTGACTCCTCCCAGGACACCACAGCTGAATGGTGTAGCTGAGAGGCGTAATCGTACCTTGTTGGACATGGTTCGCTCTATGATGAGTCGAGTTTCGTTACCAATCTCTTTTTGGGGGTATGCCTTAGAGACTGCCGCCCATATCCTTAATCTAGTCCCTACAAAGAAGGTTACCAAAACACCTCATGAAATGTGGACTGGGAAGGTTCCCAATTTGGACCACATCAAAATTTGGGGTTGCGAAGCCTTCGTGAGGCGTGAAACTCATGATAAGCTTGAACCCCGAAGTGAAAGGTGTATTTTCATCGGCTACCCACAGAAATCCTTCGGTTACCTTTTCTACAGACCCAGTGAGAATGTGGTCTTTGTAGCACGAAGAGGGATCTTTCGCGAGAAAGAATTTATAAGCCAAGGAGACAGTGGGAGGCAGATTGATCTTGAAGAAATTCAAGAATCAATTGGTGAAGGAACCTCAGACACTAGCAATCAACCTGAGGTAGAAACTCCTGTTGATCCAGCTGACGAGTCTGTACCTCCGAGACGTTCCACACGGGTTAGGAACACACCTTCGTTTTATTATGGTTTTCATATTACTACGGAAGGTGATACGTTTATTAGTGATAGTACACTAGTAAATTTGGATGAACCTAGCAGTGTTAAGGAAGCCATGGCAGGCCCGGAGTCTGCTAAATGGAAGGAGGCTATGGACAGCGAGATACAGTCCATGTATGACAATCAAGTTTGGAACTTGGTTGACAATGTACCAGGCCGTAAAACAGTCGGGTGCAAATGGATCTTCAAAAAGAAGACCGACATGGAAGGAAAAGTGCATACTTATAAGGCTCGACTGGTTGCGAAGGGTTTTACTCAAACTCAAGGTATTGATTATGATGAAACCTTCTCGCCGGTGGCCAAGATTAAGTCTATTAGGGTTATGTTAGCCATTGCAGCATTTCATGATTATGAAATATGGCAAATGGATGTCAAAACCGCTTTCCTTAATGGAAAGTTGGCTGAGGATGTGTACATGAATCAGCCAGAGGGTTTTGTCAATGCAGAGCACCCTAATAGAGTATGCAAGCTTAAGAAATCCATTTATGGATTAAAACAAGCATCTCGTAGCTGGAATCTTTGTTTTGATGAGAAGGTAAAAGAGTTTGGCTTCTTGAGAAGCGAAGATGAGTCTTGCGTGTATGTCAGAGCTAGTGGGAGTATAGTTAGCTTCTTGGTACTGTATGTGGATGACATACTACTCATAGGAAATGACATCCCAACCTTGCAGGAGGTTAAGTCCTGGCTTGGGAAGTGCTTTGCTATGAAGGACCTAGGGGAGGCTACCTATATCCTAGGGATAAGGATATTAAGAGAAAGGAGTAGAAGACTAATTGGACTTAGTCAGAGTATCTACTTGGATAAGGTGTTGAAAAGGTTCAACATGGAGAATTCCAAGAAAGGAGATTTACCGATCCAAAGCAATACCAAATTGAGTAAGACTCAGAGTCCGAGTACAGAGGCTGAGATAGCTGAGATGAGCCAATTACCATATGCTTCCGCAGTTGGCTCGATCATGTATGCTATGACTTGTACCCGTCCTGATGTGGCATTTGCTTTGAGCATGGTCAGCAGGTATCAGGGGAACCCTGGCAAGGCTCATTGGACCGCGGTAAAGAACATTCTCAAGTACCTGCGGAGGACTAAGGATTGGGTCCTTACCCTTGGTGGCAGTGATGACTTGAGAATATTAGGGTATAGTGATGCTGGTTTTCAGACTGATAGGGATAATTTCCGCTCTCAGTCGGGCTGGATCTTTACCTTAAATGGAGGGGCAATTTCTTGGAAGAGTTCCAAGCAGGAGACGGTGGCTGATTCGACTTGTGAATCAGAGTATATAGCAGCGAGTGAAGCAGCGAAGGAGGCGATATGGCTAAAGAACTTCATCGGAGACCTTGGAGTTGTACCAGCTATTAAGGAACCTATAGAAATTTTCTGTGACAACAATGCTGCGGTTATCTTAGCCAAGGAACCAAGAGATCATGGCAGATCCCGACACATTGACAGAAAATATCACTTCATAAGGCACAAGATTGAAGAAGGACTCTTTGTGACAAGGAGGATATCGTCAGATGAGAATCCTGCAGATCCCCTTACGAAGGGACTGACGAGGGTTAAGCATTTTCAGCATGCGAGACGCATCGGGCTGAGGGACGATATTAGTTTTACAGATTAGATAGTTTTCCTAAAACTTGTAAAATGTAATCGACGTTTGATGATGAATAAAATTTGTGATTTATTTATGAGTAAAGTGTTACTATCATTGTCAATTATTTACTATTGTTTCAATTTTGCATGTTTTGACTTCCAGAATAATTAATTTGTTCAAACCTCCACAATCGATCATACGTCGGAAGTAGGTATGAATCAAGATTGTCATGAATTGGGTTTGTAGATGCCTTAAAGGTGTTTAGGCATGGCAATGGTTGCTGCAACATTCATGAGTACTCATAAGTTATGAGTATTGGTATAAACCCACGCTCACTTGTATCACTTCATGGAATTTATCTCGAGTGATCGTGAGACGATAACATCATATAAATCTTTAAACCTAGAGATATGAGTTGTTACCTATGAGTTGGTTGTGCATTGATTGCACGTAAACGCATCAGTAACTTGATGTTATAAAACGTGCCTTTGTGTACAATTCAATAAGTAGTAGAACAAGCATATCAGTCGAAGTTTATCTGTTCCTTCTAGAAATAGAAGCGATATCCGGGCCCCTCGATGATTTTGTGTTGACCCATATACCAGGCCTGGTCAGAACTAAACCGATGTGTTCAGTGAAGTTCTTCGTCAAACAAATCGGATAATCGAGAAACAACTGCTAGACAATAAGCAAGACATAGTTCCATGTGTTTGTCCGGCTGATATCATGAGAACAGAGGATTATGTGATCACTTATCTAAAATGGCGCTTCATAGTTCGACAGAGTCTTCATTGTTCGAGGGAGTTTTCGAGAGCTACGATTGTTGGTTGGTTCCTGAAGTTATAGGCAAATATAGTTATTAGACTTATCCAAGTGGGAGTCTGTTGGATAAGGTGTCTAAGTCCATAACTTATTTGGTATATACTTGACCCGACCGGCATGGTCCATTTGGGTTGCATCTCATCCAAACTATTATGGATAATTTTATGAGAGTTATACACATATGTTTATTAATATATTATGAGTTATAATATATTAATATGAAGTTACGTTATTTAATTAGTTTTAGTCTTAAATTAATTATGGATTAATTTAGAGATTAAAAGGAATACTAATTAAATTATGGGCTATTTGTTTTATATAGTGTGGGCTAATACTTATTTGTTAATGGGCTAGGCTTATGTGGAAGTCCATGGATGATCCATGGAGCTTTTAACCCATGGATCCTTGGAATAGGAAAAGACATGGGTTATTAGGGTTTCACCCTAACTATGCATACTATATAAGCATGCTTATGGAGCATGAAAGAGAGCCTAAGATAGCCTAAGAGAAAGCTAGTGTTCTAGTGTGTGTGTGCATGTGTGTGGCCGAAAATACAAGAGTGTGTATACTCTCTCAAAGTTTTCCAAGAGTTTGTGGTGTTTGTGATTCCATTTGAGGCATTCACACTATTGGTGCTTGGCCCTCAAACTCCTAAGAACCCAACACAACAAAGGTATGTAATCTCTTCTAACTCTTTTATGTTGAAATGTTCCCCATGCCATGTTAGATAGGTTATAAACCTTGGAAAATTATTATTTTGCATGTATTTAGACAAACATAGATCCAAGGTTTATTAGGGTTGCATGCACACTTAGGAAGTGTTAGATTGCTCAAAACCCAACAAATACGCCTAAGATTCATAAAGTCTCAAACTTTATCACTTGGGACGTCCAAAAGCTCTTAATCTAAGGTCTTAATCCATTAAGACCTATATATCTCACACATGGGACAACTACAGCCCTTGGGACCTCATTTTTCTCACTTAAGACCTCTCCAAAGGTCTGAAAGGACAGATAATCTCGGCCAACACAAAGCATGAATCAAGATGAGAACTTTAGGACAAGAAAGATGCTAAAACTTCACAACACTTAGATCTATGCAAAATAAATGGCAAGCAAGAAGCTTTATACCTCAAATAAGCTCCAAAGGATGATATCTCTTCAGATCTACAAGCTCCAATCGTTCCTTTCCTTCTTTGACAACTTCTCCTTTCTTCTTCTAGCTTTTCTTTTGCCAAAATGAGCTTTCCAAGGCCAGATACACCCAACAATGGAGGGAATACGGGTTTCTAGGGTTTCTGAGGTTAAGGGTGAGCTTAAGGAGGCTAGGGTATGCACCAACATGTTCCTTATATAGTCGCTGACCCTAAATTTACGGTTTTAGAACTCTGAGAGTACGTTGGGCGTACCTCTAGTACGTTGGGCGTACTCAACCTTGCACCCGCATCCATATACGCCTTACGCTGGGCGTAATCCCAGCTTACGCTGGGCGTACTCGGCGAGTCCCCAAATTTCATATTTGCCCCTCCTTTTTTACTTTTCCCACAAGATGACCAAAATATCATTTCTCTTAAATCCCGGGGACTCACAATTAGGTACTCTTAGGAACGGGGCGTTACATTTATGCTTATCTAAATGGTGTTTTATACTTTGAATCAATACCTTGTAATGGAATTTATGAAACTGTTATGGTTGTAGATAACCTAGGAAATGATGTGTTGTGTATAGATTCTTCCAATAGTATGGATAAAGCATCTTTGTGGAATTTTTGTCTCGGACATGTCAACAAGAAGCGCATAGCCCAACTCCAAAAGGATGGAGTGTTGGAGTCATTCGACCTTAGGGAAGATGACACGTGCGAATCTTGTTTACTTGGAAAGATGACCAAGTCACCTTTCACTGGCACTTGTGAAAGGGGTGAGGGTTTATTGGATCTCATACATACCGATGTATGTGGGCCCTTTAGATCCACCACAAAGGATGTAAACCGCTTCTACGTGACTTTCACCGATGATTATAGTAGATATGGGTATATTTACTTAATCAAGCACAAGTCTGAAACGTTTGAAAAGTTCAAAGAGTTCAAGAATGAAGTGGGGAAACAATTGGGCAGGAAAATCAAGATGCTTCGATCCGATCGAGGAGGAGAGTACCTAAGTCTTGAATTCCACGACTATCTCAAGGAATGTGGAATAGTTTCGCAATTGACGCCACATAAGACACCGTAGTTGAATGGTGTGGCACAAAGGCGTAATCGAACCTTGTTGGACATGGTTCGTTCTATGATGAGTCGTGCTTCACTACCTATCTCATTCTGGGGGTATGCCTTAGGGACTGCCGCCTATATCCTTAACCGAGTCCCTACAAAGAAGGTTGTCAAAACACCTCACGAGATGTGGACAGGGAAAGCTCCCTCGTTGGCACATATCAAGGTTTGGGGTTGTGAAGTTTTCGTAAGACGAGAAACTCACGATAAGCTCGAACCTCGAAGTGAGCAATGTATTTTCATCGGCTACCCGCAGAAATCCTTTGGATATCTCTTCTATAGACCGAGTGACAATGTTGTCTTCGTTGCGAGGAGATGAGTTTTACGAGAGAGAGAACTCATAAGCCAAGGAGACAGTGGGAGGCAGATCGATCTTGAAGAGATTCAAGAATCGAGCGATGAAGGAACCTCTACCGCTGGCGCTCAACCCGAGGAGGAAACTCTAGTTGAACCGATTGACGAGTCCTTATCTCTTAGACGTTCCGAAAGAATTAGAGTTCAACCCCAGTTTTATAGTTTTCATATTACTACTGAAGGGGACACGTATATTAGTGATGGTACACTAATAAATCTAGATGAACCTAATTGCTATAAGGATGCCATGGCAAGCCCGAAGTCTACAAAATGGAAAGAGGCGATGGACAGTGAGATTCAGTCCATGTATGACAACCAAGTTTGGAATTTGGTTGACAATGTGCCCAGACGTAAGACCGTTGGGTGCAAATGGATCTTCAAAAAGAAGACCGACGTGGATGGGAATGTGCACACGTATAAAGCACGATTGGTGGCGAAGGGCTTTACTCAAACTCCCGGAGTTGACTATGATGAGACCTTCTCACCATTTGCTAAGATAAAATCTATTAGGGTAATGCTTTCCATTGCTGCATTTCATGATTATGAGATATGGAAAATGGATGTCAAGACCGCTTTCCTTAATGGAAAGTTGGCTGAGGATGTTTACATGGCTCAGCCAGAGGGTTTTGTCGATCCGAGGCATCCAAATAGAGTGTGCAAGATTGAGAAGTCCATTTATGGACTTAAGAAAGCATCTCGCAGATGGAATCTTTGCTTTGATGAGAAAATCAAATAGTTTGGATTTGTACGAAGCAAAGATGAATCATGTGTATATTTCAAAGCCAGTGGGAGCATAGTTAGTTTTCTCGTTTTGTATGTCGATGACATACTACTCATAGGAAACGACATCCCGACTCTACAGGAAGTTAAGTCCTGGCTCGGGAAGTGTTTCGCTATGAAGGACCTCAGAGAGGCTTCCTATATTTTGGGAATAAGGATAGTGAGAGAAAGAAGTAAGTGACTAATAGGACTTAGTCATAATACTTAATTAGATAAGGTACTAAAACGTTTTAGTATGGAAAACTCGAAGAAGGGAGAACTACCGATACAAAGTAATACCAAGTTGAGTAAGACTCAAAGTCCGAGTACCGAAGCTAAGATAGCTGAGATGAGCCGAGTACCTTACGCTTCCGCAGTTGGCTCGATCATGTAGGCTATGAATTGTACTCGACCTGATGTGGCCTTTGCTTTGAGCATGGTCAGTAGATATCAAGGGAATCCTGGTAGAGCGCATTGGATTGCAGTCAAGAACATCCTTAAGTACCTTCGGAGGACCAAGTAATGGTTTCTAGTCCTCAGGGGTGGTGATGACTTGAAGGTGTGAGGGTATAGTGACGCCAGTTTCCAAACCGACAGGGACAACTACCGTTCGCATTCGGGATGGGTCTTTACCCTTAATGGAGGAGCAGTAACTTGGAAAAGTTTCAAACAGGAAACTGTAGCTGATTCAACGTACGATTCAGAGTATATTGCAGCAAGCGAGGTGTCAAAGGAGGCAATGTGGTTGAAGAACTTCATTGGTGATCTTGGAGTTGTACCTGCATAAAGGAGCCTATGGAAGTTTTATGTGATAATGAGGGAGCGGTTGCCTTAACCAAGGAACCGAGGGATCATGGTAGATCTCAGCATATCGACAGAAAATATCACTTTATTAGACATCGAGTAGAAGAAGGACACCTCGTAGTGAAGAGGGTATTGTCAGAGGATAATCCAGCAGATCCGCTTACGAAGGGACTGAGTAGGGTTAAGCATTTGTAGCACGCTAGGAGCATTGGGCTGAAAGACGATATTAGTTTAGATTAGATAGTTTTGAAACATGTAATAGATAAATGTAATTGACATTTGATGATTAAATAAAAGAGTATTATTTATAAGTAAAGCTATTGTCTTATGTTGATTGTTTAAACTATTGTTTCACTTTGCATGTTTTGACTTCCTGAATAATTAAGTTATTTAGAATAATCGAATTATTCGAATGGTCCACAATCGTTCATATGTTGGAAGTAGGTATGAATGAAGATTTTCGTGAATTGGTGTGTAGATTGTCTAAATGGTATTAGACATAGCAAAGGTTTGCTGCAACGTTCATGAGTGCTTATGAACAAGTTTTGAGCATTGGAATGAACCTGTGCTTGCTGGAATTACTTTATGGAATGTGACATGAGTGATCGCAAGACGATAATATCATATGGTCTTAAAACCTAGATATATGGTTTATTATTTACTAATTGGTTGTACATTGATAATGCGAAACCACATCAGTAAATTGATGTCATAAAACGCATTGTTGTGTATAGTTGGTTAGTCGATAAGTAAATGCATATAAGTCGAAGTTTATCTATTACTTTTCTTCTGAGAGGGTAAAAGCGATATCACGGCCGCTCGATGATTTGATTTGACTTATGTGCCGAGCCCGGTCAGGACTGAATTGATGTGTTCAATTAAGTTCTATGTCGAATGAATCTGAGATCGAGAAACCAAAATGTTGGACAATAAGTTCCATAAGATTGTCAACATAATATCTAAACAGAGGACTGTATGATCCCTTATCTAAAGGACAAAAGATTGATAAGATCAAAGTTGACAGCGTCTTTGAGAGCTACGATTGCTAAATCAGTTTGTGTTTGCATATATAGTTACTAGACTTATCCAAGTGGGAGACTGTTGGATTAGTGTCTAAGTCTGTAACTATATTTGGTAAGTACTTGACCCGGTTATGCATGGTCCTTTTGGGTTGCCTTCACCATAGCAACTTGACAGGATGATTTGTTAAGAGAGAAGACATATTATTGTTAATATATTATGAGAATAATATATTAAAGGAATAATATTGTTATTTGATTAATATAAGTCATATATTAATTAAGAATTAATTTGGTGACTTAAAGAGGTTAATTGAATAAAGGGACATAAACTGTCAAATGTGTGATAGTTGTGATTTGGGCTATGTATCCTTATGGGTAATGGGGTGGACGAAATTTAGGGTTAGGGAACCTTAAATTCGTCCAAGCCTAGAATCTAAAAGGATCTTGGATTGCTTAGGGCCTAAGTTATTCAATTAGGGTTAAAGGTGAAACCCTAGTATCTCATAGTATAAATAGATCCCTAGGGTGAGGGAAATCGGCACTCATGCAAGGCAAGAAACCCTAGGGCCGATTTCTCACCCTCTCCCCTCTCTCTCAATATCATCCTCTTGCTAGTTGGTGTTTGTAAGCCATTACATGAGTGACAATTGTGACTCTAAACTCCAAGAAGAAGAAGTATCAAGCAAGGAATCCAAGGTATTGTTCTAGATCCAATTTCATATGAATTGATTCAATTGTTTACATTAGATCTAGTATTTTAAGTCTTGGATTCAATGCATGTTCAATTAGAGAAACCTAGATCCAAGCATTAGGGCTTTCATGTGCCCACAGGAAAGTTCTTATGGCTCAAACCCATCACTATGTCCATTCCAATAAGTCCTTAAGTCGATTCCAAGCTCCAAGAGTGTTTTGAGGGGGGTTTGGGGCTCAAAAACCCCTTATATGTGATTTTATGGCCTAGGACTGTTCTAGGGCCGTAAACTCATGCTAATGGTCCCAATTAATAAATTAAACACGAATTTGAAGGTTGAAGAGGTTATACAATGAGTTAGGATGGTTACCTTGATGATTTGGGGCTTGAATTCAATGACTTTGGACCAAGAATTGAGTTGTAGAGACAGAGTAGTGAGAGAGGGTGCAAAAGCTTCAAATGAAGTCAATTGGGATTTATATATGGTTCAAGTTTGGGACACAGTGGAATTCTACTCGATACTGACGATAGACGAGGCTTTTGGTTGCACCCGATTAAGTTGTCGTAACCCGATATGGTCGAAACTAAATTTTTTCTAAATAATAACTTGGAATGTTTTCTTGGGTTTCTAACGTGTTTAGATACCAATTAAGTCATAACGGAAGTCTCAAAAATAATGACTTAATTTAAAAACTTAAACGAAAAAAATTTGAAAAAGATAAATTTTATGGACGGAAACGGGTTATGATGACGGAACGAACTTCGGGTTGTCACATTATCCCCCCGTTAGAGGGAATTTCGTCCCGAAATTCAAAACTTAAGATACAACTCATATAATAGAAAAGATGCGGATATTTGTTATATCGAGTCTTCATGCTCCCAAGTGAACTCGAGTTCCTGCTTGGCATTCCAGCGAACTGTAACATCCCAAAATTTAAGACTAAAAATTTCTTTTAATAAAAATTACTTTAAGCAAATTCATCATTTCAAAACATAAACAGAGTATTAGTTTCCAAAATACATGTTTGTTATCAGAGTAAACATTCCCAGGCTGTCTAATCTATGGTGTGTGCCATGCGATCACCCCGAGCTCTTCCCTACGCTACCGGAAGTACCTGAAACCAAAACTGAAAACCATAAGCACGAAGCTTAGTGAGTTCCCCACCCTACCACATACCATGCATAACCACATACTGTACATACTGGGCCACGCCCGCTATTCTGGGCCTCGCCCGCTACAACGGCCCCACCGCTCCAGGCCCCGCCAGGCTTCGAGCCCCGCTCGAATACTGATCGGTTTCACTTAGGCCTCGCCTGTCACAGGGCCTCGCCCACTAACATATGATAGCACATAAACATATCACATCACATCACATAAGCTAAACACATACTAACGGATCTTGTCCTAAGGCCTCGCCTATCTCTGCGCCCCGCCCCTATCCTGCTACTGATGAGTCATGGAACCCCGTCCATACTCCTGCTGATAGTGAGGTACGGGCCCAGCCTATCCTCACTCCTTCCCTAATGTAGGCCTTTCCCCTGATCTACTTCTACTGAGATATGGAACACCATCTACACTCTACTATTGGTGAGATATGGGACCTCGCCCACACTCACCTCCCTACCACGCACATACAAGTATCACACAGACAACAAGTATAAACTATCACATAAAACATTCCTTGGGCACCCACCCTCTATCATTGGACCTCGTCCCAAATATCATACTAGCATACTGTGCCTAGGGCTAACCCTCGGGTCTTCTACTCATAACTACATGAGCCGGCATTGTGGCCGTAGACCCATTCATACAAAGGGAAACTCACCTGCACTGGCTGAACTGCCTGATGAACCCACTAGCTGCTGCCCGGCAGCTCTCTGAACTCCTGCTCCACTCGTTCCCCGAGCTACCAATATCAATGCAACACTGCGTCTAACTGACCCCCGAAAGACAACCAAGTCAACTCTGGTTAAAGTCAAAGTCCTGGTCAAAGTCAACCTTCCAGGTCAACCCTAATCGCCGAGTCACCCTATTGACTCGCCGAGTTCATATGTTCAGAGTCCTTCTAATCGCAACTCGACTCGCCGAGTCAATCCATGACTCGCCGAGTCTATCGATTTCCAAGTCCTGACCTGTCCAACTCACCGAGTCTCCATTCGACTCACTGATTCGAGTCTCAACTCGAAGGGTTTAGGGTTTCGCGACCTGACTCGCCGAGTCCAAGACAACCTTCAACAGACTCGCCGAGTTGTTCATCCAACTCGCCGAGTTCCTGCCCAACTTCATCTGACTCGACGAGCTATTCATCCCACTCATCGAGTTCCTCCAAATCTTCATGCTACTCGTCGAGTCCACTCAAAGGACTTGCCGAGTCCATTCAGATCTCCATACATGCAGAGGACTTTTGAGTCATGCATGGACTCCAAACTGTAGATCTACCCTTCCCAAGCCTATTCCTCACGTAAAGTTGCAAACTTTACGTGTAGAAAAGGAGATCTAGGCAAAATACACCATAAACTAGGGTTTAAGGCAAAGAGGCTCCATAATCAACTCAAGGGCAGATACTTTATGCTTCTCAAGACCATAATATGCTTAGATCCGAAGTAGCAACTTCAGATCTGGCTTCTAACTCAAAAAGGGTAGCTAATCATGGCTAAAAGCCCCCAGAACTCACAACCATATAAGATCTAAAGGAGGGAAACGACTTAATACCTTTAATAACTCCGAAAGTTTCCCCAATCTTCAGATCTAAGTCCAATCCTTGAAGCTTCAATGATTCCCCTCTTTCTTCTTCCTTCAAATCACTCAAAAATGGCTTGGAAGCTTGAATGAGCAACAATGGGGCTTAGGGTTCGATGTTCTTGGTGAAAGAGGCAGTAAAGGAGCCCTATGGGAGAGAATGAGACGTTTAAATAGGCTCCAAGTCCCGAATTTACGGTTTTCCTCGCACAGACCAGACTCGCCGAGTCCCCTTGGCTGACTCGCCGAGTCGGTCACTTACTTCTCGACCCGGTTCCCGCTCAGACTCGCCGAGTTCCTCCTTGGACTCGTCGAGTCTCCCCTTAAAGTTAGGGTTTTCTTTCCTTTCTTGGCCTTCAAAACTTTGGGTGCTACAACTCTCCCCCACTTAAACTAAACTTCGCCCTCGAAGTTTGCTATGGCTCACCGCCTGCGATCTGCCTCCAATATCCCACCAATTAATCCAACACCAGCTGCCTACCTTCGTTGGCCTTCCGCTCGGTCATTCCGGCTAACACTAATCCTTGCAGATAATAGACTCGGGTCGCCCTGACCCTGAACATCCTGGAAACACAACTTACTCACCGACAATCCTTCTGGTACTCACCAAGTACTGCACTGAACCTATAGGGGTTCACCCCTTCTTTCCTTGCGCAAATTCCTTGCCTTCCCAAGGCAAAGCTCCATAACCAACTATTTCATCTGTCCCTGTGAAGGTCCTATCCTTCACCAACTCCATCACCCCCGCTATTTCCAGTACGGGTGATCACCGTTAGTAACCACTGACACTCCTCTCTGTCAAAACTTGGTGTCGAGCACCCCTCGATTCAACTAACTAAATTCCACCATACACTGCTTACCCGCAGTACTACTGACTGAAATTTTTGCTATTCCTTGTCTGCCTTCCGGATGAACTAAGACCACCCTGGTCCCTACCAACCTATCAATGTCTGGATTACCAGCTCCCACCGGTAGCTAGTCCCAACTCCACCACTAGTCGCTCCCAGCGACTTCCGAAGAAACTTCGACAACCTATAATTGCTCAATCTATTCTGCCATTCAGGCACTACAAACCTGGGATCCCCGATCCCCTAACTTGACACTAAGGTCCCTACCATGTCCCACCTACGCTGCTAAAACTCACGAGCCTCGCCCATGGGTCCCACGCGCCTCTATCCTTCTAGTCCCACTAGTCTAATCACTCTCGCTCAGGCCTCGCCCACGGGTCTCACCCAACCATACTACTGAGCAACCCTGCTCTCAGGTCTTATCTACACTGCTAATCTCATACGGGCCTCGCCCACGGGTCTCACCCAACTATATCCTGGAGCGGCCTCTCCCAAGGTCTCACCTCTCTAGGGCTGTATAGGCAAACTCCCTATCATTCTCATCCACTGCCCATTCCTAATCCCTGACCGATCACTAGGAGGTAAGGGCCTCGCCCCAACTCCGTTATCGAAGCTACTAGGGAATGCTACGGCTTACCCGTAGTCTTACATCACCATCCATCGCAGACTGCTAGTGAATGCTACGGCTTCCCCGTAGTCTTCCAACACTTTCCACCACTGACTGCTAGTACGAAGGCACCCATGTGCCATTAGCTCTCAAGATCCTCATTTCGACTCCCTCGAGTCCTACGGGCGATCCACAACCTGAATTCCCAACCACGTACTAACCATTACCATCACACGCACTAGTTGATGGGGAGTTTCTCAAACTCCCAACCCTGAAATCCTCAATCCATCAAACGATGAACCACTTCTTTTCCATCTCAGAGGTCGCGCACTCATTCTAGGTCTGCGTGCTCCTACCTTTTCACACTCGGAGGATTCTACCCCACTTCGATCCTGCTTACCCCTTGTTGCTCAATACTCAAAAAGAAATCCAAATCCTTGCTACCATTCCATAATCAATCTGCCGAGGAACCCAAGCTTACCATAGCTAGGGATCTAACCAATCCATCTCTAACACTATACAACTCCGATCTAGCGAGACATACCAAGTCCCTCTCAAGCATGCTACAGTTACTGCATCCTATGTAACCTTCTCCAATAGGGCACATCCCCTCACTACCATTCGAATATCCAATGTATGCAGATGGCATATAACATAATCACAAGCAACCGCTCAAAAATAAAATACTCATACCGAATGATGATGCAGAACCATAACAATATAATCATGCACAAATAAAAGAACTGAAACAGAAAGCGCATACCTGCAACATCCGGTGTTGATCGCGCCTCTAGGGTAGTCATCTGAAGAGCTTTTCCTCCTACCGCAAGCGCCTCTACACGGCCCTGATGGCCGTCTGTGATCCTCAAAGTTGCAAGGGCAGGTGCCATCACCCGTCCTGCTGAAAACAAACTGGGGCACTGGGCCTTCTTGTGGCCCCGCTGGTTGCAGTGAAAACATAACAGGTCTGATCCCTATAAGGTGGTACCAGTACAATCCCTGCTGAAATGACCAGTCCAACCGCACTTGAAACAGCCAGACTCACCGCCGCTACCACTCCTGCGTGCGCCCCCGTGCGCCCTGCCACACTTCTCGCACCGACTGCGGTCCTGATAATCCCTCGACCTCGAATCCGATCCCTTGGGCCTTTTGCCCGAACCTGCAACTACTTGAACCTCATCCGGCTTCCTCTTCCGGATCTGCTCCAAATCAATTTCCCTCTCTCTAGCCCGAGAAATCATATCTTCCAGTGTCTTATAGTTGGATCTGCTCACAAACTCCTTGATGTCGTCCCTCAACATCTCATGGTATCGGGCCTTCTTCATCTCCTCATCCGCGACATACTGAGGTACAAGAAGAGCCCTCTCCCTGAACTTGGCGGTGATCTTCGCCACAGTCTCTGTCGTCTGCGTCAAATCCTGAAACTCCCGTGCCAACTGCTGCACCTCAATAATCGGCGAAAACTCCACCCTGAATCTGGCCGAGAAATCGCCCCAAGTCATCGCGTCTAACGCGGCATCATCCCCCAAAGCATGACCAATCTTCTCCCACCAATCCCTCGCTCTGTCCTTCAGAAGACAGGAAGCGAGTTTGTCTTTGTCCCCCTCAGGACACCGGCTCGTACGGAATGCATTGGCAACATCAACCAACCATCTGCTGCTAGCGACGGGGTCCCTAGCCCCATGATCATCTGGTGCCCCGCATGCCCTGAACTCCCGAAATGTCAAGGTACGCACTCCCATTAATGCCATCATCTCAGTACGAAAAGCTCCCAGCCTCTCATCCAAAATCTCCAATATACCCTCCTTGACCGTGCCAAAGATCACAGGAGTCTGATCTAGAATACTGTGCGTAACCTCTGCTGATATCAACTCCCTCATTCGCTCCTCGAGCTGCTCGGCTCCTAAACCCGAGCCCGGTCCCTCTCCGGCGCCTGATCCGCCCGCTGGTCTCTCTCGCAATGTCACCATACTGAAAATATAATACATCCACTGTCAGAATACTCATAACTGCTGTGAGACCAAACACATTCCCTACTAGGTTCCTGGTCTTATCTTGGCCTTTCCCGAATCGAGTACGGATCCTCTGCTTTCAGTAGTACGAGCCCATACTACCTTCCACATCTATCCGTACTTTCCTCAGGAATTGCTTTGACTCCACCAGGTCCCTTATCCACTACTACTGCTCCCAGCACTATCTCACCCTAGGCTTACCCTATGGAAACCTCTGACTCAACTCAAACCAGTCCTCAGCTGCTGTAGGTCTCCTTGTGATGCCAATTAGCCATCACCTGGATACCGTCACATGTGACGAGGCTCAGATAATCCTTCAAGTAAAAGACTCGTCCCTACAACGGTTGGACTCAAACAAGAGCTGCGCAATAAGACCAAATCCATCACTCTGGGATTATTCAACCCTGATCACATGTGACGTGTCGTATCCACTTAATGGCTAACTTCCATCACTCAGAATCCCACAATGCACAAAGAAAGCAGCATTCAGAAAAGGGAAAATCTAACCACAACATACTCAAGCAATCATATCCACATAAAAAGAAACTGAACTAGCATGCAACATAAACTCATAGACCCACACGAACTCATAAACTCAGGCATCACCTAAACAGGCTATCCTACTACTGTCTAATCAGCACCTATCATGCAGCTCAAAACACATATAATAGGCACATAAGGCATCATCCCTAGATCCTTAGTCCTAATCTAGCATGCTATTCTATCAACTGATAATCATAACATAAACTTGTATGGGTATTTTGGGGTACCTACTTGAGCTCAGTTGATTGCATGCACCACACCCTTTTTCTCTTTTCAAAGTTCTTTTCTTTCTGAATTATTTTTGCTTTTCTAAAACTGTTTTCTATCCCAAAACTCTCTTTTTACAAAACTGTCTTTTCATTTTGAAAACTTCTATACCAATCCCTCAGTTTGAGTTCAGACACGCCCGAGAGCATGTCCAAATCCCTCAAACCAAGGCTCTGATAACAACTTGTAACGTCCCAAAATTTAAGACTAAAAATTTCTTTTAATAAAACATTACTTTAAGCAAATTCATCATTTCAAAACATAAACAAAGTATTAGTTTCCAAAATACATGTTTGTTATCAGAGTAAACATTCACAAACTGTCTAATCTATGGTGTGTGCCATGCGATCACCCCGAGCTCTTCCCTCCGCTACCGGAAGTACCTGAAACCAAAACTGAAAACCGTAAGCATGAAGCTTAGTGAGTTCCCCACCCTACCACATACCATGCATAACCACATACTGCACATACTGGGCCACGCCCACTATTCTGGGCCTCGCCCCCTTCCTCGGGCCTCGCCCGCTATAACGGCCCCGCCGCTCCAGACCCCGCATGGCTTCGAGCCCCGTTCGGATACTGATCTGTTTCACTTAGGCCTCGCCTGTCACAGGGCCTCGCCCACTAGCATATAATAGCACATAAACATATCACATCAACTCACATAAGCTAAACACATACTAACGGATCTTGTCCTAAGGCCTCGCCTATCTCTGGGCCCCGCCCCTGTCCTACTACTGATGAGTCATTGAACCCCGTCCATACTCCTGCTGATAGTGAGGTACGGGCCCAGCCCATCCTCACTCCTTCCCTAACTTGGGCCTCGCCCCTGATCTGCTGCTACAGAGATATGGAACACCATCCACACTCTGATATTTGTGAGATATGGGACCTCACCCACACTCACCTCCCTACCAGGCACATACAGTATCACACAGACAACAAGTATAAACTATCACATAAACCATTACTTGGGCACCCGCCCTCTATCATTGGACCTCGTCCCGAATATCATACTAGCATATTGTGCCTAGGGCTAACCCTCGGGTCTTCTATTCATAACTACATGGCCCGGCATTGTGGCCATAAACCCATTCATACAAAGGGAAAATCACCTGCATTGGCTGAACTGGCTGATGAACCCACTAGCTGCTGCCCGTGAACTCCTGCTCCACTCGCTCCCCGAGCTACCAATATCAATGCAACACTGAGTCTAACTGACCCCCGAAAGACAACCAAGTCAACTCTGGTCAAAGTCAACCTTCCAGGTCAACCCTACTCGCCGAGTCACCCTATTGACTCGCCGAATTCTTATGTTCAGAGTCCTTCTAATCGCGACTCGACTCGCCAAGTCAGTCCATGACTCGCCGAGTCTACCGATTTCCGTGTCCTGACCTCTCCAACTCACCGAGTCTCCATTCGACTCACTGATTTGAGTCTCAACTTAAAGGGTTTGGGTTTTTGCGACCTGACTTGCCGAGTCCAAGACAACCTTCAACAGACTCGCCGAGTTGTTCATCCAACTCGCCGAGTTCCTGCCCAACTTCATCTGACTCAACAAGTTGTTCATCCCACTCGTCGAGTTCCTCCAAATCTTCATGCTACTCGCCGAGTCCACTCAAAGGACTTGTTGAGTCCATTCAGATCTCCATACATGTAGAGGACTTTTGAGTCATGCATGGACTCCAAACTGTAGATCTACCCATCCCAAGCCTATTCCTCACGTAAAGTTGCAAACTTTACGTGTAGAAAAGGAGATCTAGGCAAAATACACCATAAACTAGGGTTTAAGGAAAAGAGGCTCCATAATCAACTCAAGGGCAGATACTTTATGCTTCTCAAGACCATAATATGCTTAGATCCGAAGTAGCAACTTCAGATTTGGCTTCTAACTCAAAAAGGGTAGCTAATCATGGCTAAAAGCCCCCAGAACTCACAACCATATTAGATCTAAAGGAAGGAAACGACTTAATACCTTCAATAACTCCAAAATTTTCCCCAATCTTCAGATCTAAGGACAATCCTTGAAGCTTCAATGATTCCCCTCTTTCTTTTTCCGTCAAATCACTCAAAAATGGCTTGGAAGCTTGAATGGGCAACAATGGGGCTTATGGTTCGATGTTCTGGGTGAAAGAGGCAGTAAAGGAGCCCTAGGGGAGAGAATGAGACGTTTAAATAGGCTCCAAGTCCTGAATTTAGGGTTTTCCTCGCACAGACCAGACTCGCCGAGTCCCCTTGGCCGACTCACCGAGTTGGTCACTTACTCCTCGACCCGGTTCCCGCTCGGACTCGCCGAGTTCCTCCTTGGACTCGCCGAGAACTCACAACAATATTGGTTTTTGACGGTCAACTTGTTCCACTCATGGTACTCGATACACATCCGGAAGGATCCATCTTTCTTCTTTACAACAATACCGGAGCTCCCCAGGGTGAGGAACTCGATCTGATGAATCCTTTGCTGAGTAGCTCATTAAGCTGACTGGATAACTCCTGCATTACTGCTAGCGCTAATCGATACGGGGGCTTGGCTAAGAGGGTAGCTCCAGGAATTAGGTCGATGCGAAACTCGACTTGACATTTGGGAGGAATTCTTGGAAGCTCTTCGAGAAAGACACCAGGAATGTTACAGACTTCGGGGATGCTCTCGAGGTCTTTAACTTCCTGTTCCTCATTGATTACATGAGCTAAGAACGCGTGACACTTCTTTTGCAAGAGTTTTTGAGCTTTGATGTAAGAAATGATACAAAGATTTGAACTGAGATTCTTACCATAGATCATAAGAGTCTAACTAGAGGGGAGATTAAGACGGATGGCTTTTTCGTAACAAAGGATATCTGCATGATTGGAACTCAACCAATCTATGCCAATGATAACATCAAAGCTCTCTATGTATACTGGCATTAGGTCATTGGAAAAAGAATGATCGTTCAGGATAAGGGTACAGCCTATAAATCTATCGTTGACGTATTCTTTCTCACTGTTAGTTATCTCGACGATAAATGGTTCGGTTACTAGACGAGGACTATGTTTAAGAAGATGCTTGAATGAGTGATTAATAAAACTTCTTTGGCACTAGATTCAAAAAGAATGTGAGTATAAGAATTTTCGAGAAGAAAAGTACCCGCGACGTCGGTGGGGTCAGCGGCTGCTCCCTCCTGTTTTATAGCTAGAACTATCCCGGCGTTGCTAGTTGTTGCTGCTTTGGGGCAGTTTCTCTTGAAATGCCCGACTTCTCCGATAGCCGTAGCAGACCTGTTCGGCACTCAATCCGGAAGCTTGATTGGTTGGTGTTCTGCAGCTTTGTGAAAGGTGGCCCTCTTGGCCACAGTTTTTACAAAACTTCACGTGACAAGGACCAGGGATACGATGGTGGTAATTGCATCTATTGCACCATGGAAGGTTACCAGCATACCCAATGATAGGTGCTTGAGTTGTAGATGCAACAACAGGAGTAGTGGCAGCTTGAACTGCCACAGTTTCATGCCTCTTGGAGGGTCCTTGTGAACTCTGACCCTTTCGCTTCTTTTTCCAGATAACCTTTTTACTCTCGTTACGCTCAGTCTGATGCTCTTGATCATTTTCATGGTTTTGGGGGTAGATATTACTTCCTGGTCCATTGAACCTACTAGGGTACAATAGCGTCATTGTAGCCGTCAGTGCGGCAGTAACAGCTGTCTGAAATAAAACAGGGTCGAACGGAGGAGAGTATGGTGGCGGAGAGTTGTTGTTCCTAGAGTTGGGTCCTTTCTTTGGAGGCATGATGATCTAAAATGATTAGCAAAGAGAGGATGGTAAGTCCTGTAAATTGAAATATGAGATATGAAACAAGGTATATCTCATTACGACAGATATAGGGTTCCATAAGCGATAAGTAGGAAAGATTTATCAAAGCAGATAAACTATCGCTAAAGAAGGAACGAGTAGCAATACTCGGAATGAGTTTCTACAACGTATTCGGCTTTGGCTAAAATACTCCCATAGTATTTTATGTTTCACTGTGACGACGGCTCGTTGTTTGGGTATTGGGTAAGTTTTAGGCATGCTGAACACCACAGTCACTCCCAAGAACATGTTGGTCGTGTCTCAAATGAATATAGTTGATCAGGCTATATTGACCCTAGACACGACTACATAAATACCCAGGTTTAACCACAATGTACAACACCCATTGACTTATGTTTTGTTCTACTCAAGGTTACGGATTCCTGGGGTTAGGTATACTTGTATACTTTTGAAAATACTTATATTTTGAAGTATACTTTTAGTTCAAAGCACTTAGGCCCCTTAGTGTTTATAGTCTTATACCATGTAAGGTTTGGTATACTTAGTTCACTATAAACAAGGGATGTGATACCAATATGTCACACCCCGAAACCGATGGTGGAAATGTTCCAGGGCGGAGGACGTCATGAAGTATCGCAACCAATGTACATAGTAAGCATAGTAAACACAAAACTTTACATTACATAGATTCATTTACATTGTCTGAAAACAAAGAGTTACATGTGTGATACATATATATATATATATATATATATATATATATATATATATATATATATATATATATATATATATATATATATATCATATGAACAAAAGATAAGACGGGTCTTCTATACGCTCCGACTTCCAAAAGATCGCGGGGTACCTGTCTGGACCTGAGAATACAAGAAGTTTAAAAATCAGCATAAAGCTGGTGAGTTCATAAGCGGTTTGTTTTTCTGAAAAAGAATAAGTTTTCTTTGGTTTTCTGAAAAAGTTATGAATCCAAGAAAATCCCATATTTTCTTAAAAGTAAAGTTTAGTTATCCATTAGTTACACGGTCTAGTTAAGAACAGTTCAGCTATCCCAGGAAAAACCCTTATTTTCCTAAAAGTTTGTGTTTGGTTATCGAATCCAAACGTAGTGTACAAGTATATACCATACTTAAAATGTTTGTGTGAAGTTTCCTGAAAGCCTAGTTATCCTTGAAATGTATGTTAGTTTTAACACGTATATAAAACTATTGTGTGGAAAGTAAACTAATTCTTAAGGTTATTAGCTTACTAAATTCATTATTACCAACAAGTAAATCTCTGTTATCTAAATTGCGAGTTTCATAACCATACGATAGACTAAAAATGGAAATAAGCAGTCTATCATCAATTTATGACTTTCGTCACCCTTGAACCTTTCGGTTCGGCTGTAGCTAGCAGCCAGGTGCGGGGTAGTCAGCCCCGTATAGATCTATACACTCAAGTCACGCTCTCCCTCAAAGAGATTTTGGTTATGGGGGCAGTCCTCCACTCACGTATCTCTATGGAGTGTTATAGAGGACGTGTCTCCAATTATTAAGATTAACGAATTTACAAGTAATAATGCGGAAAATCTTGTTTTAAATTCTAATTACAAAGGGCGGTCATCCACTCGCGTATCTCTGTGGAGTGTTACAGAGGACAAATCAAAAGTACTAAACTAATTCTTTAAATAGTAATAAAGTGGAAAAATCATGTGAGAAACATATATTATAACAATATATAATAAGATTTGAAAACTAACTATGCAAGTCAAACTGTTAGTTAATATGGTTTTGATTGTTTAAAGCATGTGGAATATGAAACATTTCAAATGAAATAATAAGTTTGAGTACAAGATATCCTTGTACTTTTGCTTGTATTACCCCCCCCCCCCCTAAAAACTTTGAAAAACACGGAAAAAGGTATAGGGGTATGAACTCACCAGACGAGAACTGTGTCGGTTTAGGTGCTAAACGTCAGTTCGGGGCTTGAACGCGAGCGAGGTTCCTATGTAATATGAAGAGATACACATTTGTATCTAATTAGGCTTTGGACTACTAATCAAATATGAATATGCACTTCGAGATGCGAAAATACTTCATTACAAGTGTTTGGAGTGACCCGGGTGACATCTATGGACATATATGGCTTGGATATGGAGTTTACTCTTCAAGAGTAAACTCCCAAGAGAGTTTGCGGCCCTAATGACCCACTCCCCATGAGTTTACGGTCGTAAACTCATGGTGGGGTGTTCTAGGGTGCTAAATGGCTTTATAACATTTGAGGGGTGATGCTAGGCTTGGTTCTAATGCATTGGAATGGAATTAAATCAACACATGGACTATTTGAGGAGTTTACGGCAATAAACTAGGAGTTTATGACTATAAACTCCCACCCACTCAATCCTTATGTGTTTTGATGGTCCTAGGTTAATCACATGTGATTTATACTCATTTTACAAGTCATGGGGTGGATTTAAGGCACCATTTGACCAAGTTTTAGGAGTTTACGACCCAGGAACCCATTCTTGGGGGGTTTACGGTCGTAAGCTCTTTATGGAGTGGTTTTCATCAAGTTTTAGGCCCTTAACTCATTTGTGGTTGCTTCTAGACTTTATTCCAAGGCTTATGAGGTGTTTAAGGGGCATCTTAACACCTTTAAAGGGGTTTACGGCCTATGAATTGGTGTTCATGGCCCAAGCATGTTCTTGGGCCGTAAACTCATGTTTACTCCCTAAATGTTGAGTTCAAGGTGTTCTAAGTCCATTCCAATAAGTCCTTAAGTCGATTCCAAGCTCCAAGAGTGTTTTGAGGGGGTTTTGGGGCTCAAAATCCCCTTATATGTGAGTTTACGGCCTAGGACTGTTCTATGGCCGTAAACTCATGCTAGTGGTCCCAATTCATAGATTAAACACGAATTTGAAGGTTGAAGAGGTTATACAATGAGTTAGGATGGCTACCTTGATGATTTGGGGCTTGAATTCAATGACTTTGGACCAAGAATTAAGTTGTAGAGAGAGAGAGAGAGTAGTGAGAGAGGGTGCAAAAGCTTCAAATGAAGTCAATTGGGCTTTATATATGGTTCAAGTTTGGGACACGGTGGAATTCTACCCGATACTGACGATAGACGAGGCTTTTGGTTGCACCCGATTAAGTTGTCGTAACTTGATATGGTCGAAACGAAAACTTTTCTAAATAATAACTTGGAATGTTTTCTTGGGTTTCTAACGTGTTTGGATACCAATTAAGTCATAACGGAAGTCTCAAAAATAATGACTTAATTTAAAAACTTAATCGGAAACAATTCGAAAAAGATAAATTTTATGGACGGAAACGGATTATGATGACGGAACGAACTTCGGTTTGTCACACATTCCTTGCGTTTGCTCAACCAATTCATATATGCGAGGTAGAGGTAATGACTTCTAATGGAATTCTTGACGAGGTTTCCGATACTCGATGTTCTGTTGGGTCAAAAATATGGTTTATACTTTACTTTTCTAGGCAAATGTATTTTTCTGTAATATTTTTGGAGTTTTCGGTCATGTTTACGGTTGAGTTTACGGCCGTAAACCCATTTACGGCCTATGTTATCCGGCCCATGTTCTCCAAGTATAAATATAGGTGTTAGGGTCAGGAGTAGAGATTGATGAACCCTAGAGAGCTTACGGCCAGAGAGACAGAAGAACTATTATGTGTTAGTGTGTGTGTGTATGTGTGTGAATCTCTTGTATCCGGATCATCATTCTATTCATTAATACATTGAGATTCATATTATTCTTCTTCTCCTTCTCTTCTATTTGATCTGACATCATCTGTTTGATTGGGATTCCGCACCATCAAACAAATCTGATTGATACACAGCAGATTAGGGACTTACAATTGGTATCAGAGCCAAGTTGTATCAGTCAATTTTGTCAGATTTGGAGCATTATTTGATCTTATTTTCGAAAGATTTTTGCGTTTTTTGATAGATCTATGACAATTAAGGGGGGTTTCTTCTTTGCATTTTTGATAAAAACGAGTTTTTGAGCAAAAAAGGGTGAAAAACGTCGTTTTTAAGGGTTTACGGTCGTAAACAGTTTACGGATAGGGTTTCTCGGCGGCGGCGGCGGCTAGGGCTTCGGAGTTTATGGCCCGAGGTTCTCTGTCCGAGATTATGGCCCTCCGAGTTTTCAGCTTCGCACGTGTACGGTCCTCGCCTCGGATTCGTGGTCAGGCTCACATAGGGTCCAAAATTCGCATTTTTGTTCATTAAAAAAAAGATAAGCGATTTTACAGGTGCCAAGCATTGAACCCGTGCCTCCTCTATACTCTACGACACGCCTTACCAACTCAGCTAGGCTACCTGATGATACAACTCTTCCGATTTTAATTCAAATAGATTCCTTTTCGCACCAAATTTCGAAAATTGGCACTTTTAACCCCCAAAATCAATTTCTTTTATTTGTAAAACCTCATTTTCAATAATAAAAATATATATAAAAAAATTAAAAAATAAAATAAAATAAAATAAAATAAATTATTTTTAACTTTTATTTTTGATTTTTTGATTTAATATTTTGATTGACTTTCAGGTTTGACCTTTGATTTTAAACTTTGACTTCTTCGTTTAACTTTTAAATTTTCAAATTTAACTTTTCGGTTTGACTTTTCAAGTTTGACTTTTGAGTTTAATTTTTTAAATTTGACTTTTAAGGTTGACTTTTGAGAAAAATGGCATTTTAAATTTGACGTTTAATTTTTATCTTAGCTTCTAGTTGTGCTTTTTAATAGATTTTAATGTCTACGAGGGAGTTGAAAACATGAAAGAGAGTCGTCAGGATATGTTAAGACAAAATTTCAATATTTTTTATTATATCCCTGGAGAAACCCTCGAAACTCAGTTACAGCGATTTACTACACTTACTACTGAGATGAATATAGCTGGGATCTTCTTGACTAAATTTGAGATAAACAAAAAGCTACTGAATTCACTTCCGAAATCGTGGGATATGAACATGCCTATCATCAAGAAGACAAAAGATCTCAATCATCTTAGTCTTGCTGATGTAATTGTAGAACTTGATGCTTTGAAGTATAGAAAAACAATGAGTTCTGAAAACATTCTGGTCACTAAAGTTACATGTACTCCAGCTTGTGAAGCTACGATTAAATTTCTTCGGGAACAAATTGATTTATTTAAAAGAGAAGTTGAGGACCTGAGATATGAAGGATATCAACTCAGGAAAGGACAGAAACCCCTGAAGGCTGAGTTAGAAGCAAAAACCAAAGACTTTAGGAAGCTTCAAGAAGAGTATAGCAACAAGTGTGAAAATTATGACTATGTTAAGAGACAACTTGCTGTTGTAACTGAAGAACTTGACACTTTGAAAATTAACTGTGGGAAAATAGATGTTAGTTTTAAAAATTATACTGCGTCAAGTCAGACAGTTGAGTCCTTATTTGAAACCCAATTAAAATTCAAAGATAATCAAAACAAGGGTCTAGGGTATGATAGTGTTCCTCCACCCTTCAATCATAACTACTCATCCATCCCCAAGGCACAGAAAGAAATTGACAGGGAGGCACATCTTCAATATGGAAAACCAGCTGGATTTGTGTCAAGAGGTATTCAGGTTGAAAATACTAATGTGTCTACTTCATGTGCAGGTAAAGTAGCAGAAGATGAGAACAAGGAGAAAACCATTGAACAAACCAACATCTCCTTGAGCTCTGGGTCTGTTGCTTCGAACTCAACTGCTTCTGATCAACCTACCGTTGAGAAATATAGGCCTCCAATTCCAGCGCAACAGAGTGCCTATTGTAAGTGTGCATCTGGGATCAATAAGAGACAAGGCATGGATACGCCACCAGGGGCAGGAAGAAACAACTTCATAGTGAAGAAAAAGACATGTTTTCACTGGGGAACACCTGGACACATTGCCAGAAATTTTCCTAATCGAGCATACGTTCCCTACTATGCACAAGGATGGCAAAACGCGCCAAATGGGAGATACTTCAAAAGAAAACCTTCCAGGTCACGTTCAGAAAATGGTGACTGGAACGCGTAGAAGGCCAAGAATCAAACCCACAAGGCAAAGCATCCGAATCCAAGGGCAAGAAGGAAATGTCAGCCAACAAGCCAAATCCAAGAGATGCTCCTGTGAAGCCAAAATCAAAGTCATCTCAAAGGCCGACAACAAGATCAAAACCAAGTACTGAGCCACCCATCTGATCGAACAAGAAATGGGTTAAACCCGAATATAGATGGGTACCAAAGGTGAAAACTCCCAAATCTTCTAATGATTCTAATATTTCATCGTCTTCTATTTGTGATAAGCAGGATATTTCATAGGAGAAAGTACCATGTGTTGATGACAAAGGTCGACCCAGTTTCAAAATGGACTGGGTTCCAAAGACCAACTAATCCCGTTCTATGTCGGAGCAGCTACGGAGGCATATCATCAGACTTCAGTTTGTTGGTAGTGGTTATTCCTGGCACATGATAGGAGACATCTTTCAACTGTACAACATTCAGACTTTTGCTTGAGAGTATGTGTCCTTTTGCGGGAAGGGAAGAAAGGAAGGGTTCACTCATGGGGTTAGTGCTTAATGACATGAAGAATTTTTGGATTTGTTCTAAGATTATGCTTGCTGTTCTAAGACCTTCTGGATGCAGATTCAATCGGTGACTTACGGTTTGAATTTTCTTCTCTATACTCCTGAGTTTTTCTTAAACTGGTTCGCTTTAAAGACTAATTTTTGTTTTAGGATAGTTTAAATTTGCGCATTTACTTTCGTTTCTCTCCTATGCACAAATTTAGGGGGAGAAATAAAAACAAATCAAAAATTAGAAAATTTTAAAAAATCCAAAAACATTAGAAAATCAAAAAATCAAAAAAATATGTTGGTTATGAAAAGTGCTTGCATGAGATGTTTTGGGAAATGAAATTAGCAAGTGATAACGGGCTATCCGAATCGGCGTAACGTACCTAAGTTGAATCATCTACGCTCTGTGTTTGATGCGCTGGTAGGCACGAAAGATTTTAAATGGACTTGACTAGGGAAAGCTGAACCTAATGAATTTAAGGACTTGACAAACTTTGACCTAGTTAGATCCGTTTAACCTGATGTCACGACGCTCGGATAGGTTGAGCAGGGAGATATACATGGGAATCTACCGGTCACATTAAATAACCTGTATCTAGAACTGTGGATTCACTTTTCCTCGATGTGCAGATTCTGTCCTTAATTCCGGTTGGATGGGGCGACTGGTAAATTCCGATAAGTTAGGTCTGTAGAATATCATTTTCTTTCTTTCCGTCTGTTAGCCATATGTCGTCTCCTTTGCGTGACTTCCAATCCGACCTGCTACACAGCATATGCAACTCTATTTCTCTGCAGGCTATATATATGAAATTCCTCTCATCTGTTAGCCATATGTTGTCTCATTTGCGTGACCTCTAATCCAACTTGGTACACATCATATAAAACCTTCTACTTCTCAACCCCTCTGAAACAATAAGTAATAGAATTCTAAATCTATCCTCTCTCTGAATGGTTGTCTGCTCACCCGGTGTAAGGAGTACTCTGGAAGTTCTTGATGGCTGGGGCATATCAGGAAGCAGGAAACACGTTCTAGTACACTTAAAATTGAACACATACAGATTGTCTGTAGATCTCGCTTCTCGATTTAGGTGGACAACAATATCCCTGGTAGTAGTCAGTTAAATGGTCTTAAGAAAAATTTATTTAAGAATTAGGGCCAATCATGATAATAAAGTTACAATTAGATATATGCATGTATCATGTCATTGGTAAATTGTTCAAAATATTGTCACAAATTTTTCGTGTTTAAGTGGACCACAATATTGGCGATCGATCAAACGAAGATGTGAAGATAAGGGTACCGACAAGTGGAATAAGGCTGTCCAACAACTTTTATCCAAAATCACTCTTAAAGTTAGCTATTACTTTGTTTTTTTTTTTTTTTGTTAAGTTTGTTCATAGTGTTCTTCTAATTTAAATATTAGGGGAGAAATAAAAAAATCAAAAAATTAAGAATTTAAAAAAATAATAATAACAAATAGTGTTATTTCTGTTTTATTTCTTGTTCAGAAAAATCAAAAAAAAATCCAAAAAAAAATATTTTTGTTTTTGTTTTAATTTGTATGCTAAGTTTTCTTTTAGTTTTGTTTTGTCTTGAAAAGTGATTTCAGGTATAGATAAGACTCATGGAGTTTGTGTCGAAGATTTCTGAGCCAAAGGCTTCGTCCGTGAGCATCGAAGAATTTTCATTCGAAGGAGCAAGAAATGAAGATTATTCTTTCAACATTCAATCCTTCAACCCTAGAAGCAAGGTGAAGCAGAAATTGAAGATAATGTGACAGATTACATTAAAGCCTCCTCAATCAGTCTGTTGCTATCGTTGTACCTGTTGAAGTGATCCAGAAGATTTGTTCTCTCTGATGTTCTCTCTGAAGATTCTCAAGCTGAAAGTGCCATCTTTCAAGAATCAGTACATCAAGCATCCTCACCCAATGTGCATTCAATGCCAAATTCTGAAGAAAAGCCCAACTGCTCAAGATGAAGTCATTCATTGAATATAAATGCTGAAGCCAAGCTCTCGATGAAGATTAACAAGAAAAGCCACCTACTTTTTAAGGGGAGTTTGTTGGGTCAATTAAGAAAAGAAAGCTATAAACCAAGGGGGAGATTGTTGGGTCAAAATATGGTTTATACTTTGCTTTTCTGGGCAATTGTATTTTTCTGTAATTTTTTTGGAGTTTACGGTTGAGTTTACGGCCGTAAACACCTTACGACCGTAAACCCATTTACGGCCCATGTCCACCAAGCCCATATTCTCCAAGTATAAATATAGGTGTTAGGGTGAGGAGTAGAGATTGATGAACGAGAGAAGAGAGTTTACGGCCTAGAGAGAGAAAAACGAGTGTGTGTGTGTGTGTGAATCTTTTGTATCCGGAACTTTAATTCTAATCAATTCATACAGAGATTCATATTATTCTTCTTCTCCTTCTCTTCTATTTTATCTGACAACATCCGTTTGATTGGGATTCCGCACCATCAAACGGATTTGATTAATACATAGGCAAATTAGGGACTTACAATTGGTATCAGAGCTTGGTTGTATCAGTTAATTTTTTCAGATTTGGAGCTTATTTGATCTTATTTTCGAAATATTTTTGCGTTTTTGGATAGATCTCTGAAAATTAAGGGGGGTTTGTTCTTCACGTTTTTCATAAAAACGGGTTTTTGATTGAGTTTTGGAGCAAAAAAAGGTCAAAAAATGGTGTTTTTAGTCGTAACCAGTGAGGGGGTGGCGGCGACAGCGAGGGTTTCTGAGGAGCTTACGGCCGGAATCGGAGTATATGGACGGAGTTTGCGATCTTCGGTTTGCGGCCAGCGCGCACGTGTACGGCTCAGCAACCTCGCACCTCGGCTTCGCAGCAGCATCAGGCCTCTTGCTTCTTCATTCCCCTTGCGCCTTACCAGTTGATCAACCAAGCATCTTGTTCCATTCTGTCCGATTTTAATTGAAAAATGCTCATTTTCGAACTCAATTTCGCACAATTGTCATTTTTAGCCCAAAATTCAAAATCTTTTATTTTAAAATTCCTTTTTCAACCCAAAAATTTTAGTTTTTATTTTTTGATTTTATTTTTTAACTTTTGACTTTTATTTTTGACTTTTATTTTTGACTTTTTACTTAAATTTTTTACTTTGACTTTTAAAATTTGACCTTTGACCTTAAGCTTTGACTTTCTCACTTAACTTTTAAAATTTTAAATTTAGCTTTTCGGTTTGACTTTTCAAGTTTGACTTTTGAGTTTGACTTTTTAAAATTGACTTTTAAGGTTGAATTTTGAGGTTTATAGTCAAAGGACATTTTTTTATTTATTTAAAGTTTGACTTTTAAGTTTGATTTTAGCTTCGAGTTGTGTTTTTAATGGCTTTTAAGGTCTACGAGGGAGTTGAAAACATGAAAGAGAGTCATCAGGATATGTTAAGACAAAATTTTAACATTTTCAATTATATCCCTGGAGAAACCCTCGAAACTCAGTTGCAGCGATTTACTACACTTACTACTGAGATGAGTATAGCTGGGATCTTCTTGTCTAAGTCTGAGATAAACAAAAAGCTATTGAATTCACTTCCGAAATCGTGGGATGTGAACGTGGCTATCATCAAGAAGACAAAAGATCTCCATCATCTTAGTCTTGCTGATATAATTGAAGAAATTGACGCCTTGAATTGTCGAAAAACAATCAGTTTTGCAAACATCCCGATCAATGAAGTTTCATGTTCTCAATCATGTGAAGTTTCATGTACACTATCTAGTGAAGATACGATTAAATTTCTTTGGGAAAAAATTGATTTATTAAAAAGGGAAGTTGAGGACCTGAGATATGAAGGATATCAACTCAGGAAAGGACAAAACCCCCTGAAGGCTGAATTAGAAGCGAAAACCAAAGACTTTAGGAAGCTTCAGGAAGAGTATAGCAACAAGTGTGAAAATTATGACTATATTAAGAGACAACTTGTTGCTGTAACTAAAGAACTTGACACATTGAAAATTAAGTGTGGAAAAACAAATGTCAGTTTCAAAAATTATACTGCCTCAAGTCAGACAGTCGGGTTCTTATTTGAAGCCCAATTAAAATTTAAAGATAATCAAAACAAGGGTCTAGGGTATGATAGTGTTCCTCCACCTTTCAATCATAACTACACATCCATCCCTATGACACAAGAAGAAATTGACAGGGAGGCACATCTTCGATATGGCAAACCAGCTGGGTTTGTGTCAGGAGGTATTCAGGTAGAAAATACTAATGTTTCTACTTCATGTGCAGGTAAAGCAGCTGAAGATGAGAACAAGGAGAGCACTAATGAACAAACCAATGACTCCTTGAACTCAGAATCTGTTGCTTCGAATTATGTTACTCCTAACAAACCTGCCGTTGAGAAATATAGGCCACCAATTCCAATGAAGCAGAGTGCATGTTGTAACTGTACGTGTGGGAAAAGCAAGAGACAAGGCATGGATACGCCACCAGGGGCAGGAAGAAACAACTTCACAGTGAAGAAAAAGATATGTTTTCACTGTGGAACTCCTGGACATATTGCCCGAAACTGCCCAAATCGCTCGTATGTTCCCTACTGCGCACAAGGATGGCAAAACGCGCCAAATGGTAGATACTTCAAAAGAAATCCTTCAAGTTCATGTTCAGACAATGTTGACTGGAACTCGCAGAAGGCAAAGAATCAAACTCCCAAGGCCAAGCATCCGAATCCCAAGGGCAAGAAGGAAATGTCAGCCAAGAAGTCAAATCCAAGAGATGCTCCCGTGAAGCTAAAATCAAAGTCATCTCAACGGCCGACATCAAGATCAAAAGAAAGTACTGAGCCACCCAACAGATCGAAAAAGAAATGGGTTAAACCCAACTACAAATGGGTTCCAAAGGCTCACTCTCCCAAATCTACTAATGACTCTAATATTTCTACATCTTTTGTTTGTGATAAACATGACATGTCATGGGAGAAAGTATCTTACGTTGATGACAAAGGTCGAATCAGTTTTAAAATGGATTGGGTTCCAAAGACCAACTGATCCCGCTCTGTGCAAGAGCAGCTATGGAGGCATATCATCAGACTTCGGTTTGTTGGTAGTGGCTGCTCTTGGCACATGATAGTAGGCATCTCTCAACTGTACAACATTCAGAACTTTGTTTGAGAGTATGTATCCTTTGCGGGAAGGGAAGAAAGGAAGGATCACTCATGGGGTTAGTGCTTAACGATGTGAAGAATTTTGGATCTATTCTGAGATTACGCGTGCTGTTCTCAGACCTTCTGGATGCAAATTCAATTAGTGACTTACGGTTTGAATTTTCTTTTCTATACTCCTGAGCTTTTCTTAAAATGATTCACTTTAAAGACTAATTTTTGTTTTAGGATAGTTTAAATTTGCGCATTTATTTTCGTTTCTCTCCTATGCACAAATTTAGGGGGAGAAATAAAAACAAAAAAAATTAGAAAATTTATAAAAAAAATGGTGTAAATGAAATGTGCTTGTAGGAGATGTTTTGGGAAATGAAATTAGCAAGTGATAACGGGCAATCTGAATTGGCATAACGTACCTAAGTTGAATCGTCTACGCTCTGTTTCGATGCGCTGGTAGGCACAAAAGATTTTAAATGGACTTGACTAGGGAAAGCTGAACCTAATGAATTTAAGGACTTGACAAACTTTGACCTAGTTAGATCCGTTTAACCTGATGTCACGATGCTCGGATAGGTTGAGCAGGGAGATATACATGGGAATCTACCGGTCACATTAAATAACCTGTATCTAGAACTGTGGATTCACTTTTCCTCGATGTGCAGATTTTGTCCTTAATTCCGGTTGGATGGGGCGACTGGTAAGTTCCGATAAGTTAGGTCTGTAGAATATCATTTTCTTTCTTTCCGTCTGTTAGCCATATGTCGTCTCCTTTGCGTGACTTCCAATCCGACCTGCTACACAGCATATGCAACTCTATTTCTCTGCAGGCTATATATATGAAATTCCTCTCATCTGTTAGCCATATGTTGTCTCATTTGCGTGACCTCTAATCCAACTTGGTACACATCATATAAAACCTTCTACTTCTCAACCCCTCTAAAACAATAAGTAATAGAATTCTAAATCTATCCTCTCTCTGAATGGTTGTCTGCTCACCCGGTGTAAGGAGTACTCTGGAAGTTCTTGATGGCTGGGGCATATCAGGAAGCGGGAAACATGTTCTAGTACACTTAAAATTGAACACATACACATTGTGTGTAGATCTCGTTGCTCGATTTAGGTGGACAACAATATCCCTGGTAGTAGTCAGTTAAATGGTCTTAAGAAAAATTTATTTAAGAATTAGGGCCAATCATGATAATAAAGTTATAATTAGATATATGTATGTGTCATGTCATTGGTAAATTGTCCAAATCTTGTCACAAATGTTTCGTGTTTAAGTGGACCACAATACTGGTGATCGATCAGACGAAGATGTGAAGATAAGGGTACCGACAAGTAGAATAAGGCTGTCCAACAACTTTGATCCCAAATCACTCTTAAAGTTAGCTATTATTTTTGTTTTTTTTAAGTTTGTTCATAGTGTTCTTCTAATTTAAATAAAAGGGGAGAATTAAAAATAAAAAAAAAAAGTGTTATTTCTGTTTTACTTTTGTTCTAAGTTTTCTTTTAGTTTTGTTTTGTCTTGAAAAGTGATTTCAGGTGAAGATGAAACTCATGGAGTTTGTGTTGAAGTTTTCTGAGCTAAAGGCTTCGTCCGTGAGCATCGAAGAATTCTCATTCGAAGGAGCAAGAAATGAAGATTATTCATTCAAATTCAATCTTTCAACCCCAGAAGCAAGGTGAAGCTGAAATTCAAGATTATGTGACGGATTGCATTGAAGCCTCCTCAACCAGTCTGCTTCTATCTTAAAAAAAGCTAAAGTGATCCAGAAGATTTGTTCTCTCTGATTTTCTCTCTAAAGATTCTCAAGCTGAAAGCGCCATCTTTCAAGAATCAATACGTCAAGCCTCCTCACCCAATGTGCGTTCAATGCCAAATTCTGAAGAAAACCGCAAGTGCTCAAGATGAAGTCATTCATTGAAGATTCATATGTTCATCCTGATGTTGTGAAGAAATCGAAGGTTAAAGCTGAAGCCAAGCTCCCATTGAAGATTGACAGAAGAGTCAGCTAGTTTTTAGGGGGAGCTTGTTGGGTCAATTAAGAAAAGAAAGATATAAACCAAGGGGGAGATTGTTGGGTCAAAAATATGGTTTATACTTTACTTTTCTAGGCAAATGTATTTTTCTGTAATATTTTTGGAGTTTACGGTCATGTTTACGGTTGAGTTTACGGTCGTAAATACCTTACGGCCGTAAACCCATTTACGGCGCATGTTCTCCAAGTATAAATATAGGTGTTAGGGTGAGGAGTAGAGATTGATGAACCCTAGAGAGTTTATGGCCAGAGAGACAGAAGAACTATTGTGTGTTAGTGTGTGTGTGTGTGTGTGTGTGAATCTCTGGTATCCGGATCATCATTCTATTCATTAATGCATTGAGATTCATTTTATTCTTCTTCTCCTTCTCTTCTATTTGATCTGACATCATCCGTTTGATTGGGATTCCGCACCATCAAACGGATCTGATTGATACACAGCAGATTAGGGACTTACATGTTCTAATGATGCAATCTGTCTACTTCTAAAAGAATAAGACCGGAGCTCTCCAGGGCGAGGAGCTTGGTCTTCTTATTCTTTTGTCGAGTAGTTCGCTAAGTTGTCTGAACTGTTCTTGTATTTCTGTGGGTGTTTAGACTGGAGGGCGATCCAGTTGCAAGAGTCGTGCTGGGTTCTAAGTTTGTTCACATGATGATGCGATTACTCGTAGCCTTGGGCAGTCTCCGTCCTAAAGTTCATATTAGAAGTCATACATGGTTCATCAATCGTAGTCTCGTGTATACAAGTCGTATGTAATTAAGATTGAAAAGGTAGTCGAATAACTGATTCTTCTTTAAGCTCACATCCCTACGAGGAAAAGAAGTTAAAGTGGAATCATCAATTCTAAACCTGTAGAACCTTGATTATATACCACCCCTATGTATACATTCCTCAGCGATATATCAACCGTATGGATCTTTGGATTGAACCTCACGTACTGTATGAGTGGTACTTCGGGGAGGTTTGTTGTGATTTCTTTGGAAAGGATATGAAATACGAGGTACTCCATGCATGAGTAATTCGGTGTCCTGGTATGACGGCTTCTCTGGAAAGGCGATTTCGGAGAAAGAGATGTATGTACGGAACTGGTATTGTAAATCGAATTGAACCTATTTGTATGATAATGTCGGAATCATAAGGAAACTTAAAGACATTAGATTTGAACATAAGGTGTTACAGACAAAACACAACCGTGCAACCTTCAACAGAGTTACAGTACTTTAGACTTACTACAAGACTATTGCTGCGAACAAGGTATACTACAAAAGACAAGTATACGCAGCACGAGCATCCCCTTACTGACGGGATCTCGCAAAAGATAAGACTCTAGTTTCATTAGTTTTGGATGGTTTATAATTATGTTATAACGAAACGCCTTAATTACATTAACGTGGGTCCGGAGTAGTCTCTCCTGCGGCAGTGATCCTTAGTATTTTCCCGTCTGCGCCAGAGTTCTTCGCTATCGGGAAATCCTTCTTGAGGTGTCCAATTTCACCGCATTGGTGACATATCGGGACAGCACCAACATTGGTGGTGGAAGTGATGTGTCAAGCTAGAGTGACGTGGACACAAGTGTTCTCCTTGTTCATCCACTTCGAAACTTTCCTTTCATAGGGTCTAGTTTTAAAACCACCATCGTAAGCCTGGTTGACTCTGATGTCAGGGGCTTGAGTGATGGGTCGTGCCGGTGCTCCACAGCTACGAGCATGGTGCCCTATTTTTAAGCAATTGCAACATTGCATCTCATGGCAAGCCTATGATGATGAAAACTACACTTATCACACTTCGGAAGTTTTCCTTCGTATGGTCTGCTCGGTACTGGGATGGAAGGGGTTTCCACTTGTTGTTGTTGTATGGAAAATTTTCGGGATCACTTGCGTTCTTTCTGGGCTTGGCGCTTTCGTTTCTTGTTCTCTGTTTTTCGGATTTGCAAGCCTGCAACTGTTATCGTTTGATGACTTCCTGGATTGATACTACTATCAGGATTGTCAACTCCTTTATCAGTCTTGTTTGTGTTGACAGTGCTACGGTTTGTAAGGACAGTTGTCACGGCAGCCATCAAGGCAGTTGTAACTGCGGTTTGAAAAGTAGCGGTGTCCATAGGAAAAACAGGGGTTTCGTTGTTCGGCTGATTGTTTCTGGATGACGACATGATTCTGTTAACACGAAAGATAAAGATTTTGTGAGCGATTTTGGTTGATCCTAGATGTACTTCTAATGCTCAAGTAAAGAGTAAGAGTATGTTCTCGAAAGTTTGATCTACATCCCTATGATGCAGTCCTAGAATAGAATAGAAGTAAGTTCGTAGTATGGTGTTGTGACGCTTGACGTCTAAACAGGGTACCATTGGTTGGTAAATAACATGATCCAACTCTTGAAGAAGAATTGGAAATTATCCCTGAGCCAGAATACCCTAGTTCAATAACTCAGCTAGAGTGGGTTTCAAATAGACTCCCATGATATCATGACGAAAGTTTTTGAATAAAGAATGACTCAGAAGTTAGCCGACTGTCAATATCTTTGATATTAATGACATAAAAATTTAGGAAAAATGACCTTGTAAAAGGTCTTACATCATATCCAGAGTAGAAAGTCCTTGACAGCATAAAGACCTAACTAATAGTACTTACAGTACAAGATAGTTTCATAGAACATGCCACATCGGGCATAGACAGAAAAAACGATTCCTTCTAACAAGGAAAAATAAAGTAAGCCATCTACTACTAGCGACGGTCATCCCTCTGGTGAACTCTCAGCTCAGCTAGTTGACGTTCCACATCAAGTAGGTGTCTTTCGTACACCCTCTGGCGTAGTCAGAGTTCTATGACTTCGGCTCGTGATTCAGCCAGTTCTTGCAGCAGGGTTTCATGGTCTCTCTCAGATCTCTCACGAGCATCTTCCAGGCGAATGGTGCGAAGGGTATGCATTCTCGCATTGGCGACAACTTCTGTGATCTGATGTAGGGCTGTCCTGCCTGGAATCTCATTTCGAGCCACTCTGCAGACCAGGATTGGCAAGATTCTGTCTGCTAAGCCCCCATTGCTCAGGTCATAAAAGCTACGGTCACCATTAAATGGCATGGGCTGATCTTGTCCTTGGCTCCATGTTTCGAAGCATTCTACCCACGAAGGCGTCAGGCCATGAAAAGTCGGACAAGGGTTAGGATTTGGAAAGGGAGCTGCCTGGGGTAGGTTCTCAACCCCGGGTTTGGAGTTAGCACCATCTGAATGGTCTTCATCATGGTGATCATTCAAAGGGATAGGATGATCATTCTCTGGTTCTTTTCCAAACCATCCAGCAATGACTTCGTTTGGAAGGTATGGATTGTCGTGGGGATGGAGTCCAGCCATGTTATCTACGCGAGAATTGGGGTAAGAAAATAATTATTAGACAAACTATCTAGATAATTATTTAGAAAATCTTTATTAGTTACATCACTATTTGTGAAGTATACCAGTTATATGTAATCAAAACAGGATAGGCCTTCGAATAAGTGACCTTAACTCCAAATTCACAAAGAATAGGGGTAAAGCAAAATTTTCACAGATTCTAAGTCTATAACATCCTAGTTACATATAACCTTAGTGTATCCACTTAGAAACTATCAACTTAGTAATGAAGATCTTTTTTAGTTCTCACGTATAAAGTACTTATAGTAACACCAAATACTCCAATAGTATTTTAGGTTTATGTTCTATTGCTCTCATTGTGGTATTGCTGGTAAGATTTTAGACTTGTTGTAACCTCACAACTACACTTAGGCACAGGCTAGTCAACCCTCGGATAATATAGTTGATCAGGCTATTTCTTCTCAATTTTGACTATATGTCTCTAAGTCCACCTGTGTTGCCCAACAATCGTAATTCTTTTGTATTGTCCTAGTGACACTGATTTTAGTATGAATGCAGGCACGTATACTTAATTAAATATTTTATTATTTAAAGTATAAACTCTTGGTCAGAGTATTTTAACCCCATTGTATTTATAGTCTGTATATCTTTTATGGGTTGATATACTTAATTCACTATAAACAATGCTCTGATACCAATCTGTCACACCCCAAAACCATGAACGGCGGAAACGTTTTGGGGCGGAGGACGTCATGTACAGTATCACAACAATGAAAAGTAGTAAACAAGCAACAACATCATCCATTGCATTAATAATATAATTTTAATACAAGTGTGTTCTGTCAAATTATAATAGACACTAAAGTATAAATCAAAATGAAAGATGAGTCTTGAACGAGCACCATCTTCTCTAAACCTTGCATTGGTACCTATCTACTGTTGACCTGAGGATACAAGTTATTTTGAAAGAGAGTATCAGCTTTAAAGTTGGTGAGATCATAAGTATTTTAGTTTCTGAATTTGTATGTAAGTATTTGTACGTATATGAAATGTAAGTATGTAAAAGTTTTGAACCTCCTAGAAAACCCTATGTTTCCTACTAAAAGTATCCTTCTACCATGGCATCTAGTATCTGTGTGTGTCTCTTGTAAGAGTGTGTATTTTCCCAAATCCGACTATCATTAACCAAAAATATAGCTTCTACATTACCATGCATCGTGTGAATGTTCACGAAGTGAATGTAATGGGAAAATGAAATAGTACTATGGTGTAGTATCAAATAACTACAACCGTACTAACTACCTTAAATCTATTGTAATTTCGTAAGTACTATAGTATTTGTAATAAGTAACTACTTTTGTACTATTTTGCCTTATTTAATGGATAAGGCATAATGTGATGGCTAGATCCCAGGCTAGACGCTCCCCTATCAAAGAGATTTTGGGACCCACACACGACCCCTGCATGTTTGCAAGCCGCGAACATCCACATTACTATGATCATGTATACCTAATATAACTATCACAATGCGTTGTGATTCATTGGTATAGTTAGATCCTGAAATCGTTCCATGCTATAGCACCTAGTTATGTCTGTCCTATTATCGTATATGTAAACGCACTCATGTAAGCGTATCTATGTAAACGTACTCATGTAAGCGTATCTATGTAAATGTACTCATGTAAGCGTATCTATGTAAATGTACTCATGTAAGTGTATCTATGTAAACATACTCGTGTAAGCGTAATCATGTAAACGTATATATGTAGTACTATAGTAATGTACTGTAATGTTCTGCGTGTGCTAGTTGTAATGTATGTTCTCTCTCTATCTAGCATGTATAGTAATGTATTGTGTGTACTAGCTGTAATGTGTGTTCTCTCTCTATCTAGCATGTATTGACTCATGTATGAACCGACTCATTGTATGATTCTTTGTTCAAGTAATAGTATTAGTAACTCCCTAAACTACCCCTACAGTAGCTTACTAGTAATATGACTTGTACGTATGAACTTGATGGTATACCCTTGCTACCCAAGGGTATTGATCTGACCGATAAAAATTTTATGACTATGTATGTACACATAATATATAACTAATAATTAAACGACTGTCAGACGGATACCCGATACCCTACCAGACCACATCCCTACGGGGAAAAGGAAATAAAGCGAGCTAGCTTTCCTAGGTCCTTTAAACATTACTTATATAACTATACATACATAGGCATGAAATTGACAATATAAAAGTATAAAAGAAGTTTTTTAAAACTATTGAACAGTTTGGTAACAAAGAAAGGATGACTTTATGTCAGTTTGTAAAACGATTTGAAAGCAGTTTGTTTGATAAGAACAGTGTAAAGTATAAGGAAAGCATTTGTTTTGAATCACAACTGTAACAGAGTTTGAAAAGATACAATTAGTATGTAAGACAGTCTAACAAAGAGTTTTAAACGAGTAAAAATGTTTTGGAAAATCATTTGAAGTAATCTGTTTGGTAAAACAGCTAAAAGAGTAGTAATTCCATTTGTATGCTGCTTATTAATCACATGTGATTGATAGAATAACTAGCATGGTTCAACTTGTATCCCCCCCCCCCATAAAAGCATTTAAAAACATTTAAAATATTGATTTAAGGGGTATGAACTCACCTGTAGCAAGTGGATGAACGGACTGAATAGGATGCTAAGTGTCAAGTGAAGACTTGTACACACTCTATGATCCTAGATAACATATAATATCACATATATGTATCCATTTAGTCTCTAAACAACTAATAAACAAAGTTAAGACATCCTAGGGCATGATAAACACTTTATATAAGTTTTATAGGTCCCAACGAGTGCATCTAAGTGTTGTAGGACAAGGCTATTGAGCTTAGGGTTCAAGGGAACCCTCTTTGTGAGTTTACGATTTGGAGACCATAACTCATTGGGTTTACGGTCTTAAACCCTTGAGTTTTGGCCGTAAACTCATACTTCTTTGACCATTTTGTGTTTTGAATCCTTAGAATCATTTCTACATTGAAGTATAAGCCTATGGAAGTGTTTGTGGCATCAAATCACCCCTATATGTAGTTTACGCCCCATGGACCACTATTCCATGTGTTTACGGTCGTAAACACATATAATCTAAGGTCCTTTGACGTTTTCAAGTCCCAAACACATCAAGGAAGGGGTCTAAACTTGTTACCAAGGCTTAGGATAAGCTAGGGCACACATTGGCACCCTAAATAGGGTTTACGGTCCAAGATGTTCTTGGACCGTAAACACCTTTGATCTTTATGTTCTTGGATGATTTCTTGAGGTATAGAAGTGTAACAAAGCTTGTAAGACTCTAGGATAGAAGCACTTACAAGGTAGAAGCTCAAAAAGGTCCAAAAGGCCAAGAACACAAGTGTGTGTTCTTGGTGTAAATTGAAGATTGACCCTTTTGGAATGATTTCACGGTTAGAAGTGTGTTAAAACACTAGATTAAGTCATACAACAACTTAAGAAAGCTAGAAACACTTACTAGATTGAAGATCTTGAAAAACTTTTGGATGATACTTGAGAGAGAAATGGATTTGGATCTTGAGATTTTGGAAAAAGTGTAAATAATGACTAACTCTCATATATATACTCCTAAATTTTAGGGTTTTTGGCTTAAAATATTATTCTGGCAGTAAACTCAAATTTCTTGGAGTTTTGGAATAACAGTTTTGCACAATAAATATTAGGGCATCCTCTCTCCTAATATCACCTGAAGTGTGAATCCTAAATTACTCAAACTTGTTCCAAAAAGTTTGAAACTTAGCAGCAACTTTTCTGACTTCTATTGAATTGAAGGGTTGTACAGAATAGAAATTTCGGGTTGTCACAGTTTACAAAAATAATCATTGTTTCAAAAACATTATTTCAAATAAGAGCTTTCCCAAGACCAAGTGACATAAAACAGTATGTTTATGATCACGCCTATGCCTTACCACAATCCTCTGAAGTACCTGAAACGATAAAATAAAAATTGTAAGCCAAAGCTTAGTGAGTTCCCCCAAAGTACCAACACACACACACATAAAACAACTTATACGGGGTCCGCAGCCATAAAGAATGGATTACCCCCAAGCCCACATTATGAGTCTGACATACCAACTAGTCCCTCAACTCATATCTGGAATGCTCCCGAGCCCTCAATATGAGTCTGGAATGCCAATCGGGCCCTCAGCTCATATATGGATTGCTCCCGGGTTTGTTGGCTACAATACAAAGTAGTAAAACCTCAACCCAACACAATATGTCAACATATGTAACAGATAAGTATAAACACATAACCAACAAATACAAATAATCATGCAAATATACTAATCTGCCACAAACTAGCATAATACTATCCTAACCAGGATAAATAATCTAGTGGGCCAACATTGGTTCCTTCGACTCACGATACAATGAGAAAAACTCATCTCTCAGACTGACAAATAGCTAAACAACACACTACTCAAAATATCGGCTCTACAGGTTACATATTCAACAGATAGAGACCATGGCTTAACTATAGCTCAAAATACCCAATATACCCTTAATTCAAACTTGGTCAACGTTGGTCAAAGTCTGTCACACCCCCAAACCAAGGATGGCGGAAACGTCCGGGGGTGGAGGACTTCATGTAGAGTATCACAACAACGACTATAATAGTGCTCAAGGTAAATACAACCATCATAAATATAATTGAAAAAGTTACACCAAAGTATATGTTTACATGATTCGAATCAATTACATTATGATACAAAATGAACCGTTTGACGATTTATCGTCCCATCCTCAAAACGTTGTTGATTTCCTATTTTCACTGAATTCCTGAGAATACAAGTAGTTTTGAAAAGTGTCAACACAAAGGTTGGTGAGTTCATAAGCTTTTGACAGTAAGAGTTTAAAAATCGATCTTTGTAAAGAGATGTATGTTACCAAGAAAAATCCAATATTTTCCTTATAAAAGTTATGTGGTCCTAAATGTCAGGTCCAAAAATGAACAGGTATTTGTCATACTTAAGGATATAAATGTGGTTTTAAATTGGCATAAAACCCTTTATGATTTGAGAAAAATCCCGAAATGAATGATGTGTGGTCTTAAATACCAAAACTGAAAATATACCATAATATCTGTAATTATTGATATAAAAAGTGATTTTAAATCGACATAAAATCCCTTTTTGATTTATACAAAAAGAAAGTCCCGTAAACTTTATGTATTGTTAACTCCCTATGTGAGCGCTATAATCATACTATGACTAATGAACCTGCCACGACGTTTCTCAGGCGTCGCAAAACCGATATGACATTTGTCACCCGTAGACCTGCAGGTCCCACTGTAGCTAGCAGCAAGGTGTGGGGTGTCAAACCCAATATAGATCTATACACAATTATCATGTTCTCCCTACAAGAGACTCTGGTTATAACTACCAAGAATTCTAACCCGTACTCTAGGATTACTGAGAAGGATAACTCACAATTTAAGTTAACAAGTTTACGTGTGGTCTGCGTGAGTGCAAAACCTTTTCCTATGGAAATAAAACCTTCCGAAATGTATTTGTTGTGTTAATGGAAAACATAAACCATACCTATTATAGTTTGTCCGAAACGTTTGTAATGGTGATGTACGTAAACTATATTCAATGTAGTTTATTCAATTGTTTGAGTAAAATGGATGTACCTTGATTTAAAACAAATGTGTTATCCTTTATAATTCATGTGTATTTCAATATATCAAATCCATTTATTAACTGATGCATGTTTATAAACTAAGACAAAATGTCATTTATTTGCAATAACACACATTCACATAAAAATATACACCTTGCTCAACATGTTACAAGGTGATAAGAAATTGTTAGCATTTTTCTGTTATTACTAGTTTTGATCGTTTTTATTAGAACATTTATAAAAACTTCTTATCAGGTCCAAATCAGAATCCGTAAATTCCAGGAGTTTGGAAAATGAGTCTAATTTATTCATAAATTTTTCCATGATTTTTAGTGACCTTTAACTTGTGCGAACAAGTCCATAATCACAGACTGGTCCGGATTGATGTTTGGAATGATAGACGGTTTTGTAAAAATCACCATAAATTGTAGAGAAATAGTATGGAGATGTGCAAGTAGTCATTTTAAAGCTAAAAACGTGAACTACATGCACCTAAAAAAGTTTTAAAAACAAAAATGTTTAAGTTGACCAAAACAGTCCGTGAATGGAGTCCAACTTTTCTGATGAAAGCTGTTAGAAAATTTTAGTTATGTTCTTGGTGTTTTAACTTGTATCCTCCCCCTTAAAACTTAAGAAAACATGATAATAGAGGGGTATGAACTCACCTTAAGTGATTTTAAAAGAGGTTTGGTGAATAATGGAAGTAAACAACTCAAGAACACTTGAAGATGCCTTGAAGATTTTCGAGAATCTAATCATCAAAGTGATGGAGTTTGCGTAAGCAATCAATGGTTTGAGTAGAATGAAGAGCAATAATCACAAGGAGGGTGAATTAGACTTACCAAGAATGTGAGAAAGCTTGATACTCAGCCTTGAATCTCGAATTTTGATGGAGAAAGTTTGAGCGAAAAGTGGAGATGGATCCTTGGTGAAATGAGAGCAAATGAGAGAAGTGAGGAGAGAGGATGGGTTGTTCTAGCTCTAAGAACGTGGGGAAGGATGATAATTGAGTGGAAAGGACATTGAAATAACCTTGATAAGGTGGGGAGGTGTGGCTGGTCATAGAGTGGGTGTGGGAGTGGTTGCTTGTGTCATAAGGTAAAGCAAAGTCAACACTCCACCTCTTTGTACTTTACCCACTAGATTTTATTATTTAAATAAAGATTTTCATGAAAATATGATTAAATTATGAATATTTAGGGTTCATTATGTTAAAATATGATTTTGGGTGAAAATCCCGTATTAAAACAATTAAAAACGGGCCTTAAATGCAAAACTATACGAAAACCAGGAGAAAATGGGTTCCCAGCGAGACCTCTCGGTCCTAGGCCGAGGTTCGGTCCTTGTTGTGGCCGAGTCCGAAATGAAGCAAGACAGAGGGAAGCGAAGGGAGGGCTCGGGTTCGGGTCCAGGAGGACCTTCGGGTTCGGTTCGCAGGTTCGGTTCCTGAAGCAAGAGGCGAAATGGACCAAATGAACAGTAGCTTCGATTCGGCTCAGGAGGGTTCGCTTCAGGAGGGTTCGGCTCAGGAGGGTTCGGTCCCTAAGAGGACTCTCGGTCCTTAAGAGGGGTTTCGGGTCCTTAAGAGGGGTTTCGGGTCCTTAAGCCTATTTTTCTCGTTCTTACCCCATTTCAAGCCGTTTTTGACCCGGTTAAGGGTCGGAATGACCCAAATGACTTCAAAAGGTTACGGAAACTTTTGAGAGAGATTTGGGAGAGATTTCACATACATGGAGAGATTTGGGAGAGATTTGAAATTCTTGGAGAGATTTCTCATACAAAGAGATATTTGGGAGAGATTTCACATACTTGGAGAGATTTGGGAGAGATTTGACATTCTTGGAGAGATTTATCATACAAAGAGATATTTGAGAGAGATTTCACATACTTGGAGAGATTTAGGAGAGATTTGACATACTTGGAGAGATTTCTAAATAGAGAGAGATAGAGTGAAAACGATTGAGAGAGGTTTCATTTGTGACTTTTTTGAGTGCCCGGCTTCGCAATGCAAGGTCCGTAAACCCTGTTAAGCCTTGTTTAAGGATCTTACACACTCCTGATGAGTATGCAACATTGTTTTATCGGTTTGGCTCGCCACGTACCACAGTTTTAGGTTAAGGAGATCTAGATGTAAGCACTTTTCGATTCATGATCTCTCATTAGAATAGCGAGTTGTTTAGAAATTACATAACGTAAACTCTAGTACCCACGGGCAAATTGATTCGAACGGTTTGACTTGTTGACTTCAGTTGACTTTAACTTGACCGGAAATTGACGGTTGTCATAAAGTCAAAGTTAACGGTCAAGGTCCAAAAGTCAATATTTCTTCACAGGGGAGTACACCCTACGTACCAAGAGAGTACGCCCAACATACTCTGGTGTTGACCAAAAGCGGGTCGTTGACCGCGTATGCGCAACGTACCTCCATGTACGTCTATTGTACGTTACCCAGTCCCAAAACTCCAATAAGAGCTTAATCCATTAATCCTTTTCGTCCAAAACTCAGATCTAAGCCCAAATTGTTGTTATAAGTCATAAAGTTTCCAACATTATGACTTTGTCTGGCTATAAAATGTCCAATACCAAAAACCCTAACTCCTTAACCCATTATGACTTACTAGTTCATGCTTGAAAGGTTAATAATGACGAAGAACCCATTTTTATGACTCAAGCTACTCCACAACCTCTGAAAGGACAACTCATGAAGTCTATAGTAGACCATACTCAAGAACACCAAGCAAAGGGGATCAAAATGCATCATAACTTAAACATAACAAGAACCAAGAGCAATATTCATCAAGGTCAGATCTTTTTACCTCCAAATGATGTTTAAGGGGGAGGTACTTCTGGATCTAAGCTCCCATTGAGTTACCAAGATGATTCCACCACCTTCCCATTCCTTCAAGGTCACCAAAAACACACATAAAAGGTCAAATGTCTACACAAGAGGTTAGGGTTTGCAAGGTTCGAGATGAGTGATGGAGGCTGACGAAGGGAAAGATCTTGAGGCTATGCAGCGGATTAAATAGTGCACAAACCCTAAACATTAGGGTTTTCATCCAGACCGAGTACGCCCAACGTACACGTGTGTACGCCCAATGTACTCCAAAACGACGACGTTTTTCTTTCAGGGACCTTACACTCAACATACTCATGCAAGGCACTTTTCTTCCTTAAGTGCCACATGGGACCAATTTGCAAACAAAACTCGTTCCAAGGGTCAAAATGCAATATTTCTTCATAATAGGGTTAAATGTAGAAATACCTCATTATCAGCATGTTACAATTCTGCCCCACTTGAACTAGACTTTATCCTCGAAGTCAAATGCTCTGAATAACTCAGGATAATGCTCTTGCATCTTTGCATCTGGCTCCCAGGTCCACTCAGAGCCTCTCCGATGTTGTCACTGAACCTTTACCAAAGGTATCTCCTTGTTGCGTAAGACCTTCATATTTCTCTCCATCGCTATTGCCGACCACTCAATATAATTTAGGCACTCATCGACCTGAATATCATCCAAAGGGACCACTGCCTCTTCGTGCAACACGCACTTCTGCAACTACAAAATATGGAAAGTGTTGTGGATATGGCTGAGCTCATTCGACTCCAACCGGTAGGCCACTCTACGTACCCTGGCGATCACAAAGAACGGTCCAATATACCAGGGACCCAACTTCCCCTCTTTTTGAAGTGTATCACACCCTTCCAGGGTGAGACCCTCAGTAGCACCATATCGCTGACCTGAAACTCCAACTCTGATCGATGCTGGTTGACATAGCTCTTCTTCTAACTCTGATCTGTCTGCAATCCCTGCCTGATATGTTGGATGAACTCTATAGTCTGGAGGACTACCTCAGTACTCCACGTGACTCTATGACCAACCTCCCCAACAAACTGGGGTATGCCATCTCCGACCACACAGAAGCTCGAAGGGCGGTGCACCAATGCTGGAGTGATAACTGTTGTTGTAAAAAAACTTCGCAAGAGGTAGGTAGGAATCCCAACTCTCATCAAAATTTATGACACAATCCCGAAACATATCATCAAGTTTCTGGATGGTCCGCTCACTTTGGGAATTGGTTTGCAGATGATAAGCAGTGCTGAAATGTAGCCTCGTACCCAGTTCCTCATGGAACTTCTGCCAGATTCGGGAAGTGAACTGAACATATCGATTTAACATAATGAAGACCAGAACCTTATGACGAGCAAAAATCTCATGAACATACACGCCGACAAACTTCTCGGTCGAGGAGCTCTCCTGGATGGACAAAAAGTGGTAACTCTTAGTCAATCGGTCCATGATGACTCAGATAGCATCAAAACCCTTGGCAGTCTTCGGTAGCTTGGTGATGAAATACATGGTGATCTGTTCCCACTTCCATATGGGAACTTTCAAAGGCTGCAACTTGTCATGCGGCCTCTAATGCTCGGTCTTGACCATCCTACAGGTCAAGCACCTATCAACATACCAAGCTATTTCCCTCTTCATACACGGCCACCAGTAACTTAGTCTCAAATCTAGATACATCTTGGTGGCTCCCGGGTGTATCGAAAAGTGAGACTTATGTGCCTTCTCCAAAAATATCTATCTGACTCGTCCAGAAGTTGGAAACCAAACCTGACCACACTGGGTTAACACCACGACTATCGGTGATAAATATATCGATCTCGTCCCTGATCCTTACTTGTTTCCAGTTCTCCTTCTTAACTCTGTCTGCTTGTGCCCCTCTGATCAAATCCAAAAGTGGAGAATTAATGGATATCCTCATATACATATCCCCGACTGAAGATCCAGCCGACTTGCGACTCAAATCATTTGCGACCACATTCGCTTTACCCGGATGGTAAAGTATCTCGTAGTCATAATCATTGACCACGTAAAGCCACCTGAGCTACCTCATGTTCAAGTTCGGTTGGTCTATAAGATATCTCAAACTCTAGTGATACGTGTAAATGGTACATCGAACCCTATACAGATAATGTCACCAAATCTTGAGGGTAGAAATCACTACCCCCAACTCCAAATCATGAGTAGGATATTGTGCCTCATGCGACTTCAGCTACTGAGAAGAATACGCAATCACTCGCCCCCTCTGCATAAGAACCGCCCCCAAACCAGTGATGGATACATCACAAAATACCATGAAATCCTCGACACCCTCCAGAAGGGTCAACATTGGGGCCTCATATAACCTTTGTCGTAGGGTCTCAAAGTCCGTCTGCTGCTCTGGGCCCAACGAAAATCTATGCCCTTCCTCGTCAGATGAGTGAGGGGTACAACAATCTTGGAGAAATCCTAGATAAATCTCTGATAATATCATGTTAAACCCAAGAAACTCCTGATCTCTAAGGGGGACTTCAGGACCTCCCACTGCATCACAACCTTAATCATGGCTGGATCAACCAAAATCTCATTTTGGTTAACAAGATTCCCCAGGAACTGGACCTCTCGTAACCAAATCTCACACTTCGAGAACTTGACATACAGTTGTTCCCGCCTCAATACTCCCACAATCTCTCGAAGGTGCTCCCCGTGTTGTTCTCTAGTATTGGAATACACCAAAATATCATCAATAAAAACAATAACTGATCGATCGATCATCAACCTGCACACCCGATTCATTAAATCTATAAATAATGCGGGCACATTGGTGAGCCTAAATGGCATCACCATGAACTCGTAATGATCATCACTAGTCTGAAAAACTGTCTTCTCCACATCCTCCTATCTTACCCTCACCTGATGATACCCCGACCTCAGATCGATCTTGGAGAACCAAGATGCACCATGCAACTGATCAAAAAGGTCGCCAATCCATGGAAGGGGATAACGAATCTTCACCGTCAACTTGTTCAACTCCTGATAATCAATGAACATCCGGTGTGAACCATCTTCTTCTTGACGAAAAATATCGGAGCTCCCCATGGCGAACTGCTCAGTCTGATGAACTACTTGCCTAACAGTTCCTGAAGCTGAGAGGACAACTCCTCCATCTTGGGCGGTGCCAAACTATGGCGCCTTGGCAATTAGAGTTGCAACTGACACTATGTCAATCATAAACTCCACCTGCCTCTCAGCAGGCACACTGGGTAACTCCTCCGGAAACACATCAGAAAACTCCCTAACAACTGACACATATGAAACCGAAACCTGCTCCCCAACCCGAGTATCAACCACATAGGCAAGATAACCCATACAACCATGTTGAAGGTACTTCTGAGCCCTGGCCACCGAACAAAACCCTGATCCAACCTGGTACCCTCTCCATAGATGACCAGTTCTCCCCCACTTGTTGTTCGAACTATCACTCGCTGACCCTTGTAGTCAATCATAGCACCAAATCTGCTCAGCCAATCAATACCTACTATCACGCATACATCCCTTATGGGGATACGAATCAAATCAATCGAATAAGGCACCCTGAAGATCTCCAAGACACAGCCCTGATACACTCTGGATGTAGAAATTTCATGTTCGTTGGTGACAGAAACCCGTAACGGACACTCTAGCTCGCCAAGGGTTGTATTGAAATCCCTATTAAAAGATTGAGCTACAAAGGACCGACTCGTGCTCGAGTCGAATAACACAAGAGCAGGCAAAGAATTCACTAAGAATGTACCTATTAGAAACATAAACATAAGCATTCCATAAAATAATTGACAAAATGATAAATGGACACATACTAGTAACGATGTCTGGATCCACCCTGGCCTCCTCCGATGTGAGCTGAAAAGCGCGACCTCCGCCCTACCCTAGCACCCATCGGTGATCCTAAAAGTAGCTGGAGCTGGAGCCTGCACCGATCCCACAGTGAGCAAAGGACAGTTGGCCCTTACATGGCCAACCTGCTCACGGTGAAAACAAATCATGGTGGTCGGTGCTAGAATTGCCTAACGAAATTCCTTGGCGTAATGCTCCTCCTTGCCACATTTGGGGCACCCAAAAGTAGATCGAAAATGACCCTCATGAACCTTTCCGCACTTGCCACAAGTGCGGTCCCTCTGACTCCAAGATATCACCTCAACGACCTTGAACTGCTTCACCGCAGGTTGCGAATGCACTGGATCCTGCCTCCGCTTCATTGTCTGGAGCTCCAACGCAATCTCCCACCTCCTAGCGGCCTCCTATAACTCCACAAGTGTACCATAGTGCTAAGTAGACACAAACTGTTGGATGTCCCTCTTGATCATGCTCAAGTACTGGGTCATCTGAGCTTGCTCAGAAGCAACAAACTTAGGGCAAAACAGTGCTTTCTCAGTGAACATCTTGGTGATCTCTGTCACCGACTCGGTCCCCTGCCTCAAGTCCAAATATTCCTGGACTAATCTTTCCCTCTCACCCAATTGGTCATATCTCGTGCGGAACATATCAGAGAATTGTTCCCATGAAACAACAACCCTCTGCTCCGGAGTACAAGAGCTAGTAACTAATCTCCACCAATCCTTCACCCCTAACCTGAGAAGGTTCAGGAAGCACTTGACCTTCTGGTCAGTTGGGCAGGAGCAAGTAAAGAAACATCCCTCAACATCGAACAACCACCTCATAACAATGATCAGATCCTGAACCCCATCGAACACTGGGGACTTTGTATTGTCGAAGTCCTGGTACTGGAAGGATCGCTCTCCACGAACCCCAATGGATGTATTAGCCATGGTAGTTGCAGCAACAACAGCCTCAGTAAGTGCAACGTAACAGTCGTCAAAGTACTCCATCATGGCGCTCTTGATAGACCCAAACAACTTCGATATTTGTCCCTGGACAACAGTCACAACCTTAGAAGAAATCAATGCCCTAATCTCCTCCTCAGTCAACCATGGCCTATCCTGACCACTCGGTCCAGTTCCTGACTCGAATCTCCTCGTAACCACCATATTTAAAACAAAACAGCAAATATCAGATGAGGCTATTCTAAACGACAAAACCCTAGGTTTGTGACTTCCCTGCTACACGTATGGGTCTTGTGCTTCTAGTAGTACGGGCCCATACTACCTTCGGCATACATCTTATTCTTGCTCCCTATAGAAAGGCTAGACATTCCTCAATTGGCCGGCTGCACTCACATAACCCATCCATGAAACTTCCACAAACCCTGTAACACTCATGTATGCTAATCATACATAACACTGAATCCTATAGATAGTCGAATACCTGATTCTACCCTACGCCCTTCATCAAACAAGAATAGGAAAATAAGGCTAAACCAAACATTCTCAGGCAATAGAATCTTAGTTATGTACAACTATGATGCATACACTAAGCAACTACAGTAATGATGTCAATTCCATACAAGAAATATATCCTAGGCTATCAGGCATCTATTATCATGCAATTCCTGAAGATCCCCAGCCTATCACTAGCATGTTGTTCTAACATAAACACAATATCAAACAACAGTGTGGGTAATTTGGGGTATACTTTCTTGCTCCTGCTGATCGTACACATTGCATCCTTCATTGTTTACTTTTGAAATCAATTTTGAAAATCAGTTTAAAAACTTTTGAAGTTACCTAGTTTGAGTCTGGATTCACACGAGTGCTCATCCAGCTCTCTCAAACCAAGGCTTCTGATATCAACTTGTAATATCCAAAAATCACAATAAATTTAAAATTTTCAAAATCAACCATTAATCAGCATTGCATACATAAATAGTCATTATTTCAATAGAATTATTTCAAATCAGAGTTTTCCCAAGACCCAGTGACATAAAACAGGAAGCTATGTACGATCACGCCTTTGCGTTTCCGTGATCCTCTGAAGTACCTAAAACGATAAACTAAAAACTATAATCCAAAGCTTAGTGAGTTCCCCCAAAGTACGATCACACACACATATAACAACATATATCGGGTTCACATCTAGAAATACTAGATTACTCCCGAGCCTACAATATGAGTCTAGCATACAAATTGGGACCTCGACTCATATCTGGAATGATCCAGATCCCTCAATATGAGTCTGGCATGCCAATCGGGCCCTCAACTCATTTCTGGAATCCTCCAGTGTTTGTTGGCTACAACACAAAGCAGTACGACCTCAACCCAACACAATATGTCGATATATGTAACAAACAAACATAGAAACAAAACCAACAAATATAGATAATCATGAAGATCTACTAATTAGCCACAAACTAGCATAATAACATCCTAACTAGTATAAATAATATAGTGGGCCGACATTGGTGCCTTCGACCCACGATACAGTGATAAGAAACTCACATCTTAGACTTACGAATAGCTGAACAACATACTGCTTCGAATACCGACTCTACAGGTCACCAATTCAACAGATAGAGACCAAGGCTTAAATATAACTCAAAATACACAAAATACCCTTACTTTAAACTTGGCTAACCCTTTTCAAAGTCAAAGTCAACGATCAAGGTCCAAAAGTCAATATTTCTTCCTAGCGGATTACGCCTAGCATACGTTGTTGTTGACCAAAAGCGGGGCGTTGACCGCGTATATGCAGCGTACCTCCAAGTATTGTGACAACCTGAAAAATCCTAGAGCAAATTAGGCATAAACTTCACCCATGTATCAGTAGATTCACAACACACTTGATGCAACGGAACATTGAAATATATATATATATATATATATATATATATATATATATATATATATATATATATATATATATATATATATATATATATGCTTATACAAGTTCATATGTATATACACTTTTGAAAACCAAGTTGTAATGGACCTTTGAAAGGCAAATAAAGTCAACTAGCCTTAAGGAGTCAAATTGAGTTAACACAAGTCAATATGATAAGTTCAAAGAGTTAACAAAGAAGGATGAATTGAAACCTAAGCTAAATTAGAGTAGTATAAATGAACATAAGTTAGATTAAGGGTTTAAAACATAAATAACCCTCATAAATGAGATTTCACCCAATGTAATCAATTCAATATGGGGTTTACAAAATTGGAATTAATTCAAGAAGGGTTTACGGATTAGGAAGGTTTCAAATTAGCGTTTTCATTGGCCAAAACCCAAAAACTCATTTATGAAGCCCATTTTGGGCGAAAACTCAATAAGGTAGAAACGAAAATGCCCTATTCTTAAATGTCAAATCCGTAAACACCCCCTATACATAAGTGTTCAATCGAAAACTCCCAATAATATCTAGATATGTTGCCAATTTAACTTCCCAATATGATAAAATACAGTTTTCAACGAAAACATCACCTCACCACCTATCTTTCCTTCCTATTTAAGTTAGTTAATTAAGATCATTCTTCATTTCACACTTCCAGTGAAACGAAAACATCCATAAATTCTCTCAATATATCAAACCTCTTTTCTATTAAGTCCTTCACATACATTCTTTTAGGAGGCTTATTGATCCATATTACGCCTAAGTATTTGGGGTAAGTTTCCGATAGAACTCTAGTGTTTTCACAACCAACTTATGATTATTATCATCACAATCACACATTATTACGTGTTTAAACATTAGGATACGACTATCGTTTCACATTCTAAATCGAAGTCCACCGCTTTCATCTCAATATCTAGTAAAAATGCACATAAGGTGAGTTCATACCCCTATGTTTTTCAATAATTTTTTTCCATATTTTAGGGGGGGGGGGGAATACAAGTAAAACACAAGAAAATTTGTATTAATATACAAATCATCGTTTTATGTTTTATTACGTTTTAAATATATTTTACGTAGAAACACCAAATTTGTAAACGGTTACATGCAAAATACGTTAAAACAAAATAGGTATCATTTTCAACGAAATAATACATGTTAAATTATAATAGGTATAATTTGGAAAACATTCATATTATTTTACCCTTTCGGGACCAAGAAATGATTATATAAAAATACGACTATTTTTATATTTTATAACTATTACGAAGGTAACAATTATATATACGAACGGTTTCATTTCAAAAATATGTAAACTCTTTGGAAATTTGTGAGTCAATGTCTTCGTCATACCTACCAAGGTATATCAGCAAGTCCTAATTTATAACCCGAGTCTCCTCCCGGAGAGCGTGATACTTGTGTATAAATCTATACAACATTGATGACCTCGCACCCTGGCTGTTAGCTACAGCACGACCGACAAGTTATGGGCGAAATATCAAACATAACGACGCTTGAAGAACGTCGTGGTAGCCAAATCATTTGTTAGCATGGTTATGAGAACTCACATGTTAAACGACAATACATTCTTTTACGTGAAACTGACAATACACTTATTTTTACCTGAAAACACAGCTCTTCAACGGTTTTATAAATAAATAAAACTCAAACAACTATACATGGATTTTTACGTATAAACACATCTCTTCAAATAGTTTTATATTCATATAAAGCTAGTTAGAACGATTTTAAGTATTGAAAATACTTGTACTTTTCGGTCTTGGATCATATCAGGCTACAACTCAACTTATGGAAAATATAAGATTTTCTAGGATAAACATCATTATTTTACAAGTAGACGATTTACAATCCAAATTTCTGGAAACAAATACGATTAATTATATAATTTCAAAGCATCATTCTTTAAGTGTAAGAAACTTATACAATTTTTGTCTTAAGGTAATAAGACTACATTCCATTTTACTAATAAGAAAATATAGGATTTTCTGGTGGAACACAATAATTTTTTTTAAAGAACAAAGGATATACTTTCTATAACAAAAATACTTATGAACTCACCAACTTTAATGTTGACACTTTTTCAAACCACTTGTGTTCTCAGGAAAGTTAGTAGACAGGTACCCTCTCAGGCGTTGCGAAGACGGGGCATAGTAGTACTACGTCTTATCTTTTGCTTTAGTATCAATGTAAATCAGGCAATGTTTTGAACAAAATGTAAATTATATATTATCAATACAATGGTTTTTGTTGCTTTGATTACTATTATACAATTTTTATGATACTGTACATGATGTCCTCCGCCTCCGAATTTTTCCGCCATTCCGGTTTGGGCGTGCGACAAGTATGCCCAACGTACGCTGCCCAGTCCCAAAACTCCAATAAGAGCTTAATCCATTAAGCCTTTCCATCCGAAACTCATATCCAAGCCTAAAATGATGTTGTAAGTCATAAAGTTTCCAATTTTATGACTTTGCATGGCCATAAAGTGTCCAATACCAAAACCCTAACTCCTTAACCCATTAAGACTTCCTAGTTCATGCATGAAAGGATATTAATGACCAAGAACCCATTTTTATGACTCAAGCTACTCCAAAACTTCTGAAAGGACAACTCATGAAGTCTAGAGTAGACCATACTCAAGAACACCAAGCAAAAGGGACCCAAATACATGAAACATAACCATAAAAAGAACTAAGAGCACTATTCATCAAGATTAGAGATTTTTACCTCCAAATGATGTCTGAGGGGGAGTTACTTATGGGTCTAAGCTCCCTTTAAGTTCCCAAGATGATTCCACCACCTTCCCATTCCTTCAATGTCAACAAAAACACACACATAAGGTCAAAATGTCTACACAAGAGGTTAGGGTTTGCAAGTCGAAATGAGTGATGGAGGCTGATGAAGGAAAGGTCTTGAGGCTATAGAGGTGATTAAATATTTCACAAACCCTAAACAATAGGGTTTTCATCCAGACCGAGTACGCCCAACGTACACGTGTGTACGCCCAATGTACTCCAAAACGACGACGTTTTTCTTTCAGGGACCTTACACTCAACATACTCATGCAAGGCACTTTTCTTCCTTAAGTGCCACATGGGACCAATTTGCAAACAAAACTTGTTCCAAGGGTCAAAATGCAATATTTCTTCATAATAGGGTTAAATGTAGAAATACCTCATTGTTGGGATGTTACACCTAAAACCATCATTATTTTTTCTTTAAAATTAATAAATTAGAGATTAAAACATATCCGAAAAATATAGGCGTTATAGTGGGATCGGAGAAAACTTCAAGTGCAACAAAAACACAAACCCAATTTTCCTTATAGAATCAAATGCTATATCGAGGTGAGTTTCATCTAAAATGCAGATAAACTCCTTAATATTAGTGAATTCAACTTGAAAATTGCTCAACATCAAAGACCCATGTAATGAAACACTGAACTTTGAAATGCTCGGATTAAAACTTGAGAATTAAATAGAGAAAAATGTATACGCGCCAATTATGTTATGGTTTTATTGATCTTAAAACCATAAGTCGAAGGACTAGTGAAAACGGTAGTAGTAGTAGTGTAGAGCTTAGACAAATTTCGGTCCTAGTTTGATAGTGTGATTGATTTGTCTGAAGATAGAAAACCCAACTCGGGTTTGTTTGAGTCACCCAAAAACTATGTATCGCCGACCATGGTGTTTATAGTTGAATCGGAATCGAAGAGGAAGTTGTGTTAAGGTATGAAAGCCATGAAAAACACTAAGATGAAAGATAAAAACAAAGTTAAAAAGAGAATGTGAAAATTAACAAATTTTGTAGCTATTTTTATAGGAAAAGGTTTCTTAGATGATGAGCTAGGGGAACGATTATATGAAGAATGAAAAGAACATGTGAATACATGAATGTCGTGAGGAGTTTTGTCAATTGAATTAGGAATTTCAAGATGTATGTTGGCATCGTTGGGTTCATCGGAAGAATTATCGATAGAGTGTTATGGATTCATCGGAGGAATTATTGTTGGTTTTTTTTTTCAAAATCGTTTTTCCAAAAATGATAAAAATGAAAACAGAAGTCTAAAAATATGAATAAACTTAAAACTCTTTTTAACCCACCAAGGATCACTTTGCAAAACATGGAAAGATTAATAACAACCATAGAAGGGAAACATGTTACAACATTTGAAGACATTGATTCCTCTCAGGAGGTTGAAAGATGAAGATGGTAAAAGATTCAAATGAGAGCTTCTCTATAAGTATCCACCAAGCAAGAGTAAACCACTTCAAGATGCTAGTATCCACTTGTATAAAGTTGTTCTTAATCCATTAAGAATTATACCAAATAAGCCTTAAAGAGAAGCGACTTATGAACCTCCAAATCTAGCACTAAATTTCAAGAAATAAGAGAGGGATAAAGGCTTGCCCTCTTCAAAAAATGGCAACCTAGAAGAGAGCAAAAGAAAGCCAAAAAACCAACAATAAAATTCGCGTGATCAATCTTTTGAGATGGTACGATGGCCTATCGTTGATTGTTCATATGAATTTTAAAAATTATTTGTTTCTTTGAGTTTAATTTGGATCATAAAAGGCTAGAGGAATTTCGTTGATCAATATCAAAAGCATAAATGATAGAGGTTCATTCTACACGTGGTGATTACCTATGGACAGATTCTTGATGGGAAATAGTCATGTATAAAAATAGAGCGGGCGAGTGAGAAAGGGTAATATATATATATATATATATATATATATATATATATATATATATATATATATATATATATATATATACACATATATAAGCTCAAATAAAAACAGTAAGTAGTGTGAGAACGTAAAAACATTATGTTTATGTTATTATTCTGCCATGAATGTTGTATATATGTATTGTTGAAGTAATTCTAATATGAATACTAACGTTTGATTATTCATATATCTATTAGAAGGTTATTATTTTATTATAAATTTATGTATTTACATGTTTGTAGTAAATTCTAATTTTAGTTTTAACTTGTGAGTATTCATTGTTGAATAATGATATAAAATTATGCATACAAAGTTCATTGCAGAAAAATAACATACAAGTAGTTAATACAAAAAGTTGTGCATACAAAATTCATCCTCTAATTACATTAAATTAAAACATTAGATTAAAAATTAAAATAAAGTTAATACATATTATAAGGTGATATAATTTCACGTATTTATTTAAATCAACGATTATAATTTTATATAACTAAAACAATATCTTTTAATTAATAATTTATTTAAAATAATTTATTAATAATTTTGAGTTTTTTAATATGAAAGTTTAATTAATTTTATAACTGTTATCCTCACGGGTTATAAACTTATATATATATATATATATATATATATATATATATATATATATATATATATATATATATATATATATATATATATAGAGAGAGAGAGAGAGAGAGAGAAAGAAAGAGAAAAAGAGAGAGAGAGAGAGAGAGAGAGAGAAAAAGAGAGATGATGACATTTTCTAGGTCCTTAATTATACAATAATAATTTTAAAAATAATAAAAACACAAAATAAGAAAAAGACAATATTTTTATAACACTCAAGAGTGTGTTTAGCAGCAAGTTTTTGTTAGCTTCTAACTTTTAGATTTTAATAAAAAAAAAAAACTCGATTTAAACAAAAAAATTTCGTTTGAGAGTACAAACGTTTAACTTTCAGTTTAAACAAAAAAAATTCACATCTAAAAACTATTCCATACAATGTTTAAAAAAGTTATTGAGTTTTTAACCAAATTTTCAAATTTTCGTTAAAAATATATTATATATTCTATTTTACTAGACAATTATCTTTTTATTATTTTATATATTTTAAAACTTAAAACTAATTTTGCCAAACACTTACTAATAATAATAATAATAATAATAATAATAATAATAATAATAATAATAATAATAGTAAATTACTGAAATCGTCCCTGTGGTTTGGTCAAAATTGCACGTTTGGGCCCTAACTTTTTTTGCATTCGGATGGTCCTTGTGGCTTGATTTTGTTGCGTTTTTCGTCCCTATGGTTTGATTTTGTTGCATTTTTCGTCCCTTACATACATAAAGTTAGGGACCAAATATGCAATTTTTACCAAACCATAGGGACGAAAAACGCAACAAAATCAAACCACAGGGACGATCCGAGTGCAAAAAAAAATTAGGAACCAAACGTACAATTTTAAGCAAACCACAGGGACGATTTCAGTAATTTACTCTAATAATAATAATAATAATAATAATAATAATAATAATAATAAAAATAAAGAAAAAACTGTAGCTACCAACTAGATACCAGTTTCTAGTTGTCAAGAAACCATTCGTAGTACTTTCGCTGAATTGAAGATTTGAAGCACAATTTATGTAACTTGTCTTTTATGTATGATTTTCTTTTTAGATTACACAGGACATAATCATACTCGTTGAATACATTAATCAAATAAATATTCAAATAGTAATAAAAACGTTTCTATAAAATTAATTTCATGGGTAATAGTGGACTATTACTTAATTTTTCGTTGAATACATTAATCAAATAAATATTTTAATAATGATAAAAGCGTTTCTATAAAATTAATTTCATGGGTCATAGTGGACTATTACTTAACTAGTTTATAACTCGTGGGAAGCACGGTTATACAATTAATTAAACTTTTAAAATAAAATTTTAAAATTATTAATCAATTATTTTAAATAAATTATTAATTAAGAGACTTTTTTAGTTATATAAATTTTAATCATTGATTTAATTAAATAAATATGTGAAAGTTATATCACTTTATAATTTGTATTAGGTTTATTTTAATTTTTATTCTAATGTTATTAATTTAATGTAATTAGAGTGAGAAATTTAAAATTTAAAATTTAAAATAGAGAATCAATAGGTTTACAAATGACATGCATTAATTAGGAGATATATTGTGGTGACACATGGCGAAAAGAGAATAAAATATGCATTAATTAGGAGGCCTAATAAGATGACACATGTTAGAAAGAGAATAAAACTATTGTTTTATTAGATAGAGATATTTTATGTTTTCAAAACGAAAAACAAAAAAAAAACAAAATAAATGGAAGTACAATTTGAGTGGTCTATATCAACTCTTTCTAAGCCTAATCCTTGGAGGTCAATGGTATAATATGCATAATATTTCACATTTCATTTAAAAAAAATGTAATTTTTAGCTTTATAATTCAAAAAATAAATATAATTCCTTAGAAATGATTAATAAACACAAAAATTAATTAAAATAAAAATTACATTAAAAAAAAAACCAAGATTAAAAGGAAAACCGAGAAAATAACTAACTTTAAAAAAACAACTTACATTTAATAAAAATGAACTACATTTAAAAAAACAAAACAATCTAGGGGAAATATTTTTTCATGATTTTCTCCTTCTTTTTCAAAACTAGCTCGAAAGCCGATCTCGAAAGATGATCGATTTTTTTCTATTGAGAATTTCATATCGTTCATTTCTTGCCTTTCCGCAAGCTCCTATTTTTTCGGCTTCTTTTTCTTAGTCGAATGTCAAACATTCAGCGAAATTCAGATTGTATCGATCAAACGTTGCTGTCATTTTCCACGTTTCGTTTGCGTCAATGCTGAAATCTGATGCATTGGAAGAATGCCCATTCCCATTCCTTTTTGCTTTATCCCCACCCATCGGTTTTGAACGATTTCTTATAACTCGAGTTCGTTGTCCTCATTTAAATTTAGCCTGTCACGAGCATCAAAAGAAGTTGTGTATCCGTTGGAGCCTATTTTTGTTCTTTTTGATTGTGCTCCTGCTAGTATGAAGTCGACTTCATATTTTTTCCACATTGGACTAAGAATTAACAATTTCCAAGGCTCGTTAAACTTGAATGTATTTCCCGTTTCCTCGTGAAAAAAATGCAAAGCCTCTTGAAAAATTTCTTCATCTCTTTAGCCGCTTCTACTTGGGTTTTTAGATTGTTGTACAACTCGTTCATTTTTGAAACACTTCTCGATATCCCTCGAAACTTTGAATTAAGTTGGTGTTTGGTATGGTACTCATCATCTCTACCCATCTCCATGCGAAATCTTTCAAGAATGCGAAGCTAAAAATGTTCATGTAATTGTGCATTTCCTTGCGCTAAATCCTCCAAAATGTCAACCCAAACTTGTGTCAACAGTAGCTCTTCTTATGAAATCCATGCTTGAGGCCTCTGCTTTGTCATCTCTTGCATCAATTGTTTTCCTTTCTAGCATGGTGGGGGTAGGGGTGGGGGTCAAGTTTCCCGTACAATTTCCTCGTGGGGTTTTGAGAGTGAAATGGTAGGGTTTGGCTTTAGGTTTGAGATTGACAAAGTGAGGTTTAGCTTTGGGTTCGAGATTGATAGAGTGGGGTTTGGTTTTGGGGTTGATTTGGTGAAAGTTGATTGGGAACAACAACAAAGTTGGTGAACATATTTGGACTATCATTTCGTACTTGCACGGGGTAGTATTGACTAATATTTTGATATTGGAATTGTGGAAGATATCGAATGAGTGTATCAAATTGAGAATGATGAACCGCTTGGGATGGATCGATGGCGAAAATGTTTTGAGTTGGGTACTTGAACTCGAAACATTGTTTTTTTTCTTCTATCGTATTTTGGGGTTGGATTGTTAGAGTTCATTTTTTAAGAAATATAGAGAGGAATTGATAGAAGAATATGTGAATTTGAAGGTGAAAGTAGTAGGTTATTTATAGGTGTGTAAAATGGTAATATATATATATATATATATATATATATATATATATATATATATATATATATATATATATATATATATATATATATATATATCCCATTAATCGCTTGACGGTCTGAAACCGATTACAATTAGGGGTGCTTGACGAAAATTAATCAATATCGGTAAAACTCGGACTAGACGGTCATCGGCGCTCCTCGATAATCCTTGGAGGTAAAAATTTTAAAAATTCAAATTTTCAAATATTACATCAAAATTTACAAAATTTTAAAATTTTAAATATTCAAATATTCAAATATTATAAAAACTATTTCAATATTTAAAAATTTAAAAATTTTAAAATTTCAAATACTAATTTTCTTAAGATATATTAAGTTTAAAAATAGTTTTATTAGTAATTTAGGGTCCCCGATTAATCTCTATCAAACCGATTAATTGCTTGACCCCAATCGACAACCGAGCTACCGCTGAATGATTTTTACAACCTTGACATATATTTCTCATTTGCCGCTCTAATGCTCCAGCGTACTGGCAGCAACAACGTATGCCTAATCATGAATGATTATACGGCAGAGATGTATAATCATACAAGATTATACATATTTATACGTATATGCCTAATCATAAATGGTTATACATATATGTTTGTTCACAAATTGAGTAATCATAAATGATTATGACAGTTGGTGGCAGAAGAGGTGGCGGTGACAGAGGTGACGGTGGTATAAGTAACAAAGATGACTGTGGTGGGGTCGACTGGTGTTAGAGGTGGTGGTAGTGGTGGTGACGGAGGAGAAATGAACGATCAATACTGTATAATCATTTATGATTATACCAGGCCTGCCGTGCCGATACGCCAGATGGTTAGAACAATAGATGTGAAATACGTAGCTGATGCTGAATCTCAAGATCTCTATTTTATTTTTAATTTCAACAGAACCTTTCTTTCTCTCTCTCTCCATATATATATATATATATATATATATATATATATATATATATATATATATATATATATTTTGTAGAAGTTTAGGAGTTAGCGTTATAAAAAAATGTATTTTTTTTTTCTTGAAAAAAAAGCTGTTGGAAACGAAATTTCTCCAAAATAAAATAAAATAAAAAATAAAATGGACTAATGAGGTGAAGAGAAAGGAGTGCATGGTAGCCTACCTCACTTGGTTCCCCTAGCACCTAAACCGCGGTTCCTTCCCCGCTTAGCTTCATATGATTTTAGTGTTGAATATCAGACCATATTTTAAGTGCGGTAGTGTTTGAATATCAGAAATATTGTATAAAATTTTATACTTCAACTACTATATTCCCACACAGGTCCAAACGACAAAATAAACATGAGAACGAGTCGTAAATCCTTGTTTTATTTTAACTTATTTGTAGTCTTATTATATAGTCTTAATCAATTATGTTTATTATACAGTCTTAATCAATTATGTTTAGAGTCCAAGCTTACGGTCTTACATATTTAAACAAAATAAATCCCCATTAGTAGAGATAATCATGACATCATGATAAAGATCCAAAAAATAGACCCAATATTACTGCAAAAGTTAATGATGGATAATAAGTAATCAATTATTAAGTTTGGTTACGGTTAAAATAAGTTGTGTTATACAATTTAATTTAAAGAGTTTATGACCATGTCAAGCTATTTGCATTAGGTCAATCCATTTTCATTAGTTTTTTAATTTTATTTTACTTCTTAACTAGTTTATATTTTTTATATAGTAAAATGACTTATATTGTTATTTTATAATATATACATTTTCTATTATTGTTATGATTAGCCGTTATAAAAGTTTAGTAATATATAATTAGATAAATTATGATACCTCCAATAAAAATAGTAGCATCATTCTCAAATTCGATAGGTATCATAAACATTTAAAAAGTTAATTAACGTATTATTCTATTAATAATCAAGTTGAAATGTAAACAAATAAAATGAAAATCCACCACCACCATCACCCTCCTCCACTCCTACCCCATCATCAACCACCATCATCCGCAACTACATTTCTTCAAATCTCGCCCACCACCTTCATCATCATCAATACATCACAAAGGAAGGAGACAAAGACAAAAACATTAAAAATACCCACATTTAAATCGAAGCGGAATTTGTGGGAGATTCCATCGTCAGTGACACTCTGTTCTTTGCAATACGCTTGACTACAATTTCCTTTATTTTTTCTTGATAATTTTTATTTTTGTTCAAGAGGAGAGAGAGAGAGAGAGAAAGAGAGTCTTAAAAGAGAGATAAACATAAACCTCCTTTTTTCTGTGAGCTACAAGTCAGTAAAAGCATATTATCTGAATTACGTCAATCTCTTTGGATATATACCATACACCAATACTTGTAAAAGTGTTTCGTCTTTTTGGCGTTCTCTAGTCAGCTTTTCTTGTTTATATAAAACTCTCGAGCAGATGAGAAAAGCCCAATTTCCATAGGATGACCTCTTAATATTCCATCGATTAAAGATCTAAATTCTCGTAATCTTGTTTCGTAACCCATATCAAATTTGGGGATTTTGATTGAAAAAGTCACACCCCTTTTTCCTTTGTGGAGGGTAGGTGAATCTTTTTCGTATTTATTTAATATACATATATAGAGAGAGAAAGAATTGGGAAGACAGAGAAAACTGAAAGATGGGTTCGTATGGAATGTTAGCAAGGAGAGCTGTGTCTACTGAAGCACCCGTCATGGTTCAGGTCAATTTCACTCTCTTAGCCCTAAATTTGGTTCCTTTTCTTGATTCGGGAGTTGCATGTTCTAATTCAAGGTCTTTTTTGATCTGGGTTTGCTTCTTTTCTTGTTTTATGTGTGAAAAACTGTGTTTTTTTTAATCTTATGGGGATATGTGTGTTAATTCTTTAAATTGAAAGTGTAACATGTTTGCAGATACAAGAATTGCTTCGAGGTATCAAGGGTGCAATATCTCTAGCCCAGGTTGCTTATTTTCCCTTCTTTCCACTTCTTTTTATTAACATTTAATTAGTATTCCCTCTTTTCCATGATTATAGCTCAATTTCCAAAACTCACAAAGATCAATGATGAATCCGGAAAAACATTTCGTTCTTTTTCTTTTATTTGACAAGTGGGGTTCTAATTCTTGATTGAAGTGACAGATTAAGATGAACGCATTCTGTTCAAATTAGGTTATTAAATTTGAAATTTCCCGAAAAGAGACATGTTTGTTTATTTCGTAATTGTTTTTTCTTAAAAAAAAACAGGGTGTTGTGTATTGGCAACCACCAAAACCAGCTTTAGAAAAGGTGAAAGAGCTTGTGTGGGAGCCTTCAATCAGTCGATATGGTGCAGATGAAGGTCTTCCTGAGCTTCGAGAGGCATTGACTAAAAAGGTTTTGTTAAACACCATATAATTAAATAATTACATTCATATGAACATATTCTAATAGTTTCATTTATTTACAGTTGCGTGAAGAAAATAAGCTAACTAAATCCTCAGTGATGGTAACTGCAGGGGCAAATCAGGTAGTTTGGGCTGATTCTATTTCGTTATTCACTTATTTGTATGAATAGATTGTAAATTGTAATGATTGTATTTTATCTTTAAAAATTAAAATACATTATTTGTTGCAGGCATTTGTGAATATTGTTCTTGCATTGTGTGATGCTGGGGATTCGGTTGTTATGTTTGCACCATACTACTTCAATGCTTACATGTCATTCCAGATGACAGGTGTCACCGACATTCTTGTGGGACCCGGTGATCCAAAGACACTTCATCCGGATGCAGGTTGAGACTTCATTTATGTTTCATGCACTTTCAAGTTTCAAATTCTTAGGCCTTATGCTAATCTGATGGAATGTGTGTCCTTCCGTTTTTGTTTAGTGGTGTTTTATTCCATTCGAATGACACAACACTTTATGACATATTTCCATTATTTTATGAGAATTACACTTTATGAAAAATTGCAATATAATCATCATATTATTTACTTCAGATTGGCTAGAAAGAACTTTGCGGGAAACTAAACCAACACCAAAGCTTGTTACAGTTGTTAATCCAGGGAACCCATCTGGAACATACATCCCTGAACCCCTTCTCAAGGTTCTCTCTCTCTCTCTCTCTCTCTCTCTCTCTCTCTCTCTCAACAATGGTTTTAATGATATTTTAAATGGTTGTTTATGTTTTTGTAGAAAATATCGGATATCTGCAAAGATGCTGGATGTTGGCTTGTTGTAGATAACACATATGAGTAAGTTACTTTGTATGTCAAGAAATTTTTTGTTTTTGATTTTATGATGCAAATTAGGCTCCATACATTTACTCTTAATTTATAGAAAATGTGAAATGTGGATATAAATGGAGAAATCACAATTCGCTATAATATTTAACCATGAGAATTGCATAATTGCGTAAAAGCTTAACCAACTTTGATAATTTTCTCAGTTAAGGTAACCAACTTTTTTGCCCCCTAAAAAAAGACTAAAGTTTCAAAATTTGTATTTAAGGTCATGATCATGAGCTTTCGTTTCTTTCTTGGTAAAGGTAACCAACTTTCATTTTTATGCAAGTAACCCTTATAAATATAATATATAAATATATGAAATTCTCCCTATAATATAATATATATAAATATAATAGGGTGGGTTATCAGTTATCGGTTATCATTGAATTTGTTTGAGAAAGAATCGTTTCAAGTTGCCAACAAATGCATTTTATATTTTAAAAGGGTAATCAACTAATGTTTTCTGTATGTTACCATCTATTTCAGGTTGAACAAGTCAACCCTCTTTCCAATTTTACACTTTTGGCCCAGATTTTAAATTTTGTTACGAATTTGGTCCGAACATTAAATTTTATTATGAATTCATCGCAACTTTAGTTTAATTTACAAATGTATTTTTCTACAACTTTTTAAAAATTTTTACAAGCTTTTAAATTTTTTTTTTCTTATTTTTTTCAGTTAAAAAAAATAAAAATAAATTCTTTTACAACATTTTTACAAGTTTTTATAGAACAATTTACTACTTGTAGTACTTATTTACAAAAAAGTTATAAACTTGTTTTACATTTTTGAATACAACGTTTTAAACTTAGGTTACAACTTTTTAATTTTTTTTACACTCTCATACAATTTTAGTACAGTTGCTTGTAAACACAAGTATTTTATAAATGTTTTAAAAAAATTAAAGCTTTTTTATATGTTTTAACTAAAAGTTTATAATTTTTTCTAAACAATGTTTTAACCTTGTTTTACATTTTCTTAAATGTTTTTTTTACACATTCATACGACTTATCTTTAAAGAAAGTATTTTTAAATGTTATAAAAGAGTATAAAGAAGTTATAAAATATATATGAAACGTTTTAAAAATTTTGTAAAAAAAGTTTATAAATGGTTGTATGAAAGTTATAAAAAACGTTGTATGAAAATGTAAAAAAAAATTAAAAAGTTGTAAGAAAAGTTTAAAACATTTACAAAAGTTGTATGAAAATGTAAAAAAAAAAAAAAAGTTTAAAAAATTATAACCAACCCATCCAGTAAATTTTTTTATGAAAAGTTGCAAAAATATTGTAAAAGAATTTAAAAGAACTGTGAAAAAACTAAGAAAAAAAATCTTAAAAAAGATTGTAAAAATTTCTAAAAGAGTTGTAGAAAAATAAATTTGTAAATTTAACCAAATTTGGATGAATTCTTGATAAAGTTGAATGTTTGGACCAAATTCATAATAAAATTTGAAATCTGGGCCAAAAGTGTAAAATTGATAAGAGGGGTGACCCGTTCAACATGAGATAGTTGGTAAATATACAGAAAACATGAGTTGGTTACCTTTTTGAAATAAAATGCGTTTGTTGGCAACTTGAAGACATTTTGAAAAGTGTCTTTCCCAAATTTAGTGATAATTCTATATAATAATATGGTTATTCAAAACTATGCTTGGAGTAATTATCCAATTTTTTGTATTTTAAACCGTTTTCTTTCTAGCTAAAGGTTTAATTTTACCAATTTGACATGTTATCAATAAAAAATAACCGAAATTGACCCATTTTCACTTGAATGGTTTGAAATTGCGTCCTCTAATTCATCTTTATCTCCATATATTATCATATATATTTCAAGATTGTATCATCAAGACATGATATTTTTATTGGAATTTAATCATCACAATAAACAGGTATTTCATGTATGATGGTTTGAAACACTCTTGTATTGAGGGCAATCACATTGTCAACATCTTTTCTTTCTCCAAAGCTTATGGGATGATGGGTTGGCGAGTTGGATATGTAAGTCTCACCTTCTTATCAAACACATTTTTTTAATGCTTTTTATTTCTTTATACACACACACACATTTTTTTAATGCTTCTTTTACTTTATACACAAACACATTTTTTCAATGCTTCTTTTACTTTATATACAAACACATTTTTTGAAAGCTTTTATTACTTTATACACAAACACATGTTTTCAAAGCTTTTATTACTTGATACACAAACAAATTGATTATAACTCGTTTTATTCATGTAATTTTTAATGACATGGATTTTTTCTAACTTTTTATTATTTTAATTGAATTACAATTTTATCTCCTTAAAATAACAAAAAAAAAAAAACTTTTTGTTATTACTTAATTTTTAATTAAAACTTCGTTGACTGTAATGGTTAATTTTTAATTTTTGTAACTAAAAGTTCCTACACTATGATTATAGGAATGTGTCATAAATGGGTAACAAACTATTTGTTTTTGTTCACAAAATACCATTAACAACCACTAAACTAATGGTATTTTGCTTACAAAAAGTTCCATTTGCTTACCTTCTTGTAGTAATGGTGTTTTGTAAAAACAAAAAATAGTTTGTTACCCATTTATGACATTAACCCTTAAATTTATGTATTGCATTTACATATAAACATATAATATAAAAGAATTCATGAAAATTTATCCATTCCCGTACGCCAATGAAACATGATCACGGAATGTAATGACTCATTCCATTACTTTTCTTATTCCATTCCATTCCCCTCTATCACAATTCACAGCGACTACAAATGTGTAATTGCAGATAGCATTTCCTATGGAAGTGGAGGGATTAGCACCACAACTCCTGAAAATCCAAGACAACATTCCGATATGTGCTTCAATAATCTCACAACGACTAGCCCTTCACTCAATGGAAGAGGGATCACAATGGGTCACAAATCAAGTCAAAGATCTAGTCAAAAACAGACAACTTCTTGTTGATGCATTATCACCATTAGGAGAAGGTTCTGTGAAAGGAGGTGAAGGAGCCATTTACCTTTGGGCAAAATTACCTGAAAACTTCATTGATGACTTTGAAGTTGTTCGTTGGCTTGCTAAGAAACATGGTGTGGTTCTAATCCCTGGAACCCCATGTGGGTGTCCAGGTCATGTTAGGATCTCCTTTGGTGGATTGGTGGAGAAAGATTGTATTCTTGCATCTCAGAGACTCAAGAGAGGGTTGGAAGAATTGGTCAAAGATGGAATGCTTTGACTATGGTGTTTAGTGTTTGTTTCAAATGTTGTGCTTCTTGATTGGAAATTGATCAACATTGATTACAAGTTTACATAATTGAATTTTTACAATAAATGGAAACTTTCGGATGAACATGATGAAGCTCTCTTTATTGTTGTTTTTGTGGTTTCTTGGATATGTATTATTCATCATATCTTTCTCATTCATATTCATTCGTACAAATTTCCATTTCAGTTTCTATTAAACCATTGTTTGGTTCTGTCCCATTACAATATTCCAAACATCTCTTTTAATTTTTATAAAACCCTTATTTTTATAAAAAAGCTTCTTTATTTAATTCTTTAACTTAATAAAAATCTTTGTTTTTAGCTCATAAAATATGATGTATGTTTGATAATTAAATTTTTATGTCTTTGATTATATCCCATAACTTAATTATTTAAATTTGATATAATAAGGTTTATAACCAAATCTTATAGAGTTTTTAGGTTTCACAGTTTATAAATTTGGATTTTTGGGCTCTTTAGGGTTTTTGGAACTTTGTTAGATATTTACCATCATGTTGAAATGAAATTAGAAGATTTTAATTTATTTTTAGGGTTTTATACCCTTTTTTTAGTTGTAATAATTGTTTAGAGTTCGTTCTAATTCGGGTATTGACATTTCATACAGTAGTTAGACAACTTACTAGAATCGTAAGAGTCAAGTATATTAGTCCTAGATTATATTAGTCCTAGATTTTAGTTGGATCCTAGTTTATACAAGATTGTGACCTAATTTCTATTACTAGGTCATGACATGATGTGCATATATGGTTTATAAAAAGTTGAATGAGTTCGAGAATGAGAATTTGCAGTTGTCATAGTATCCCCCACTCAAAAAGAATTTTGTCTCGAAATTCATTCTATGTCATCGTTTGTCATCGTATGGAAAAAGTCGTGGATACTTTTCCTTCATGAAGTCCTCACACTCCCAGGTGTACTCCGGCCCGCGTTTCGAGTTCCATCGAACTTTCACAATCAGAATCTTACTCCGCTTGAGTTGTTTCACCTCTCTGTCAAGGATTTCTATCGGCTCCTCAACGAAATTCAGCTTATCATTGATCTAGATTTCCTCCAGAGGTACTATCAATGCTTCGTCGGCTAAACATTTCTTAAGATTGGAGACGTGGAATGTGTCGTGAATGACACTTAACTCTTGGGGTAATTGGAGTTTATACACCACCGAACCGATCCTTTCAAGGATCTCAAAGGGTCCAACATATCTTGGGCTTAGTTTTCCTTTCTTACGAAAACGTACAAGCCTTTTCCAAGGCGACACCTTTAGAAGCACCTTCTCTCCGACTTGGAATTCTAAAGGTTTCCGAAGATTGTCCACATAACTTTTCTGACGATCTCTGGCGGCTTTAAGCCTATCTCTAATGATAGTAATCTTGTCGGTTGTTTCGTGGTTAAGGTCGAGTCTAGTCAATTGTCTATCTTCGATTTCTGTTCAACACAATGGAGAACGACACTTGTGTCCATACAATGCTTCATATGGAGCACATTGGATACTCGTGTGGTAACTGTTATTGTAGGAAAACTCGATTATAGGCAAATGAGTATCCCAATTTCCTTTGAATTCAATGGCACATGCCCGTAACATGCCTTCCAAGGTTTGTATTGTTCTCTCTGTCTGCCCATCTGTCTGAGGGTGGTAAGTTGTGCTCAAATTTATCTGGGTTCCTAGTTCCTTCTGTAACATCCACCAAAATCGTGATGTGAAACGACTATCTCTATCAGAAATGATAGATAGAGGTACACCATGCAGAGCAACAATTTTGTCGATGTAGATTTGGGCCAATTTTTCCATCTTGAAGTCTTCCCGAATATGGAGAAAGTGACCAGATTTTGTCAGTCGATCCACTATGACCCAAATCGAATCATGACCTTTAGAAGTTATAGGAAGTTTGGAAACGAAATCCATGGATATTTGCTACCATTTCCATTGTGAAATTTCAGGCTGTTGCAGTAAGACAGATGGTTTTTGATGTTCATCTTTGACTATTGAGCATGTCAAACACTTTCCAACATACAAGGCGATATCCTTTTTCATTCCAGGCCACCAATAACACTCTTTAAGATCTTTGTACATCTTATCCGCTCCAGTGTGGATCGAGTATTTAGATCGATGAGACTCCTCTAGTATTATGTCTCTCATATTGTTAACTCTTGGAATCCAAACTCTACCCTTAAAATAACGTACTCCGTCGGGTTTCGTTTCAAATCTCACCTCTAAACCATGTAAAGTTTCACCTGGAAGATTTTCCTTGATCAAGGCTTTCTCCTAGGCATCAATGATTTGAGATTTCAAGCTTGTCTGAATTACCATTCCCAAAGCCCTCACACGCGAAGGTTTCACTCTTTCTTTTATGCTAAGAGCGTCGGCTACTACGCTAGCCTTGCCTGGGTGATATCGTATCTCACAATCATAATCACTAAACAACTCTACCCATCTCCTCTACCACATGTTTAATATTTTCTGATCTAGGATATGTTGAAGGCTTTTGTGGTCGGTATAAATGATGCACTTGGTTCCATACAAATAATGCCTCCATATCTTAAGAGAGAAAACTATTTCTCCTAGTTCTAGATCGTGGGTTGTATAACTCTTCTCATGCGGTTTGAGTTGTCTGGAAGCATACACAATGACCTTATCTTTTTTGCATTAACACACATCCTAAACCTTGATGAGACGCATCACAATACACTATAAAGTTCTATGATCCCTTTGGTAAGGGCAGAATTGGTGCATTGCATAGTTTGTTTTTTAGGATTTGGAAAGCTTCTTTGTATTTCTCTTCCCAGAGAAATTTTATGTCCTTTTGGGTCAAGGATGTTAATGATTGAGCAAACCTTGAGAAATTTTCAATGAAGCGTCTGTGGTACCCAGCTAATCCTAGAAATTGTCATATTTCTGTCGGGGTTTTGGGGGCTTCCCACTTCTTGATTGCCTCAATTTTAGCTGGATCTACATGAATTCCTTTTTCGCCGACCACATGGCCAAGGAAATGTACTTCCCAAATCCAAAATTCACACTTAGTGAACTTGGCATATAGTTTCTGCTCTTTCAATAGCTCCAATATTAAATGTCGTTCATGTTCTTCTTTGGTTTGTGAGTAAACAAGTATGTCATCAATAAATACGATTACAAACTTGTCTAGGTATGGTCTACAGACACTGTTCATCAAATCCATGAAAACAACTACGTGTTCATTAGTCCAAAAGGCATGACTAAGAACTCATAATGTCCATAACGGGTTCTAAATGTTGTTTTATGAATGTCTTTTTCGTGAACTCTTAGTTGATGATATCCTGATCGGAGTTCGATCTTTGAAAAGTACGAAGCGCCCTGCAACTGATCGAACAAGCCATCAATTCGAGGAAGAGGATATCGATTCTTGATTGTCAACTTGTTCAGTTCTCTATAATCAATACACATTCAGAATGACTCGTCTTTCTTTTTGACGAACAACACCGAGGCTCCCCAAGGTGAAGAACTTGGTGTATAAACCCCTTGTCTAGAAGTTCTTGAAGTTGTCCAGACAATTCTTGCATCTCGGATGGCGCGAGGCATAATGGTGCTTTTGCTATTGGTGTCGCTCCGGGAATTAAGTCGATCCAAAATTCGACTTGTTTGTGTGGGGGTAGACAGGGTAATTCCTCAAGAAACACTTTGGGATAGTCTTGAACCACCGATATCTCTTTGATTTGCTTAGCTTTAGGTTTTCTTTCTACCACATGGGCCATGAATGCAATACAACCCTTCTTCAGGTACTTGTGAATCTTTATGCTTGACACAATGTTCAAACTTCTTCCCGGCTTCTCACCGTGTATGATAAGGGTTTCGTCATTGGGGAGAGGTACTCTAATGACTTTCTCATAACAACCAATGTCCGCCCTATTGTTGGATAACCAATCCATTCCTAAATTATATCAAAACTACCTAGCTCTATGGGAATTAGGTCAATGATAAAGAGTTTATCAGCTAAGTTCAAAGTACAACTTGGAATTAATTCATTAGCCCTAATTTCATACCCATCAACAAGTTCAATAGCATAAGTATTCCTCATCTTTCTCGATTTCAATTCAATTAATGGTCTAAATTCTAAAGAAACGAAACTGCTATCTGCTCCCACATCGAATATTACTGATGCAAAGTGATTGTTTAGGAGGAACGTACCTGTAATCACTTCAGGGTTTTGACGAGCTTCTTCTGCACCAATCACAAAGGCTACACTTCTTGCCCGACCACCTTGATTTCCTTGGAAATTTTGCCTAGCCTGGTCCTGGCCCTTGTTACCAGGCACCCTGATTAGTTTGAGACAAGCATTACGGAGGTGATCAGTACTCCCGCACTCGTAACATGCCCTTTTTCCATCCTTATTTAGCTTACAATACTTCAGGTAATGGCCTATCTGGTTACATTTTTGGCACACAGGGCAAGCTCCCTTGTGATGGAAGTTACACTTATTGCACTTCAAATGCAGTCCTGTGTACTGCTTTCGCTCTTGAGTTTCCACGACTTTCTGTTCCTAGGTTTTCATCGGTTCCTGCTCCTAGGCTCTTACCATAAAGTTTCTTGAGACTTTCTGCTTCCTCCTTGACTTTCCTTCAAACTTATTCTCTCCTTGATCTGCTGGCTTCCTCTTGGTACTAGAGTTTTCCTTTTTCGAGGCTCCCGTTCGAATCACATCATCGGTCAGTTGATTTTCTAGACTTACTACAATTTGAATGGTGGTTGGGTTAGCTGCAGTAACCATTCCCCGAATCTCAGGCACCAAACCCTACAGGTAGTGGTCAATCCGCTTCTCATCAGGAGTGACCATGTAAGGTACCAATTTTGCTAGTTCATGGAATCAGACTGTGTACTTCTCTATTTGTGTTCCAACCATAGAATGGTTCCAGAACTCAGATTCAAGCTTCTGAATTTCATCCTTGGGACAATACTCCTCTATCAGCAGCTTCTTCAGGTCTTCCAAGTTAGCTGATATGCCGTTGCACGCCCTCATGTTTGCACTAGGGTATTCCACCAGGTCAATTCCCTATCCTGGAGTAGACAAGTTGCACACTCCACTTTGTTGTGTTCGAGGCATTTGCTGATGTGAAGGACCAACTCGATGTTGTCAATCCATTTTAGCAACCCGACCGCACCTTCCTTTCCATGGAATTCCTTAGGTTTATAGGCCATGAAGGACTTGTAGCTGCATTCTCTTTCGTTGTTTCCCTGGTTTCCTCCTCTACTTCCTTGGTTAGCATTAAGACCCGCAGTTACTTGAGTAACAATGTTTGGGATTGCTGCCATGAGTTGTTGTGCTACCAATTGAGCAACATCGGGTGTTTCGTTCTGTGGGCGCCTACGAGTAGGCCTTCCTGACATGGTTCCAAGACACAAGAGAAGAAATACATATAAATATATAAAATAATTTATAATATTTGGTTTACTACCATTTTTTTTTAAAATCATAAGTGTTGTCAAATTAATGGTTTGCATTATTACTATGCATACAGATTTGAGAAAAGAAAGAGAAAGAAAAATCTTTTTGTTCAACCGTTGACTAAATAAAATCTAGGGTTTGATCTCATAGTAAAAGTTTCCAAATATAGAAATAATATTTTTCATGACCATTTGAAATAGTTTTAATACCAAAACAATACATCATTCCTAAAATAAAGTTTTAATGTTTCTCCCAATAGACATCCCACATGGGTTTTTAATGATGGGTTTTGGTCAAAAGACATCCTATATGCTCATACAAACCCTAAAGCTTGGATCTAGGTTTCTCTATTGTACATGCTTTGAATCCAAGACTATAAACCCTAATTCTAGCATATGGAAATCAATATTAGGTTTAAGAACATACCTTGATTGTTATATAGCAATAACAATCACAATTCCACCTTGGATTGACTTTGGAATGCTTAGAGTCACAAGTGTCACTCCTCTAATGGCTTACAAACACCATAAGCAAATGGAGAAGGTATAAAGAGAGAGGTGAGAGGTTAGAATTCGTATCTAGGACCTCTTGGGAAGGGATACCCGAATTCATGACCCTAGGGGTGTTTATATAGGTGTAAAGATAGGGTTTCAGTCATTATCCTTATCTAGTTGATTATCCATTAAGCAACCAATAAGATAATCCTTGAATCCTTATCATACTCGAATTCTAAGGCTTTCCAACCTTAAATTCGTCCACCATATATATAAGATAATCCTTACCTTATTTTGTAACTATCACATAATTACAAATCAGCCCCTCTAGTTTAATTAATTACATTTGATCACAAAACTAATTCTTAATTAATTATTGACCAATATTAATTAAACAAATATGATTTCTCCTTTAATATATTATTCTTATAACATATTAATAAATCATATTATCCTCTTTCTCTTTATTCATTTCTCCAATCAAGTTGCTTTGGTGAAGGCAACCCAAAAGGACCATGCACCATCGGGTCAAGTACATACCAAAATAGTTATGGACTTAGACACTAATCCAACAGTCTCCCACTTGGATAAGTCTAATAACTATTATGCGTATGACTTCAGATCCCGATCTGCAATCGTAGCTTTCCAAAGCCGCTGTCTACTCTGATCCTATCAGATACGCGTGTCCTTAGATAAGGGATCATATATTCCTCCATTCTAGATATCATATGAGATATGATTTCAAATCATTCTCTTTGTACTACTTCTCGATTTCTGATTTATGACGACAGACTAACTGAACAAATCAAATTAGCCCTAGCCCGGCTGAGCATTTACGTATGTCATCACTAAACCATCGAGGGGCCCAAAGATATCGCTTTTATCCTACTTTGGATAAAAGGAACAGATAAACTTTGATACAATGCTCGCTTGCACTCACTCACCAAACTACACACAATAATATGTTTTATAACACCAAGTTACTGGTGCGTTTACATATTATCAATGTGCAACCGATTCGCAAGATACAACTCACACATCTCGGTTTCAAGAATATAAGATGTTATCGTCTCACCAATCATTCGTGATACAATTCATGGAGTGATCCAAGTGAGCGTGGGTTTAATCCAATGCTCAAATCATATTCGTAAGCACTCATGAACGTTGCAGCAAACATTTGCTTATGTCTAATAATTTTCTAGACAATCCACACACCAATTCATGACAGTCTTCATTCATATCTACTTCCAACATATGAACAACTGTGGCCCGTTCGAATAATTCGATTATTCTTAATAAACTCAATTATTCTGGAAGTCAAAACATGCAATGTGAAACACAAGAATAATACTAATCCCATATGACCTCAACCTTTGAGTATAAATAAAACTCGTTTTATTTATCACCATATCGATTACTCATTATTTGTCGTTTCGGGTAATCAACTTCTTACTTGAATTATTACACTTGTCCCATGCTCCTAGCATGCACACAATGTTTACCTATGGTTCTTACTTTTGTGAAATAGACAAATTGAACACATTTCCAATCATTCTCATTTTACAACTCCAAATCCTTTTTCATAAGTGTAAGAATATCAAATTCTTGCTACTTATAAAATATGCAAGATTCTAACACTTTATGCAACGACCCTTTCGTAATGTCACTGCACCAAAGTCACAAAGACTATTGCCAATGATATTACAAAGTCCTCTAACGGAGATTGTTACAAGACAATTCCTTAGATACGATGTCTTTCACTCAAAGTACATTCCTTTGAACATCCTTTTGCATAAAAGTTTCTAATCTAGATATAGATTTTCAATATTTACTTCCAAATATGGACACGCTTCCATATTTTCCATATGACAACTCATTCTTAATACGATCTTATCTATTCATAATGATGTCGATATGGTCCATCCAATATGGAAACATTTCCATATTTTCCATATGACAACTCATTCTTAATAGAATCTTTTCTATTCATCATAATGTCAATATGGTCCATTCGATACCATGCTTCCAACTACTCACAAGCAACCAATCCTCGTCGAACTTTGGATCGGCCTTTGATAGTTGTTTAATTATTTTAGTCAAAACCGATTCTAGTCCCTTTTCCCTCTAAATGTGCTAGACATTTGGAAAATTTTAGAATGGTCAAACATTAAAGCATTTGCAATCGATCCTATACTCGAAGCGTATTGGACACGACGCACAATGTTTTATTTGCTATGTTCTCAAAATTCGAATTGTGAAAAGAATTGCCGTAATCATAATCGAAATTTTAAGAACACACTATGTACCTTTGACTAAATTGTTAACATTCCACAACCTGATCCTTTAGATTTGAAATGAAGCATAATATTCTCTCCCTTAATTATAGCAAAACAACTTTACAACCCTTACGACTTTGCAAGGAATGACTTTTGTTTTCTATAATTAATATTGCCAACTTGCAATACTTTCTTTAATAATCATACAATCATAACTTTTATGCTCCCACTATCATGACGATTACTACAAAACATAACACTTATGCTCTCACTAGCTTCGACATGTATTCATAAACATCTTAACTTCTAGAAAAACAATACTTATTGAATTTCTTAAGTTCATGTTTCTAATACTTAGTGCTTTGATAATCTTTTATCAATGCTTCTTGAACTTATACACCTTTGCCTTAGATAGTTTATATGTGTGTCTAAACGATTAAGACTAATTGCCAAACCTCACAATTCGAATCATGGAAAGGGATGCCGTAACCATAATCGAATTCGAGAATGCAATTTTACAATCACTATCTTCTTAAAATCTTTCTTAATGAAAGCATTTCCTCACAATCATTATCATGAAGGAGGAAATCTTATGACACTTCGATTTAAAGCGGTGTAAATGTTCCTATCCATGTGAATTTTTCAAAACCAACGTTTATGACAAATTCAAACTCATATGGACCGAACTTTCTTAATCTTGATTTCTTGCCTCATGGTAGCATAGCTGCCCACCACGTCTTACAAGTAGTTAAGCATCTCACCTTTTCCTATCAATGTACCTTTCATTGATTAAGGTGCCTTGCCTTTTATGCATTCAAGATGAGAACTCATAGGACTCTTATGCATAATTAACTCAATTGGAGCAGCACATAATCAAAATAATGTCAACACGATAGGTTGTAAACCTCAACTCGTGTGCTAGTGATGATCGATTAGGTTTATTTGATTTGTTCTTGAAACTTTTCAAGACCATTAAGACTCCTACTGACTCCTTGATATATAAGATTCTTTTGTCAATAACCATTTCTTGACAAACAAATATTCAAGAGTTAGTGTAGCTTTTATCAAAACATTTCATAAATTGGACCTAGTTGGTCTTTGTCTTATCCAAGACATCACAACTTTCCACATTTGATGAATGTTATAAACCTTTAATACTTTTCACTCATTGTCACAATCTTAACTTTAAGACTTGTTATGGAACGAAGTATGATTGACTTCTTGATTTTAACCATTTCTTCAATTCTTGAATCCTCTTCTTATACATACAATTGTACTAAGACTCACTTAGAGGATCAATTGAGATATGGTTCTTAATCATTAAGACCTATCATAAAGCATAAAAGCTACTCTCCCTTCTTCTTAGAATGGAGAAACTTTTATCTTTCTGCCTACATGATAATCATATTTACTAAGCCTTTTAGTAAATCATGACGAATATCTTTGTTATTCTTATGGTGAACTTGATCAACACACTACTTTGTGTACTTGATCTCCTAGTCCTTCACTTGACACATTGTCAACGAATTTGTCTAATTTCCAAATATGAAATTTCTCATTCATCATGCAACCAAGTTGCGTGATTCCAAATTTCTATCCAATTGAAACTTTGGGCGATGAGAAACTCTCCCTATTTGGTAAATTCTTGACATTTCCATTAATAAGAATCATATCCATTCGTTGTAGAAATATTCAAACATCAATTTTCATAACGATTTCATTGCAAGGAAATAAACAAATAAATAAATAAGTCAAACAAAATTTATTTTATTTATAAAAGCAGCGGAAAAATTTGTCCTTACAATGCAAAATCCATTAAAAACTATGTACAAAAGAAAATTTCTAACAACTCTATCATAACTTTTTAAGCTCAAAATCTAATCTTCAAGTCCATGCGACCGAGATCCATCTCTTGTGATTAGATTCATCTTGCTCTCTTATCAAGCTTCCTTTCTTTTCATCGACCCTACAAAACACTCAAATGTAATCTTATTACATCATGTATTAAGAATCAATGAATAGGAACTTAATGGAGTTAGATAGTGGATTTTTGCCTAAAGTAGAGCCATATGTTCTGACTCTCCCATCTCTTAGATCTCTAGGGCAACTTCGTCTCCAATGCCCCTTCTCTTGGCAATAAAAGCAAATTGACTCTTTTGGAATAACACATGGAACTACTTCAGACATTGCCTTTCTCTTATGATCAAACTTTTCGATCATTGTATGTCTTTCGTTGCCATTGTCTATATCCATAGAGGTCTTGAAGGCAGATTCACCAATCAACTTTGCTTTTCTATTGCGCCAAATCATTGCAGATTCAGCAGCAATAAGCATATAGGTGAGATCTATAAGGGTCACGTTGTGGTTCGTCATATAGTACTCTCTTACGAACTCACTATATGAGTTGGGAAGTGACTGAAGAACCCAATCAACAGCCATCTCTTCACTAACAACGGATCCCATCATTCTAAGTCTATCAATGCGCGACTTCATCCCTAGGACGTGTGCACACACCGACTTTCCTTCTTTATGTTCACTTGCCAAAAGGGCTTGAGTGATATTGAACCTTTCAATTTTACAATCTTGTGGGTTAGGGAGAATAATTGGAGGAGGAGGAGGAAGTGAAGCATGATTTCTTGTTCCTCGATCGAATCGTGGAATATCATCTTCATGTGGAATGCTTGTTCCACGGGATTTGGGAATACCATAGTTGTCGAACTTTGACATCTACAAAACGGGAGAAAACGAATTCAAGTTAGTTGATTGATTGAGTCCTTGGTAAATCACCCAAATGAAATTCCAAGGCTAGGACCCAACACAATATTCTACAACTCGGGAGAGGGATGCCGTAACCCAAATTGCAGAACATTTGAAGGTAAGTGAATGACGATTCACTAATTTCCACCATGAAAAACGAAAATTAAATTTAAGTTTTAAATCTATGAAAACTCCTAGATCCTTTGAGATTCATTGAACATTTCAATGACATGTTTAAATCTCGATATGCCCCTCTAGTTTGTGACTGGGATGCCGAGGATCACAAAGCGGGTGTGAATAACCATGCAAACTACATGGTGCCCTCACATGTTACAATCACCTATTCGATGTGCCGGTAAACCACACACGCTCCATCGAACTATGACAAACATTGAGTCACCCTTTGCTACCTTTGCTTAGAACCATTTAGTGTGCCGGTAAACCACACACGCTCCACTAACGTCTTCGCAAGAGCACAAAGTGTAATTTCATGGAATTGCATCAATTCACTTTTGCCTAAGTAACTAAGATTGGGAATTTGAAAAAACATTTAGTTACTTTTATACTTCATTATACTTATAATGGAAGGTTTCGTCCTATCCTACCCGTTCGGCTAACGATCCTCCACTAGTCAAGAGTGCGGTGGGTAAGAGTGGATACCCATTCAATCGCCATTTTATAGGCAATTTCCTTAAACACCCCTTATAGACCAACTTCGTGAATGAGGCCTACTAACGGTAAGACTGACTTTTAGTTATACATATATATAATGTTAGATTTTTAATGTTATATATAGTATATGGTGTATTTTATAACTTTTAAAATACTATGTGGTTAACTTTAACAATTACACTTTTAATTCTATTAAATGGTTAACCTAAATTTTATGGATTTATTAAATCTCTTTTAATTATACACCTTAATTAATTAATAAAACCATAAGGGTGTATTTGAACTTTTCAAAACTAGGGTTTTAGAATTTAACATTCCTAATTAACTTTTAATCCACTTTTAAATTCCAAAACTTGAGGGCAAATTTTGAAACATTTCAAACATTGGGGTTTAGAATTTAAATATGCATCAAAATTAAACTATTTAATCAAAATTTAAATTCCAAAACTTGAGGGCAAGTTTTGAAACCTTTTTCAAAACATTAGGGTTTTAACTATTTAAATTTCAAAACATCAAAACTATCAGGTTCAAATTTAAACTATAAAACCTAAAGGGCAAAATATGAAACTTTTCATAACAACAAGGATCAAATAACAAATAATCTAAACTAACATTTAACTACATAATTATCCATATTTGATTTGTTTATTAATTTCTTGCATAACAATTTATCAATTTACTCAAAATAATTAATCAATTATCTTATAAGGAAACAATTATCTTATTAATTGATAAATATCTTCAATTAGATTAAAAATATAGTCAAATATATCATATAATCGGATTAATATTAATCTAACATGATAAGGTAATTATCCCAATGCAAAAACAGCAAGAAATCCCGAGATAAGCACTGTCTGACGCACCGACTCGCCGAGTCACTCTCTGGAACTCGCCGAGTAGGGCCGACTCGCCGAGTCCAAGAGTGACTCGCCGAGTCAGGTCGAACAGTGAGGCCAAAACACGATTTTCAGTTACATCAAGCATCAATACAATAGAAACCAATCATGGCTCTGATACCACTGATGGGTTTTGGTCAAAAGACATCCTATGTGCTCATACAAACCCTAAAGCTTGGATCTAGGTTTCTCTATTGTACATGCTTTGAATCCAAGACTATAAACCCTAATTCTAGCATATGGAAATCGATATTAGGTTTAAGAACATACCTTGATTGTTATATAGCAATAACAATCACAATTCCACCTTGGATTGACTTTGGAATGCTTAGAGTCACAAGTGTCACTCCTCTAATGGCTTACAAACACCATAAGCAAATGGAGAAGGTATAAAGAGAGAGGTGAGAGGTTAGAATTCGTATCTAGGACCTCTTGGGAAGGGATACCCGAATTCATGACCCTAGGGGTGTTTATATAAGTGTAAAGATAGGGTTTCAATCATTATCCTTATCTAGTTGATTATCCATTAAGCAACCAATAAGATAATCCTTGAATCCTTATCATACTCGAATTCTAAGGCTTTCCAACCTTAAATTCGTCCACCATATATATAAGATAATCCTTACCTTATTTTGTAACTATCACATAATTACAAATCAGCCCCTCTAGTTTAATTAATTACATTTGATCACAAAACTAATTCTTAATTAATTATTGACCAATATTAATTAAACAAATATGATTTCTCCTTTAATATATTATTCTTATAACATATTAATAAATCATATTATCCTCTCTCTCTTTATTCATTTCTCCAATCAAGTTGCTTTGGTGAAGGCAACCCAAAAGGACCATGCACCATCGGGTCAAGTACATACCAAAATAGTTATGGACTTAGACACTAATCCAACATTTAATACATGGTAAAATAAGATACTAAAATCAGAACCAAATATGAATCGCTATCCCAACAAGAAACATCCACACCATAATTAGTAGCAGCCCTCCAAACACATAACATGCGGTAACCGTACGACTTGCCACTCGCCTGGCAGCTTTAGCAATATCAACAGCCTCGATCGCATGTTGAAACAGGATGTCCATTCCTGTCGTAACTTCATCCAAATCCTCCTGATGCTTAGCTATCACTGCGAGACTCTGACGCAGGTCCGCTGCCATCCACTGCATTCTCCGGGACTCCTCCTGGGTCATACCTGCCTGGCTGACAGGTATCCCTATGACTCGCTATGGTGGGGGTGCTCTTGGTCCTGCCATGCTGGGTCGTACCCTACTGGGTCCTGCTCCATCGGATGATATCCCCACGGGCCTAAAGACGTTCTTCCTTGCAGTGTGTCGGATACGAGGCACGGAGGGTGGCAGCTGTGGCAACACCGATACAGGCGATGCTTCGCGTTGCTGACTCGGGGCGCTGTCGCTGCTAATCTCCACCGAGTCTCCCATGTATTCTGTGTATTCTGAGGGGTCTTCTTCCACAGAGGCGGGGGGGATCACGTCGAGGGACAACAGTGACATAGTCGAACTCATCAGCCGAGGGGGTAGCGTGAGAGGATGACGATGTCGACATAGTTTCAATGAGTCATGAAATAAATAACAATGAATGCCTATAATATGCAATGCTTACACACACCAAAATTCACCTTTTATTTTTTGAAATAAAGTTTTCACGAAAATTTGGTTGAACATATTCCCATTATAATTAGCTAAAGTCTTGTAAAATCTTTCGTTAATTAAACATAGGTGATCAGGCTATGTTTAATCTAGGTCCAATAATACAACTCTCGACCCAATTATATTAGTAGTATTTTCGATGTAACAAGAAAATCTTTAGGTTTTGGTTATAGGTTGGGTTTTCTTAAAAGAAAACTGATGTTCTCTATAACTTTAGCTTTGATACCATTTCTGTCACACCCCGCTAAAGCGGAAACGCAAGATATGACAGCGATAAAGGTTTCATTGCAAAAGATAAAGATACATCACCATAGTAGTAGTGAAAAGCTTACAACCCATAATTCAAACAAAACAAAATACAAGTTTTCCAAAATGACATTGTTCAAAAGATAACTTCATAAAATAACTTCCACACGATGCAACATGCTCTATGATGATGAATCTTTATACCCACTTACTAATTATTTCCTGAAAAAACATGTAAAAAGAGGGTCAACTATGAAAATGGTTGGTGAGTTCACAAGCTTACAAAATCAAGATTTGGTATAAAACTTTCCATAAATACAAGTACATTGCTATAATGAGAAACAAAGTTCATTGCTATAATTAATAAGCAAGTTTATATGTATATGAATAAACATTGAGTTCACAACCAAGCCTATGACTGATGCCCTATCAAGATCTATGATTATCGTTCCATAGATGAATATGGTATCATGAACTCAAGCAATCGGGCGAGTGAGGAGTTGTTAATTCCTAATAGCACTATCCATAATGACCATTGGCTCAAAGAGTTAATGGTTGGAGTAAAGTGTAAGGGAAGGGACTTAAGACGATAAGGCCTCATGTTTTAATAATAACATACACATACACAACAAAATATAGCAATCAAGTTTGATACAATTCAATATAAATACATCAATCATAAATAGTTTGGATATGCTTTTCCACCCCAAAACATAAAAACCGAAAATAGAGGGAAGGTGTGAATACTCACAATGTTTCAAGTAGCTACAAGTGGTGCCTCGGAATACACCAATGCCTTTACTACCGGGATCCTACGACATCAAACACACGCTAGCGAGTTTCTATATTGAAATCTAATGTAAATATATATACTAAATTCTACATATAGAGAAATGCCAAATTTTTGTTCTAATATTGGTTTTATATTAAATGGGTAACAATTTTTTTGAAATGGTGATATTTTATAACTCATGTGATTAAGATAATTCTGGATATTATTTTCCAGGTTTTTGTAATATTAATTGAGGGTATTTACAACACATTTAAAGGTGTTTTAAACTCCTAAAATCCAAAAATATTATCAAAAAGTTTCCAAAATTTATCAAATTTTACATTTTCATTCCAAATACAGTAGAGGTCTTCTAGAGATTTTCCCTTGAATTTTTGATGTGATTAACTATTTTTCCAAAATTTTAAGCCTTCATAACAATATAAATTCGTGAAAAATAGCATCCAGATGATACAAATTCCCAAACATTTTATAATACTTTCATTAAACATACTTAAGCTGGGAAAAAAATATAAAAATGAGTTTCTAAATAGTTTAACCCGATTTTATGTTTTTTGTGTATTTATTCTAACAAAAATGGAAATAAATAGAAAAAAGTTTCCAAAATTGCCCAAAATTTTTGTAACACTTTTATTATATATATAGAAGCTGTTAAAAATATAAAATATATTTTTCAATTAGTCTTGATATTTTTTCTTTTTTTTATTCTCTTGAATAATCATTAATTGGTGAATAATTATCAAAAAATTAAAGTAAATTATCAATATTTTTTTAAACTTCATTTACAATGTACATAATCCGGGAAAAATACTAATGGTGATTTTTATATACTGGAATCCGGTTTTGTGGATTTAAGTGTATTTAATCTTAGAAAATAGAAGAAAAATAGCATACTGAATAGAAAATCATCCAAATTTTTATTTAGTGTTCTAATATATTATAAGGTCTCCTGGTAAATTTTCATGAACTTTGGATGAGTAGAACTATTTTTCCCATTATTAGTCCATTATAAATACAAAAATCGGGGAAAAATAGGTATGCATTATGAAAAATTCTGAAAATATTCTTCTAAGTATTCCACATGAGGTAGGATCTGAGAAAAATATTAGATAGCCTTTTCACATTACTTAAAGTGATTTTATGATGTATTTGAATTAAAAACAAGAAAATTCAAAACCATACCAAACAGTAACCAAAATCAATGAAACTTACTGAGATGTTATCAGTTACTTTAGGGGTCATCCAGGAATTTAACTAGGATTTATAGACCTAAAAAAGTATTATAAATGATTTATAGTCTTGTTTTCTTGTAACAATTTTAATAAATTAAAGAAATGATAAAAACTCTTGGGATTTTTCAGATCCTCATATCATCTTTCTGGGAATCTGAGGAAATTTTATTTCGAACAGAAAAGGATATCTAGATTTTTTTATGAATAAGATCATTTGCATGCACTAATAACAATGTAGTTTGATCATCAAGCTCTTTAACTTGATGTTCATCACATACATCACGGTTTGAAGACCATGCATGGACATACTTTGTTCATAGTGATGTTTTCAAAGGAAAAACTTGAATGCATAAGGTAGATGAATCTTCAAAACTTGTAAAAATTCGTATTTTAGGGTTTAACATAGGTTTTGGTCCTTGGATTTCACCATCAAACAACATGCATGTTGTTCTTGGGTGAAACCCTACCATCATCATCATCATCAAACTCGAAATTCATGGATATGTTCATGAATGTTCATAAAGAATGGTGTAGAAGAAGGAGAAGTGCAAGAAAAACCTTTAAAACAAGAAAGAAAATGAAGGAAGATGAAGGATTTTCGTGATTACCTTGAAGAACAACCCCAAAAGACGTAGATTTGAAGGTTGAGAGATATTCTTAGCTGGAGAATTGTGTGGGTTTTGAGAGATAAAGAGAGAGTTTAAGTGTGGTAAAAAGTGGAGTGAGTGAGTGTGTGTGTGTGTGTGAGAGAGAGAGAGATAGAAGGGAAGTTGGAGTGTAAGAGAAGATAAAATGATTGAATGACTTGGGGAAGAGGGAGCATGGGATGTGGTGGACGATTTTTTTGAGTATGAGAGGGGTCTTTACTCTCATAATTAAATTTTTATATAATTTCTCTTTAATTTTTATAAAACCCTAATTTTTATAAAAAGGCTTCTTTATTTAATTCTTAACTTATTAAAAATCTTTGTTTTTAGCTCATAAAATATGATGTATGTTTGATAATTAAATTTTTATGTCTTTGATTATATCCCATAACTTAATTATTTAAATTTGATATAATAAGGTTTATAACAAATCTTATAGAGTTTTTTTGGTTTTAAAGTTTATAAATTTGGATTTTTGGGCTCTTTAGGGCTTTTGAAACTTTGTTAGATATTTACCATCATGTTGAAATGAAATTAGAAGATTTTAATTTATTTTTAGGTTTTTATACCCTTTTTTTAATTGTAACAATTGATTAGAGTTCGTTCTAATTCGAGTATTGACATTTCCTACAGTAGCTAGACAACTTACTAGAATCATAAGACTCAAGTATATTAGTCCTAGATTTTAGTTGGATCCTAGTTTATACAAGATTGTGACCTAATTTCTATTACTAGGTCATGGCATGATATGCATATATGGTTTATAAAAAGTTGAATGAGTCCGAGAATGACCTGAATTTGACAGTTGTCACATATATACAAGGCCAGGCGTCTCATACTCTATCAGTATGATGAGCCGTTATCAAGGCAATCCTGGTGAAAGTCATTGGACCGAAGTCAAGAACATTATAAAGTATCTTAGGAGTACTAAAGATATGTTCTTGGTTTATGGTGGTAAGGAAGAGCTACGTATTAAAGGATATGTTGATGCAAGTTTCCAAATTGACATAGATAATTTTAGATCGCAGTGTGATTTTGTGTTCATGTTGAATGAAGGTGCAATGACTTGGAGGAGTTCCAAGCAAGCGACTATATTAGAATCGAGTACAGAGTTAGAGTATATTGTGGCAAATGAAGTGGCCAAAGAAGCAATGTGGGTAAACAATTTCATCAATGATGTAGGTGTTTTCCCAAGCATATTTGAACCGATTGAGATCTTCTGTGATAACGAGGGAGAAACTGCTTTAGCTAAAGAATCTCAAGATCACAAGTGCACAAAACATATACTTAGAAAGTTCCACTATATAAGGAAGCTTTTTGAATATGGATGCATTATTCTAAGTCGAGTTTCATCAGAAGATAATCTATATTATTTGCTCACCAAACGATTGTCACAAATCAAGCACAATGCTCGTACGATATCTATTGACATTAGATTTGCTAGTGAATTGGCTTAATTACACAATTTGTAGTTTGATTTTATGGAACATTTTATATTATGTTTTGAATAGGCGATTATTAATAATAAGTTGCTACTTTTGTTCATTAATAGTTTCTATGTTCCTTCTTTTGCATGTTTAGAACCACTTCCAGAATAATATTTTACTCAAACTTCCACAACCAGTCTTAATCTTGGAAGATACTAGTGAACTAATATTGTCATGGAGTATTGGTATATTGTTCAATGAGATGAGCATAGCAAAGATATTTGACCAATACTGATGAATACTTGAAAATGGAGATTCTAAGTATTGGAGTAACCACACTTAAAGATTACTTCATGGATCATGTCATGAGTAAATTAAGACGGCTATATTTATTATTATTAAAATGGAGATGCATGAGATCTTGTCATACAATCTGTTGCACCTTGGTTTTTCCCCAACATTGTTCGTAACTGGCAGCCTCACAGGATTTGATTAGATATTGCATGAGAAATAGTATTGACCTATGTAGTCCAAGTTTATTTGATGTTTCTACCAGAAATGGAGAAGTAGTATCTCTGGGCACCTCGTGGATTTGGTGTTGACAACAAATGCTTGGCCAAGTTGAGACTGAGTTGGTCGGATTCGACAGTCAGTTTTAAAAGTCACCACAAGTTGGTATCGAGAAACATAATCTTGAACCATGAGATTGACCTATGATCCAAGTATCTAGTTCATAAAAAGATATCATGACTATTAAATGAATTTGAAGTCATTAGTCTTAGCGCTTATAGCAATGTTGTAAGTACAATAATTGCATTGGACTACCACTCACTGATGTTCCTAATAAGTATTAGATCAGTCAATTGTTGTTGGCTAAGTGCACATGGGAGTTGATGGAGATTAGTGTCCATAGCCATCACAAACCGATAATATTACTATAAAAGTAAGAGGTATGGCTCAATTTTTTTATGAAAATGAGTAAATTAGATCGTTTCTTGGTTTCTGATGGTATTTTAGACTCGTTTCTTGATCTCACTGAAATTGTTCTTGATAGATTTTTATTGAATCATAGACCGATTATACTTAAGGAAATGTTGGTTGATTATAGTCCAGTGTCGTTTCATTTATTTTATTCTTGGTTTTTAGAAGATGATTTTGTTACGTTGGTGGAGGAAACATGGAGGAATTATGAGTTTAATAATAGTAATGGTCTCATTTCTTTAAAAAATAAGCTTCAATTGTTAAAATCTAAAGTGAAGTTTTGGAGTGGGGAGAAAATAAAAGAATGGAATGCTCAAAAAATTGTCTTGAAAAATCGCTTACTTGATATACATAGGGTGGTAGATACTAGAGTTGCTACTTCTATTGATCTAGAAGCTAGAGTGTCCACTTTAAAGGAAATTGATGATATCGTCAGGTCAGAAAATCTTGATTTAGCTCAAAAAGAGAAAGTGAAGTTGGCTATAAAAGGTGATGAAAATACCTCTTATTTTCATGGAGTTATAAATAATAAATACGACAACTTGCTATTTGAGGTATTATGTCCGAAGGGGTGTGATTTCTGATCGAGAAAATGTTAAAAACAAATTTTATAAGATTTTTAGAATCGGTTTGCTTCTAATAGGCAACCTCGACCTACTTTACTCTCGTTTTTTCCAAGGAGGCTATCGGAGGAGCAATCTTCTTTGTTAGAACAATATTTTTCATGGGATGAAGTTAAAAGTTCAGTTTGGGATTGTGGTTCTAAAAAATTTCCAGGTCCGGATGGTTTTACTTTTCGGTTCTTCAAAAAATTCTGGTATCTTGTAGAGGACGACGTGATGAAATTCATGCATGATTTTTATAATTCAAGTTTTTTCCCTCAGGGTTTCAATCTGTCTTTCAGTGCTCTTATTCCTAAGGTTGTCGATGCTACGGCTTCTGGCCTATTAGTCTAATTGGTTTCCAATATATAATTATTGGCAAGCTTTTAGCTAATCATCTTTCTGAGGTCATTCATGGCCTTGTCCGTTGGCAACAGTCAACTTTTATCCGAGGTAGACAGATTCTTGATGCTCCTATTATCCTAAATAAGGTGTTGCATTGGTTTAAAAGGAGTCGAGGAACAACTTTGTCTTCAAAGTTGATTTTGAAAAAGCTTATGACTCCGTTAGATAGGATTTTTCATATTTAATTCTTCATAAGATGGATTTTGGTTTTTTATGGGTGAAGTGGATCCATGGTTGCCTTGCTTCTTCCATGGGTTCGATTCTTGTGAATAGCGCGGCTACTAAAGAGTTCCAGTGCTATCGTGGGTTATGACAAGGTGAGCCTCTTTCACCTTTTCTTTTTATTTTGGTTATGTAAGCTCTTCATGTGGCTTTCTTTGAGGCTATATCAAACACTGTTTTTAATGCTCTTTGTATTGGTAGCTTGGGCTTTCCTATCTTTCATCTTTTTTATGCAGACAATTCTTTATTCATTGGAGAATAGTCAGAATATAATATAGCAAATCTGGTTCATATTCTTCAATGTTTTTTTCTTGCTTCAGGGCTAGAAATTAATATTAACAAAAGTAAGCTTATTTCTATTGGGATGAGGAAAAGGTTGGGACCTCTATGGCTAATCGTTTTGGGTGTGTCTCTCTCAATTTTCCTTTCATATATCTTGGTTCGATGGTTGTGGATAATATGGATATAATCGATTCTTTGAAAGAGGTTGTTAAAAAACTTACTTCAAAATTGACTGATTGGAAGGCTAAATCTTTGTCCATAGGCACTCGTCTTACTTTAGTCAAGGCGTTTTTGGGTTCTTTGCCAACTTGTAACACCGTAAAAATTTGAAACAATTTTTCACTTTGAAAACCATAAAATAACATTCACATTCATTTTAAAAACATTGTATCAACATTGTATCAGTACAAAACCCCAAGATCAGAATATATATAACTCTAATGTGTGTGTGTACGAATCATGTCGGCGCCTTCCCGCGCTCATCACTGGTACCTGAAACACATAACACAACAAATGTAAGCATAAATGCTTAGTGAGTTCCCCAAAATACCGCATACAACACATACGCCACTCGAGGCTATAATACGACCCTCTGGTCGATGTGTCTCAGCGGGACCCTCCAGTCCCGTAGCTCGTTGGACCCTCTGGTCCGGTCATAGCTCGTTGGACCCTCCGGTCCGGTCTATATCATCATACAACATACATATATCACATAGCACATAATCTCATACATAACACATAAGACCCTCTGGTCATCGCATAATACCACTCTAGGTAACGTATAGTGAGAAGACTCACCTCGGTGTCTCGGTAAATATCTGACTCGGAAGAAATGTGATCTAGCCTCCGCCTAAACACATAAAGTAATACTCTCATAAATACAACTGTACTCAGCCCTAAAAGTCAACGAGGTCAACAGTCAAACTTTGACCCGACTCGTCGAGTGCACTAGGGCGACTCGGCGAGTCTACACGTGTCCACTGACTCTCTTAGTCACTCTCTTGGCACGTCGAGTACTTCCCCTGACTCGACGAGTTCCACCTGGCATGAATCGCGGGGCCACCCCGACTCAACTCGCCGAGTCTCAAGAACAACTCGGCGAGTTCCGCCTTGAACTCCAGTCCCCCTGACTCTCCCTGACTCACTGAGTTATTCCCCAACTCGGCAAGTCCACTCACTGAGTGATTTACGGGAAACCCTCATCCTACTCGCCGAGTCTGTTCTTCGGACTCGGCGAGTTCATGCCATGCACAAACTCCACAGGCCTCCTAAGGTCAGATCTGTTCCATACATTCATAGATCTGGCCTTCCCAAGCATGATAATCACGTAAAGTTCAGACCTTGACACTCATATAACATCTAAATGGTCTAACTTAGTGATTTAGCCCCAAAAATGACATCCCAAGCTCATGGCTCCCAAAATAACTCATAAAGCTCCAAGGGTTAAGGCCTCTGGACCTCTTTGGGTCTAGATCCAGAACATAGACTCGAGAAGGGACCAAATGCTCCACTTATTCATCTTCTAAAAGGGTTAGAAAACCCTAACACTAAGAATCAACATCAAAACTGAAGAAGGTCCGAGCAAAATACCTCAATATGATCTCTAAGAACTCAGAAATCACCACAATTGCTCCTCCTTCAGCCTCCTCTTGACTTGGTCACCTCCTTCTTGCAAAACACCCACAAAAGGATCAAGAATGGCCTCTCCTTCCTCACAAACGCTCTAGATCTCTTAGGGTTTCTCTCTGGGGGTTGGTGGCCGCAAATGACGGCCCTAAGGGCCTTTAAATAGGTCTCAAACCCTGGAAATTAGGGTTTCATTAAACAGCGTGGACTCGCTGAGTCCACTCATGAACTCGCCGAGTCCAGCTGTGAACTCGCATACGAATCTGCGACCATACTCGGCGAGTTTAGACGCCAACTCGCCGAGTCTCCTCATAATTCCCAAAACTAAAAGAACAAAATAGGATACCTGGGAATCCGGATGTTACAATTCTCCCTTACTAGAATCAGTCTTCGCCCTCAAAGTCTCACTCTGCAAACAACTCTGGATGCTGCTCCCGCATCTCACGCTCTGGTTCCCAAGTCAACTCTGACCCTTTCTGATGCTGCTACTGGACCTGAAACAGAGGCACCTCCTTGTTCCTCAAAACCTTGACCTTCTGATCCCTAATCGCTACTGGTCTCTCAACATAATTCAAGCTCGCATCCACCTGAATATCTTCTAATGGCACCACTGCCGACTCGTCGGCTATACACTTTCGCAGCTGCGACACGTGGAAAGTGTCATGAATCTGACCCAAATCTGCTGGTAACTCCAAACGGTAGGCTACCCTGCCTACCCTCGCGATCACCCTGAAAGGACCAATATATCGGGGCCCCAACTTGCCCCTATTCCTGAATCGAATAACTCCTTTCCAAGGAGAGACCTTCAGGAGCACGAAGTCGCCGACCTGAAACTCGAGCTCGGACCGGAGACTATCCGCATAACTCTTCTGACGACTCTGAGCGGTCAACAACCTCTGCCTGACCTGCTGAATCTGTTCTGTCGTATGAAGCACGATCTCGATACTACCCATCACACGCTACCTCACTTCTCTCCAGCAAATGGGGGTCCGACACCTCCTCCCATACAACAGCTCAAAGGGCGGCATACCAATGCTCGAATGATGGCTGTTGTTATAAGAAAACTCTGCCAAGGGCAAATACGTGTCCCAACTCCCGCCAAAATCCAACACACATGCTCAGAGCATGTCCTCGAGCGTCTGAATCGTCCGCTCACTCTGCCCGTCAGTCTGTGGGTGGTATGCGGTACTAAAATGCAGTTTTGTACCCAATTCCTCATGAAACTTCTTCCAGAACCTGGAAGTGAAACGTACATCTCGATCTGAGACAATCGAGATTGGCACTCCATGCCGCGATACCACCTCTCTCACGTACAATTCTGCCAACCTCTCTGCGGAAGAGCTCTCACTGATGACCAGGAAGTGAGCACTCTTCGTCAACCTGTCCACAATCACCCAAATTGCATCTACACCCCTCGCGGTCTTTGGCAATTTGGTGATGAAATCCATGGTAACCTGTTCCCATTTCCACTCGGGAATCTCTAATGGCTGCAACTTACCATGTGGACGCTGGTGCTCGGCCTTAACCCTGCGACAGGTCAAGCATCTCTCTATAAACCACGCGACATCCCTCTTCATACAGGGCCACCAATATTCCCTTTTCAGGTCCAAATACATCTTAGTGGCCCCGGGATGGATCGAGAATTTCGATCGATGAGCCTCTCCCATCAAAAAGGTACGCGTTCCGCCCACGGACGGTACCCATATCCGACCCTGAAATGTCATAAGCCCCCGACTATCGGTAACGAATTCCGATACCAGCCCGACAACTTGCTCTTTCTTCTGGCTTTCTGGCCTCACAGCCTCAGCCTGGGCCCCAAGAATAGCATCCAACACCAGGGTCATCACTGTCAATCTCATACAAACATCCCGCAATGGGGCGCCCTCCGACCTACGGCTCAGTGCATCGGCTACAACATTAGCCTTGCCCGGGTGGTACAGGATCTCACAATCATAATCCTTGACCACGTCCAACCACCTCCTCTGGCACATATTCAGGTTGGGCTGATCCATCAAATACTTCAATCTCTTGTGGTCCGTGTATATCGTACACCGAACCCCATATAGATAATGTCGCCAGATATTGAGGGCAAACACTACCGCTCCCAATTCCAAATCATGAGTGGGATATCTCGACTCATGAGGCTTAAGCTGCCTCGATGCATATGCTATCACATGCCCCCTCTACATAAGCACCGCTCCCAATCTGGATATCGATGCATCACAAAATACCACAAAATCCTCCATCCCTTCCGGAAGGGCTAATACTGGGGCCTCGCATAATTTCTGGCGAAGTGTCTCGAACGAGGTCTGCTGCTCCGGACCCCAAGAAAACACAGCACCCTTCCGGGTCAACTTGGTGAGTGGCACGACGATCTTGGAGAAATCCTTAATAAATCTCCGATAATAGCCGGCCAAACCCAGAAAGCTCCTGATCTCGGTGGGTGATCTCGGCACCTCCCACCTCATAATCGCCTCAATCTTGGCCGGATCAACCAATATCCCATTCTGGTTAACGAGATGCCCCAAAAATTGAACCTCTCGTAGCCAGAACTCACATTTGGAGAACTTGGCATAAAGCCTCTCCGCTCTCAGAACTCCAAGGATCTCCCTCAAATGCTCCTCATGCTGCTCTCTGGATCTCGAATACACCAATGTGTCGTCAATGAACACGATCACTGAGTGATCCAACATTGGTCTGCACACCCTGTTCATGAGATCCATGAACACCGCCGATGCGTTGGTGAGTCCGAAAGGCATCGCCACGAACTCGTAATGCCCATAACGAGTCTGGAATGCTGTCTTCTGGACGTCCTCCTCCCGCACCCTCACCTGATGATACCCAGACCTCAAATCGATCTTGGAGAACCAAGATGCTCCCTGCAACTGATCGAACAAATTGTCGATTCTCGGCAACGGGTAACGGTTCTTGACCGTTAGCTTGTTCAACTCCCGGTAATCAATGCACATACAGTGTGAACCATCCTTCTTCTTGACAAAAAGAATAGGCGCCCCCATGGCGAACTGCTCGGCCGAATAAACCCCTTCCCCAGCAGCTCCTGGAGCTGCGAGGATAACTCCTGCATCTCAGGAGGCGCAAGGCGATAGGCGCAGCTCCCGGAACCAATTCAATACCGAACTCCACTTGCCTCTCCGGAGGCACACCCGGCAACTCCTCTGGAAACACATCCAGAAACTCACGCACTATCGGGACCTCATCAACTGACCTCGATCTCTCTGAATCAACCCTCGCATCCATCACATATGCCACAAATCCCCTACAGCCTTGTTGTAGACTCTGTCTCTTTCTGGCGGCCAAACAAAATGCTGACCCAGCACGTGTACCCTCGCCGTACACTGTAAGAACTCCCCCACTAGGGTCTCGAATCGTCACCAATTTACGCTCGCAGTCTATCACAGCTCCATATCGACTCAACCAATTCATACCGACTATAACACACACGTCCCCCATCGCGATCGGAACCAGATCTATCGGAAACTCCACACCGAAGATCTCAAGGACACATCCTCGAATCACATCTGAAGCATATACTGCTCGCTCATCAGCTATAGAAACTTGCAGAGGTCAATCCAACGCCTCTCGACGGATACTAATGTGCTGACTAAAAGTTACTGAAACGAACGACCGAATCGCACCCGAGTCAAATAATACCAAAGCAGGCACAGAACTCACAAGAAAAGTACCTACGCACATCATCATATAAGCATAAAAACCCAACTCAAATAAAAGATGAAAAGAGAATACATACCAGCCACAACATCGGGCGCCGCGCGGACCTCCTCCGCAGTCAACTGGAATGCTTTCCCACGAGCCTTCGGTGCCTCGGCCTTCACCGACCGAATCTCGGTAGCCCTAGCAGCAGGCGCAGATCCCTGCGCTGATCCCTGAAGTAGCTGAGGGCACTTGGCCTTCCGATGGCCGGTCTGGTTGCAATGAAAGCAAACCGAAAATCCCTTGGGGCAATCCCTCGCAATATGCCCCTCCTTCCCGCACTTGTAACATACTCCAGCCCTGCACGACCCCTCATGACTCTTACCGCACTTCCCACAAGTGCGGCCCTTCGCGACCCCAGATCTCGAATCAGCGGGTCTAGCCCGCTTGGCTGCCGGCTGAGACTGAGCTGGTTGCCGATCAGCCCTCTGTGACTCGGCCTCCTCCCTAGCCTGAGTCTCCAACTCAATCTCCCCCTTCCAATCATTTGCCTGGAGCTCAGCAAATGTCCGGTAAGTCGAGTTTGCCACAAACTCCCGAATGTCTCTCCTCAGCACACTCAGATAACGGCTCATACGAGCCTGCTCAGATGACACCTGCTCAGGGAAAAACATCGCCCTCTCATGAAACTTCCTAGGGTCAAGAACTCCTGAATCAACCATTCCCTCTCCACCGGGGGAACATACTCCTCTCTGAACATAGCGGTGAACCTCTCCCAGGTCACCTCGGAAATCTCAGCTAAAGTGAAGTTCGCCGTCACGAACTTCCACCAATCCTTCGCTCCCAAGCGGAGCTGGTTCAGAGCGAACCGAATCCTCAAGTGCTCTAGACAAGAACACGTATAGAAACATCCCTCGATGTCAGAGATCCATCTCATAGCGACAATCGGGTCCTGCGTCCCATCAAACTCGGGTGGCTTTGTGTTGCTGAACTCTAGAAAAAACAACGAGTCACCTCCCTAAGGTCTGGCAGCAGCAACAGCAGTAGTAGCTGCAGCTGCAGCAGCCTTAGTCAGCACGACATACCACTCATCAAAAGTCTCAATCAATGTGGTCTTGATGTCCCCAAACATCTCAGGAATCTCAGTTCGGATGGCAACAACCACCTCCTCGTGAATCAATCGACGGATCTCCTTGTCGCTGACACCACTGCTCTCAGGTGTGTGTCGAGTCCCAACCATGATGCCTCTGAAATACAACAATAATTATCAGAGACTCGATCGAGCATACTCATACTCGATGACACAACCCTACTCGTCCTCTATTGTCCAAAAGATTCTTACTTGGAATGCCCACTGATCCGGTGTCTTCAGTAGTACGGGCCCAATACTACTGACAACCCCGCATCAGCATTCACTCCAAGTCCTCCTCTTTGGATCCTAGATTACGAGTACTCTACTCTCATGAGCTCCTAACAACTATCTACTCGTTCTCAAAGCATCTCAGCAGGAGAAATCTCCTAGGCTAAGGCATCACAAATCAGGCCACTCTAGTCCTAATATGTATACCTAGCCTACTCTAGCATGCATAATGTAACATAACATATCTCATAACACATAATGTAAGGGTACTTTTGGGGATTCACCATTCCAGCGCTGGCTGATCGTACACACGACTCTGCTCTGTTTGTCTCAAAACTCTTTTTACTCTTTTCAAAAATTTTACTTCATTATCAAAATTTTTCCTCAAATCCTCAATTTGAGTTCAGATACGCCCGAAGATGCATCCGAATCCCTCAAATCAAGGCTCTGATACCAAATTGTAACACCGTAAAAATTTGAAACAATTTTTCACTTTGAAAACCATAAAATAGCATTCACATTCATTTTAAAAACATTGTATCAACATTGTATCAGTACAAAACCCCAAGATCAGAATATATATATATATATATATATATATATATATATATATATATATATATAACTCTAATGTGTGTTTGTACGAATCATGCCGGCGCCTTCCCGCGCTCATCACTGGTACCTGAAACACATAACACAACAACTGTAAGCATAAATGCTTAGTGAGTTCCCCAAAATACCGCATACAACACATACGCCACTCGAGGCTATAATACGACCCTATGGTCGATGTGTCTCAGCGGGACCCTCTAGTCCCGTAGCTCGTTGGACCCTCTGGTCCAGTCATAGCTCGTTGGACCCTCCGGTCCGGTCTATATCATCATACAACATACATATATCACATAGCACATAATCTCATACATAACACATAAGACCCTCTGGTCATCGCATAATACCACTCTATGTAACGTATAGTGAGAAGACTCACCTCGGTGTCTCGGTAAATATCTGACTGGGAAGAAATGTGATATAGCCTCCGCCTAAACACATAAAGTAATACTCTCATAAATACAACTGTACTTAGCCCTAAAAGTCAACAAGGTCAACGGTCAACCTTAGACCTGACTCGTCGAGTGCACTAGGGCGACTCGGTGAGTCTACACGTGTCCACTGACTCTCTTAGTCCCTCTCTTGGCACGTCGAGTACTTCCCCTGACTCGACGAGTTCCACCTGGCATGAATCACAGGGCCACCCCGACTCAACTCGCCGAGTCTCAAGAACAACTCGGCGAGTTCCGCCTTGAACTCCAGTCCCCCTAACTCTCCCTGACTCACCGAGTTATTCCTCAACTCGGCAAGTCCACTCACTGAGTGATTTACGGGAAACCCTCATCCTACTCGCCGAGTCTATTCTTCGGACTCGGCGAGTTCATGCCATGCACAAACTCCACAGGCCTCCTGAGGTCAGATCTGTTCCATACATTCATAGATCTGGCCTTCCCAAGCATGATAATCACGTAAAGTTCAGACCTTGACACTCATATAACATCTAAATGGTCTAACTTGGTGATTTAGGCCCAAAAATGACATCCCAAACTCATGGCTCCCAAAATAACTCATAAAGCTCCAAGGGTTAAGGTCTCTGGACCTCTTTGGGTCCAGATCCAGAACATAGACTCGAGAAGGGACCAAATGCTCCACTTATTCATCCTCTAAAAGGGTTAGAAAACCCTAACACTAAGAATCAACATCAAAACTGAAGAAGGTCCAAGCAAAATACCTCAATATGATCTCTAAGAACTCAGAAATCACCACAATCGCTCCTCCTTTAGCCTCTTCTTGCCTTGGTCACCTCCTTCTTGCGAAACACCCACAAAAGGATCAAGAATGTCCTCTCCTTCCTCACAAACGCTCTAGATCTCTTAGGGTTTCTCTCTTGGGGTTGGTGGCCGCAAATGACGGCCCTAAGGGCCTTTAAATAGGTCTTAAACCCTGGAAATTAGGGTTTCATTAAACAACATGGACTCGCCGAGTCCACTCATGAACTCGCCGAGTCCAGCTGCAAACTCGCATACGAATCCGCGACCATACTCGGCGAGTTTAGACGCCAACTCGCTGAGTCTCCTCACAATTCCCAAAACTAAAAGGACAAAATAGGATACCTGGGAATCCGGATGTTACACAACTTATTTTATGTCGGTTTTAAAGCATCGATAACAATAATTAATAATCTTGAGTCTCTGAGGAATATGTTTTTTTTATTGGTGGTGTTTTGGATGATTCTAAGATGACTTGGGTGTCATGGAAAAAGGTTATGGCTCATCAAAATCTTGGTGGTCTTGGGTTTGGTAGCATTTTTTTTTCTCTTAATTGCAAGCTATTTAAGTGGATTTGGTGATTTCTAGGTAAGCCAAATTCTTATTCTGTTGGTACTATTCGAGCTCTTTATGGCCAAAATGGGGCTTTGGATGTTCCTCCAATCACTTAAAGTAAATTTGCCTTGGGTAAATATTTCGAAAGCTTTTTATTCTCTTCGTACAAAAGGTTTGGAATTTTTTAAATTTTGCAAGAAACAAGTGGGTGATGGTGCAAATACGTCCTTTTGGAATGATGTGTGGTTGGGCTCTACGTATTTTAAAGAAACATTCTTTGAGTACGGTTAAAGAAAAATTGGCTAACGAAGACGATGTGGCTTATTCTTTGCGTCAAAAGCCACGTGGAGGTTGTGAGGCCGAGCAATGGGCTGCTTTGAAGTCATTGGTTCAAGGTGTGGTTCTGTCGAGTCAACATGATAGGTGGGTGTGGGATTTGTATGGTTCAAGGACTTTTACGGTTGCCTCTGCAAGATTATTTATTGATAGGCATACATATATTCCTACCCTGCGGAAGAACAAGTTGGTTCCGAAAAGGTTAATATTTTTGTATGGAGGATTTCTTTATTTAAGCTCCCTTCTAGAGATAACTTGGTGAAGTGTGGTTTGGATATTCCCTTTATTTTGTGTCCAACTTGTCAATCCGATGTCGAATCCATTAATCATCTTTTCTTCACTTGTCATGTGACTGCTTCTCTATAGAAGTTGCTTGATTTTTTGGTGGGATATTGACATTCCTCAATTTTTTTTTGTTTTGGAGACTGACTCTTTTGGTTCAGGAACCTGCACATAGGAGGTATTACTAAAGAATTGAAGCAACTTGTTTTACTTTTATGTGTGTGTTATTGTGTTTTTCAATCTAAAAGATTGAATAAAGCCAATATTTTTTATTTTATTGTAACACAACCTTTTTTTTGTGTCAAATAGGTCTAGAAAGTTTAGACCGGTTTGAATAGATGGCTCCATGATCTTAAACCTTATTTTTCTTATGTAATCGTTTCCAAGCCTTTGCTAGTGTTTATTGAATTCTGTTGTTAGAAAAAAGGACCAAAGAAGTCTAAGAAGTCCAACCAAAGATTGAAGGTATTATTTGTTTTATTGTGTCTCTAAGTTGCATAGATTGTTTGAGTTAGATTTAATTATTATGAATCTGCAGATCAGAAAAGTTATTACTTTCGCTGTCCCGATATGGTCTTTGACTAGACTCGTAACCCATCATGAATTGGATGATATTGATGTTGAATGGACATTGATTAAAGTGTAGAGTATGTAGGGTTTGGACTTAATAATGAGGTTGAAGATGAGCAACAAACAGATGAAAGGGAAGTCCACTAGACTCGTAACCCAATATGAATTTGATGATATTGGTGTTGAATGGACATTGATTAAAGTGTAGAGTATGTAGGGTTTGGACTTAATAACGAGGTTGAAGATGAGCAACAAACAGATGAAAGGGAAGTCCGTGAAGTACTTTTTTTTAATAAGTGTTGGTTTTAGAAATCCTTTTACAAATGGGTTGATTTCAAATTGCTTTGAAAATTGTGTTGTTTTGAAGATGGCCCACAAAAAGAAAAACCAAATGAATGTTCCTTATATATATATATATATATATATATATATATATATATATATATATATATATATATATAAATAAAAGTTAGATATCATACTTTCACTATAGATGGAACTAAACACCTTGGTGGATTAAGAATGACCATTAAGTTTAGTTCGTCAAAGGAGGCTCGTGAGTTCTTGGAGGACAAAACACGATGGCAGGAATGGTTCAAATGGATGGTACTCGAAGAACACAAGGATTTAAGTTATGAAAGGTTGGCTTGGCTGAATATCTATGGGGTCCCATTAAGATATTGGGATGGGGATAATTTCTCCCGTATTGCCACCAGATTTGGAAAGGTCATCATCCCATTTGACAACATTCATGACAGGAGAGACTTATCTATGGGTAAGGTGGGTGTGAACACAACAAGAAAGACGTGGATCAATGAAGAGGTTCAGATTGGTGTAGATGGAGCAGTATATGTGGTTGGAGTCATTGAGTATTCTGAAGAGTGGTCGCCATTCAATCCCTGTCACTCTGATAAGGTGGCAAAAGAGTTCGACTCCGATGTTGGTGTAGATGATGATGATGTAGAAGAAGGTATTTCTGATACATGGCTGCATGAAAACGATAATGAATTAGAGGAAAGAGAATTCCGGTCCGATAGCACTCCGAAAAATCAACCGGAGAAGATAAGGTGTCAGGATGAAAACGGAGAGTCTCCAGGGAATCCTGTGAATGAAGTTGAAACAACTGTTGATTCCACGATGAGGATTTCCCAAGGCGTGGAACTAGTCAACACGGATAATTTATGCGTGTCGATTGGAAGTCCCCAGGAAGTAAATACTAATACGGTAATCATGGATACCGAATGCAAAGTGACAAAAGATTTGGGGAATACGGGTATGAAACCTACTGATAATGTTGTTGGGCCTAGTATTAATAATGAGTTGTTTGATAGTGCTGGGCCAATTCTTAATTCTTCCCCTCCAGCCCAAAATATATTCACCACCCAAAATTGTACCTCGTCATCCTGCTCTAGTCGGTGTAGCAGTGAACGAAAGTTCAAAAGAAGGAAAAGGGCCAAAGGTTGTCGCTCCCCTCCCACCGCCGATCCCACTCCAGTAAACAACTCCTCATCCCAATATGGCGTCTATCCTCGTCTCCACAACACTAGTGTATCACTGGATCTTAATAGGGACCCTCCCATCTCAGTATCGACTCATAACTCAACTGATGGTCAAGACAAGACTGTTCCTAATGAAATTAGGCAAACGGTGGTCATGGGACTGAAGTTGGCTTTCAAATTGAGCCTGACAATCAAATCCTAGCTGAGGTCGTGGGGAGATTGGGTGGTAGGTAATCTAAAGCAATGAGCTTCCTGTCTATCAATGTAAGGGGGGTGGGAGAGGATGCGAAAGTGGGTTGGGTAAAGAGATTGAAGATAAATCATAAAGCAACTTTCGTGGGGCTTCAAGAAACTCAGATATCGGATTCCTCCAATATAGATGTAAATGGGTGTTGGGGTTCAATTTTGATTATGCTGGTGTTGATTCCAGCGGGCGATCAGCTGGACTCATCTCTATTTGGGACTCCACTTGCTTCCAAAATTTAGAAGTAATCAAGAATCGGTGCTTTCTAATTGTCATTGGCAAGTGTAAGAACATAGAAGGTAATGTAAACACGGTTAATGTTTATGGTCCCCAGTCCCCATCTGAAAAGAAGAAGGTATGGAATGAACTACTTAGAATTATAAATGAAAGAACCGACATGTGGGTCGTGTTTGGGGATTTCAATGTTGTGAGGTATCCTAGTGAAATATGTAATTCCCATTTTTGTCCCTATAGTGCTCTTGCGTTTAACAGATTCATTCAGAGTGCCAACTTAAAGGACTTCAACATGGGCGGGGAGAAATTTACTTATATGAGCCGTGTCGATGCCAAGCTCAGTAAGTTGGACAGTTTTTTGGTTAGTCCAAACTACTTATCTTTTTTTCCCCTCAGTGCTGCAACGGCTCACCCGCGGGAGCTTTCCGATCACAGCCCCATTACCTTAATATCCATTGAGTCAGATTTTGGACCGATCCCGTTCAAACTATTTAACTCCTGGCTTCTCAGGGATGGTTTTGATCAGGTTGTAAAGGAGGCATGGAACCAATTTGTAGGGTATGGTACCCCTGATGTGTATTGGGCTGCCAAATTCAAATTATTGAAGGATTCGATTAAGAAATGGAGGAGGGACGCGAGTCTTACTGAAAAGAAGGAGTATAATGACACTATGACTTTGGTTAATGAGTTAGAGAAGCTTGCGGCGACTAGACCACTGTCTTCAGCTGAAATGGATGTCTGGAACATGGGTATCAAAAAAACTAACGGAGTGGGAACGATTTAAGGCCTTGGACTTGAAACAGAAAGCAAGAATTAAATGGACCATCGATGGGGATGAAAATAGTAAGTTTTTTCATGGGTACATTAACAGTAAAAATAGAAGAAATCTTCTTCACGGCCTCATGATTAATGGTCGCTGGTCAACTGAGGCTAATGAGATCAAAGAGGAAGTTTTCAGATTTTATCTTAACAAATTCTCCGAAGATCATGTATGCAGACCCAAATTGAGTAACTCGCAGTTTAAGTCAATTCCAATGATGGAAGCCATTAGAATTGAATCCCCTTTTAGTCTAGAGGAGGTGAAGGCTTCGATTTGGGATTGTGGAAGTGAAAAAGTGTAACGCCCGTAGATCCGGGCTAGTCAATTTAGAGACAATAAGTGTCGAAAATAACTTTTTGGCAAAAGATTATTTATAATAAATAGTCTTAACCAAGTTGTATAATAGGTCTCAAGGTTTCTGTACATATAAAGAACGCCGAAATCCGAGTTATAACGAAGAAGTTATGGCCCGTCGAAGTTTTACGGCAAAACCGGCACGGCACCAGGAAGCGTAAATAGTGAATTTACGATAGAGCGAGATTTAGCCTTAGCAATATAAAAAAAAGTTGTAGAATATGTTAAACTAAGAGCATCGATAAAAAGAACGCCCAAATCTGACTTCGTATGAGGAAGTTATGATTTTTCTAAGATTCGGCTTAGCAGTACACGGCCCGAAACTCGAATTTTAGTTCGAGCTGTTTTTGGCTTACATGACCTAAATGAGAGTTGAAGATCTCATTAATAGGAACTCAACGGTAAAAAGATGGACGAAAACGGTGTTCGTATGAAGGAGTTACGAATTCTTCGCGGTCATTTAACAGTCTAAACGCCTCCTACTGTTAAATTTGAGATCGGTCGAGAGTTAGCCGACAGAGTCTAAACGAAAGTTGTAGATTTTGATTTTACCTACGCGTGGATATAAAGAACGTCGAAAACGGAGCTCGTATGCGAGAGTTATGATTTTTCTAAGTTCGAAGGCTGATACGCGATAGGGGGTGACGTGGCACCACCAGAATTGGACACGTGGCACCACCAGAAGGCCACCACATGGACCAACTCGGCGAGTAGGTCCCCCTACTCGGCGAGTCCATCAGATATTTTCACTATAAATAGAGGTGTCGGGTCTAGCCTTCTCTTCACACCTCCCAAACTCACTTTCTCTCTCTAGTTTCTCTCTCTAGCCTCCCTAACCCCCCTAAAAGCCTAGGTAAACCCCCTAGCACCCGAAGGAAGCCCCGAGGCTCCCGGAGTCCCGATAAAAGAGCCTTTCGGCTCGGGAACGCTGCTCCAGCGAAGCCCGGTTTTCCAGAAAACTCGCTGTAAGTGAGCTACGCCTAACCTATCTTTAGTTTAGCTTATGTTTTAATATAGTAATGTTATTAGGACCTTATAACAAGTACTTGGGCTATTATTATGGGTTATATAAGTATCGTTTAACGCTTATATAATATTAATAATAGCTAGACTACTAATTAGTCGCGGTGAATATTAGACTAAACCCTAGTGGCAATGATACTAGGTTTTGCCGAAGGAAAAGTGTGTTAAGAGTAACAAAGTGTTGTCCAAGCGCCGAGTCACCACCTACTCAGGTGAGTGCATAGTTACTTTCAGCTTAAACATAGATATGAAGTATTTTATATAAATTACGTGCTGTGTGTGTATATTATCTGTATACTTGCTATCTATGCTGGATGAACGATTTATACATGTTTTTAATGATTTAAACTGTATATGTATTTTATATCTACAAAATGTGTTGGGTAAAACATGGGTAGATGTAATAGTTGCTGTGTGACAAAATAAAATAATGAGAGGCCTCGTTATATCTGTTCTTGATGATCTAGTCATCTAGCGGAGTATAGATGACGACCACAGACTGTTCTAGACAGTCTAGTGGAACACTAGTAGGCTCGCAACCTGTAGGTGTTTATTGGAACTGTATGTTTATTCGAACTGTGTGAACTGTGTGCTCACCAGGTGTACTCCATCCCCCATATGGTTGCCTTTAGGACTTTCATTGCCAAGGAATCCCCTTAGCAGTCGTGTCCATCCTAATGATAGTCCTTTGACTAGGTCCCTTGTGTTAGATGTTTTAAGGACGTAATGTGAGGATAACGGAAATGGGTAATTGGGTTGATTGTTTGATGTTTAAAAATAATAATTATATTCAGTTTATTTATATCACAGGTGTTGATATGAAGTGACATTACACTGAGAGATTTAAAGAGATGTAGATCACTAATGTAAATAATTGTAAGTTCTGTTTATGCTTATGTTTCTGTATTAACGATGACATCCCAAACGTTTTAAAATGAAATAAATACGTTTCTTCGAAAATGTTTTAATAACGTATTTACCATGTTTTTCCGGGAACAAATTCCGCAACATTTTTATGAAATGAAGTACTCTGATTTTTATAAAGCATAAACAAAATCGGTCTTTTCTGGCCGTGAAAATGGGGATGTCACAGTTGGTATCAGAGCATTAGTTTAAGCGAACTAGGAATATGGATTTATTTCTAGACTTAAACATAGAATGCTAAGCGATGATTGTGAGGAGTGAGCACTAGATTATTTTAGGGATTGTGCCTAAAATGCTTTTATGTGCTAAATGCTTGTGCCTGATATGCTGTTATTTGTTTGGATCTATTGTCTATTTCCGACCGGATCTGGAAAACCTTATGTGTTCAAGTTTCTAAACGTTTAATTACGGTTTTAGAACTGGCATGTAACTTTTCAGAGTAATAGGGAGATTTATACGTCTATCGTAAATAAAACTTTCTTATCTTAAATTCTCGCCTCGGTACACCGAACGTGTAATTTGGTGCATAGATCAACATGGTGAGCACTAGAAGCAGATTTGGAAGTGGTAACCCGCAGCCCGAACCACCAGTGATTGAGCATGTGCCAGAGGTAGCAGTTGTACCTGGGCCAATCACAATGACCGGAGTACAAGCAATGGTGCGGATAATGCTAGATCAACAGATGGAAGAAACAAGGCGCTTACTTCAACAAAGTAAGGACGAACTTACTGTGCCAGTACGTCAGACACCCACTCTTGAGGCGACCATCTGGGTTGCTAAGTCTGTTGATAAAGTGATCAATGGTAGTATCGCCAGCAAGGTTGAGGTTGGAAAAAAGAGGAAATTTGAGGGTTCTTCAAGGTCTGACAAGAACAACATGTCCTTGAAGTCTGGAGGAGTAGGTAAAGCAAAATGGTGTGACAAGTATGGAAGGAAACACAATGGTAGATGCCCTAAGGAAGTAACCTGCTTCAAATGCGGGAAGACTGGTCACTATGCCCACGAATGCCCAACCGAGGAAGAAGTTTGCTTTAAGTGTAGTAAAGAGGGACACTTCAAGCAAGAATGTCCAATGAGAGCTACAAAGCCAAGTGTACCGCCGAAGCACCATGGGAGAGTAACTTGTTTTAAGTGTGGAAAGCATGGGCACTACGCCGATGAGTGTACATTCAACACCAGGGTGTGTTACGAATGTAATGAGGAAAGGCACCTCAAGCAAGACTGCCCAAAAAGAAAAGGATTTACAAAGCCAAAGGCACCATGGAAGGACTATGGGAGATGCTACGAAGAAGTGGCTTGTTTTAAGTGTGGGAAGAACGAGCATTATGCCAATATCTGTACATCCAACAAGAGGTTCTGTTACGAATGCAGGAACAATGGACATATATCAAAGGATTGCCCAAAGAAAAGTGAAGCAGCAAGAGCGAATGCACCTCCAAAGCCAAGAAGCATCCCTAACGAAGCAGCTGACAACGCAATGAAGAGTAAGGATTGATATCCGAAGGTCGAGTTATGATGTAGCCTATTAGAGGCATAGTCTAGGGTGAACTTGAACACCTATGTAATAGTTTCAAGGAATAATAAAAACCTTCGTTTTGATATTTGATGTGTTAAGCTGTTATGTGATTTTCTTGTATGGTGACTTGGAAAAACTGCGGGACAATACTTGGGACGAGTATGAGTAGGTGTGAATGGTAGTAGAGGCCTATACTACCGGAAGCACAGGACTCACACTTGGATCAGGGAAAGTCACAAGGTTACCAAGAAGCTAGTAATTGATTTCATTTTATTCAAGTATGTCATTACCATTGTCTCGGTAATGACTAAGAAGATTGTTGTTATCCCGACCCAGTGGTTATATCACATTGGGTCCGACTACGATGAGTAGGTTACGTGGTTCAGAGAACCAAGTTTGATGTAGCGTCTGACTTAAACCAAACGATTGAAATCAAAGTGATCAAAAGAAGTATCATGCTCGTTGTTAAAGAAGTTGGTAGCTAGAAATGCTACATGTGATTACATCACATTAGACCATGAAGGAAGGCATATTCCATTCCGGAATTTGACTCTAAGAGACCTGATTCTAAGCGTTGCTACATACGGTGATAGGTCATTAGAATATGACACATCAGTCAATTGTAGTAATCAAATTAACTTATCCTAAGTTTGTTAATAAGAAGAAGGAGTCTCTGATAAAGAATGAGGTTGTGACACGAAGGTCATGATTGAAAGTCTAATGAGCAAGTGCAAGATCGAGCACCGCCCGCAGTCAAGGAGTCCAAGAGATAGATACTCATTCGAAGAAACGAGGAAGTTACGATTATTACCTAGGATGAAGAGATAACGTATGGAGTCATTATACTATCCTGTTTCGTTGATGATTCCGGGACGTAATCATCCTAAGGGGGAGATAATTGTAACGCCCGTAGATCCGGGCTAGTCAATTTAGAGACAATAAGTGTCGAAAATGACTTTTTGGCAAAAGGTTATTTATAATAAATAGTGTTAACCAAGTTGTATAATAGGTCTCAAGGTTTCCGTACATATAAAGAATGCCGAAATCCGATTTATAACGAAGAAGTTATGGCCCGTCGAAGTTTTACGGCAAAACCGGCACGACACCGGGAAGCGTAAATAGTGAATTTATGATAGAGCGAGATTTATCCTTATCAATCTAAACAAAAGTTGTAGAATATGTTAAACTAAGAGCGTCGATAAAAAGAACGCCCAAATCTGACTTCGTATGAGGAAGTTATGATTTTTCTAAGATTCGACTTAGCAGTGCACGGCCCGAAAGTCGAATTTTAGTTCGAGCGGTTTTTGGCTTACACAACCTAAATGAGAGTTGAAGATCTCATTAATAGGAACTCAACGGTAAAAAGATGGACGAAAACGGTGTTCGTATGAAGGAGTTACGAATTCTTTGTAGTCATTTAACAGTCTAAACGCCTCCTACTGTTAAATTTGAGATCGGTCGAGAGTTAGCCGACAGAGTCTAAACGAAAGTTGTAGATTTTGATTTTACCTACGCGTGGATATAAAGAACGTCGAAAACGGAGCTCGTATGCGAGAGTTATGATTTTTCTAAGTTCGAAGGCTGATACGCGATAGGGGTGACGTGGCACCACCAGAATTGGACACATGGCACCACCAGAAGACCACCACATGGACCAACTCGGCGAGTAGGTCCCCCTACTCGGCGAGTCCATCAGATATTTTCACTATAAATAGAGGTGTCGGGTCTAGCCTTCTCTTCACACCTCCCAAACTCACTTTCTCTCTCTAGCCTCCCTAACCCCCCTAAAAGCCTAGGTAAACCCCCTAGCACCCGAAGGAAGCCCCGAGGCTCCCGGAGTCCCGATAAAAGAGCCTTTCGGCTCGGGAACGCTGCTCCAACGAAGCCCAATTTTCCAGAAAACCCGCTCTAAGTGAGCTACACCTAACCTATCTTTAGTTTAGCTTATGTTTTAATATAGTAATGTTATTAGGACCTTATAACAAGTACTTGGGCTATTATTATGGGTTATATAAGTATCGTTTAACGCTTATATAATATTAATAATAGCTAGACTACTAATTAGTCGCGGTGAATATTAGACTAAACCCTAGTGGCAATGATACTAGGTTTTGCCGAAGGAAAAGTGTGTTAAGAGTAACAAAGTGCTGTCCAAGCGCTGAGTCACCACCTACTCAGGTGAGTGCATAGTTACTTTCAGCTTAAACATAGATATGAAGTATTTTATATAAATTACGTGCTGTGTGTGTATATTATTTGTATACTTGCTATCTATGCTGGATGAACGATTTATACATGTTTTTAATGATTTAAACTGTATATGTATTTTATATCTACAAAATGTGTTGGGTAAAACATGGGTAGATGTAATAGTTGCTGTGTGACAAAATAAAATAATGAGAGGCCTCGTTATAGCTGTTCTTGATGATCTAGTCATCTAGCGGAGTATAGATGACGACCACGGACTATTCTAGACAGTCTAGTGGAACACTAGCAGGCTCGCAACCTGTAGGTGTTTATTGGAACTGTGTGTTTATTCGAACTGTGTGAACTGTGTGCTCACTAGGTGTACTCCATCCCCCATATGGTTGCCTTTAGGACTTTCATTGCCAAGGAATCCCCTTAGCAGTCGTGTCCATCCTAATGATAGTCCTTTGACTAGGTCCCTTGTGTTAGATGTTTTAGGGACGTAATGTGAGGATAACGGGAATGGGTAATTGGGTTGATTGTTTGATGTTTAAAAATAATAATTATATTATTGTGGGTTGAAAACCCTATGTGCTCACTAGGTTTCCCAACCTGACCCACTCATTTTATTTATATCACATGTGTTGATATGAAGTGACATTACACTGAGAGATTTAAAGAGATGTAGATCACTAGTGTAAATAATTGTAAGTTCTGTTTATGCTTATGTTTCTGTATTAACGATGACATCCCAAACGTTTTAAAATAAAATAAATACGTTTCTTCGAAAATGTTTTAATAACGTATTTACCATGTTTTTCTGGGAACAAATTCCGCAACATTTTTATGAAATGAAGTACTCTGATTTTTATAAAGCATAAACAAAATCGGTCTTTTCTGGCCGTGAAAATGGGGATGTCACAAAAAGCCGCTGGCGCTGATGGCTTCACATTCAAGTTCCTTAATTTTTTTTGGGACATCATCAAATGTGACGTGATGAAATTTGTGAATCATTTTGAAAGGTGTGGATCGTTTGCTAGGGGATGTAACTCATCGTTCATCACGTTAGCTCCCAAAATCAAAGACCCTTTATCTTTGAATGACTTCCGCCCTATAAGTTTATTGGGATGCTTGAGTAAGATCATAAGTAAAATACTCTCTAATCGAATGAAAACTGTTATTGGGATGTTAATTGGTGATGAGCAATCTGCATACGTGGAGGGGAGCTGTATACTTGATGGTCCCCTCATGATCAATGAGGTCTGTTCATGGGCAAAGAGAGCTCGTAAAAAACTCCTTCTCTTTAAGGTGGACTTTGAAAAAGCATTCGATTCGGTGAATTGGCAATATTTAGATTTGGTCCTTGAACATATGGGCTTTGGTAACAAATGACGGATGTGGATTCGTGGCTGTTTGAGCTTATCTAGAGCTTCCGTGATTATTAACGGTTCCCGACGAAAGAATTCCCTATATCTCGGGGAGTTCGCCAAGGAGATCCTCTCTCTCCATACCTCTTCATTATTGCTATGGAGGGATTAAGCGTAGCCCTCAAAACGGCGTGTGATAAAGGTCTTTTTAAAGGTGTTTCGATCCCAGGCAATGGTTCGATTATATCCCACCTATTTTACGCAGACGATGCGTTGTTCTTAAGTGAATGGTCTCGAAATAATCTCAAGAACCTGGCTCGTATCTTGAGATGCTTCCATATTTCATCGGGCCTTAAAGTTAATTTTCAAAAATCAAAGGTCTTTGGTATTAGTGCCTCCGCGATTGAAACTGTACATTGGGCTAACTTATTGGGTTGTGTTGCGGGTGCTCTTCCATTTGATTATCTAGGTGTTCCAGTCGGTGCTAACATGAATCTAATTAAAAACTGGAAGCCTATAATAAAAAAATTTCATTCAAAACTCTATGTGTGGAAGGCTAAAACACTTTCTTTTGGGGGTAGACTGACCTTAATAAAGTCAGTCCTTGGTAATCTACCTACTTATTATCTTTTGCTGTTCAAAGCTCCCATGGGTGTCTTAGAGAAATTGGAGAAGGTTAGGCGTTCATTCCTGTGGGGCGGATGTGACGAGAGGAAGAAAATTCACTGGGTCAGTTGGGAGAAGGTGTTGGCAGCCAAAAGTAATGGGGGTCTAGGTGTGGGTTCCATAAGAGCCTTAAACATCGGGTTACTTGTGAAATGGTGGTGGCGACTAAAGAACGATAGTCATTCCCTTTGGGCTCGTGTGATCTCTGGGATCCATAACTTAGCAAATAAGCCCTTCGAATATCTTTCTAAACAATCGTCCTGTGGGGTTTGAAATAATATTGGCAGAATTAAGAAGGCACTATTAGAGCATGGTATGGATGTTCACGACATATTCGATGTAGTGATTGAGTCGGGGAAACAAACTCTCTTCTGGTATGACCCATGGTTGGGGTCAGGGAATCTTAAGGCAAAATACCCATCCCTATTTGAATTGGAATCAAGAAAAAGATGTAGGGTATCTGATAGAATAGTTGATTCGACGCACGTATGGCGTTGGAAATCTAGACCAGTTGTCCTTGGTTTAGATTCTGCAGTTTCTGCCCTCTCTAGGGATATATCTAACATTCGTCTCGGGACGGGTTCAGACCATTGGAGTTGCAAATTATCTGTTGATGGCAGGTACTCGGTTAGCTCTCTCAGAAAGATCGTGGATGCTACACATGTCAACATCCCTGGTACTTCCGATATTTTATGGTGTAAGGCAGTTCCAATCAAGGTGTTATGCTTTGTTTGGAGGGCTGCCCAAGATAGAATACCAACAGCTATGGCCTTGGAGAAGAGGGGTATTGTGGTAAATTCCAATTTGTGTTGTTCGTGCATTGGGATACCTGAATGTACAGGACACGTCTTGATGGACTGCTCGTTCGCAACTGTGATAAGGAACAACATCTTGGGTTGATGTGGAGTATCAACTGCTTAGAATTCTATAAAAAATGTCCATGATCTTCTTCATCTGGCTGCTACCTGGTGTAACAGTAATAGAAAAAGAGAAATGTTTGTTGCCATTTGCTATGGTTTGCTTTGGAATATATGGAGGTTCAGGAATAAATGTCTATTTCAAATGGAGGGTATCTCATCGATTTAAGGGACTGATGTTATAAAGTCTATGGTCTTTTATTGGTTGAAGCATAGAAGTAAGAATGTATTTGTAATTGGGAGGAGTGGAGAGATTCTCCTTTTTCTGGTTTGTAATTTCTGATCTACTTTGTACTCTGTTTTGGTCCCTCATCTAGTTCCTTGCTAGGTGTGAGTACCATCTCTTTAATATATATTTGCCGTTTCAAAATATATATATATATATATATATATATATATATATATATATATATATATATATATATATATATATATACACACACACACAGCTTCAAGTATTATGTTATTTTTATTTCACATCTTTTATATTAAAAAACCTACATTTTGTTTTAAAAGATTCCTTCGAATTTATAATCCCTTATCTTATATAATATGCTCCATGTACATCTTTTATTTTTAAAAAGTTTATTATTTTACGTTTATTATACATGATATATAAATTTGTTTATTAAGATATAAAATCAAAATTTACGTACCACTTTAAACAGCTTATACCGTTACAATATCCGGTAAACACGTTCAAAACAATACTAATGTCAAAGTATATATTTTTTAAAAATCTAATAATTAATATATCATTATTATGTCAAATCCTTTGTAGAAAAAAAAAATAAAAGCATTTGAATAGTCATTTTCATCTGTAAAAATAGATGTATAAACTGTTACTGTTTACCGGAAAAAGGAAATAGTTCAATTGTGGCATTACATGTTCATTAGTCATATTCATCTGTAAGTAATTAAATAGTCATTTTCATCTGTAAAGTAGATGTGGTCATTGAATAATCGTTTAATCTCATTTCAGTTTTGGTATTATAAATTCAATTTATTGATTTCAATTTTCATCATCCTTATTTCATAAACAAATAACTCTCTGAAATTCCTAATTTCTCTGAATGTTAATGTTTCTCATTGGAAAGCATGACATGGTAGAAGAAAATCAATAGATAATATTTACGGGACTTCGGAGAGTAACTTTATAGAGCTGCCCAAGTATATTGTAGCTTTGCAAGCTTCAAATCCTACCACAATCATTAAATGGTTCAATAGTCAAAATGGCTAATCAAATGTGACAACATTTAAAGATATATGTTGGGATTTTGGTCATACTATTAATGTATTTAATTTATGTTAACCTCTTATTTCCATCAATGATTGTCATTTGAGGGGTTAATGTAAGGATGAAATGCTTGTTGCTATTACAAATGATGTCTATAATAATATATTACCGGTTTCTTATGTCATTGTTGATGTGGAGACTACACACAGTTTGAGTTGGTTTTTGTATTAGTTCAGACAATTTGTTTCTCAATACAGACAATTATGTGTCAATTTAGATAGACATAAATGAATAATTCATGCAATGGAAAGTCTAGAGGAATGGAAAGAGCCTTTAGGATACCTTACTTTTTGTCTTTAACACGACATAAGTAATCTCATGAAAAATTAAAAAATCTTGAGCCTTAAAGAATTTTGTTAGGCAATTGGCAATACCACACAAAGAAGAAAGTTTGTTATATATATGAAGCACATAAAAGCAATCAATTCTAAAGCATGAAAGTATTTAAAACTAAATGAAAAAAGTCAATGTGTCTTTTATATGATGAAAATCACTAATGGTGAATGTTAAAAACAAATATCTATGAGTATGAATAATACGCTATCAGGAGCAAGGCAAATATCTATTAGGGCGTGTATTGACCGTACATACAATAAGATTGTGAAATATTTAAGAAAACACTGTGATATTGCTATGAACTGTAATACACCTCTCTCATCATGTATGTGCCGTCTCTTCGTTAAACCGCGACACTTATTAAAAGAACTATACTTTATCCGAGTTCGACTACAATGAAAGTTTCTACAGAATTGTCACCAAATTACGGTAAATGAAACAGAAGGAAATACTCACACTGTCAGTTATTTTCAAAATATGTGTATATGTGGTAAGTGGCAGATAGAAAGATTCTTATGTTCACATGTTGTAGCAGTTTGTCGGCTTAGATGGGATAACCCACTTTTCATTTTGGATACTACTTACACAACTATAACATATAAACAACAATATAATTATGACATTTCCCCACTTTCTCATGTTGATTAGTGGTTGGGTCATTGAAAGAATAAACCAGATTACTCAAAATGTTCAGTTGGTCGAGGTCATAGACGTGTAAATCGCTTTTGTAACGAGATGGAGGTTCGTCATCCTAATGAATCTCATATATGTGTACTATCTCATCAACCTGGTCATAACAGGAAAAACTGTTTAAATTCTCAACTAAGATTAAATGCGAAGTGAATTATGTAATTTTTATAATCTTGTATTATTTTCGTTAATTTATTTTGTTATTTATGTTTAAGTTATCTTGTAATTTTGTGTTTAAATAATCATGTAATTTTGTGATATTGTAATATATTTAATTTGGATATCGGTTTGAATGTGTTTATTCGATTTTTAAAACGACATAATTTTCTAAAAGTAAAATAATAAATTTCAATTATATATTTTTAATAATTAAACTTATATGTCATATATAATAAATATCTAAAAGTAGTTTTTTTTATAAATAAAATATGTAAATGGTGAATATTATAAAAGTGAACAGTTTATAAATTAGAAGGATCACATATGAAACTTTTCAAAACAAAAGTTAATTTTTTTAATATAAAAGATGTAAAATAAAAATAACATAATAATTGAAGGAGTCAATAAAAAATAAAATTTAAATAGGACTCTATTCGTTTGTTTTTTTATAGGGTCATCTTCAAAACAACGCATTTTAGCAAAGGTATTTGGAATCAACCTATTTTCACAAAGACTTTCTAAAATCAAGCATTATTTACTAAAAAACTTGAAGACCATGAGTTAGTTGATTGTGATGAATGAGAGTCATTAGGAGAAGACTCGAACACTAAAAAACTAAGAGGGTGCTCTTAAAACAGTTGGGTAAGAAGAAAATATGTTGACATGGTGATGTGCATAAAGTTAGTTTTTATTTGGGATAAATATTGTAACGTCTCTAAAGTTAATGAGTAAAAAATTCATTTTTAAAAGCCAATAGCAACATTATTCATTTATTTCAAAACCCATCAAAACGTGATAATGTATAAAATAGTTATCAGAGAACAAATCATGTCATAAAATGTGGAATGCTGGTGGATGTAGTGTGATTATGTCGGGCCCTCCCCTTTCGAACTGGGAATACCTAAAACCATAAACATAAAAGTGTAAGCACAAAGCTTACTGATTTCCCCAAAATACCCCATACCACACATACATAGCAGTCAAAACATAATTGGGTCTATTTCACCCCCTTCGGTCTCTTTCAACCGATATCGGGTCTATTTCACCCCCCTTTGGTATCTTTCAACTGATATTGGGTCTATTTAACCCCCTTTGGTCTCTTTTAACCGCTATCGGGTCTAGTTTACACCCTACAACTAAGCATACAATCACATCAGCAAGAATCACAAAAACAACAAACACATACATGCATAACAGTAAGTGCCACAAATACAACTATCATCCTACAAACATAATCTAGTGGACCGGTATTGGTGCTTTCGACCCACAAGTACAATGAAGGAACTCACCTCAATCAATATCAGACGATAGCTAACTGTCACTGCTCTCACTATTGAAGGACGGTGCTAAACCCCACCTAGACAGTCATACAAGGTAAACCCTTAGTCTACCTTTCAAAACTACGAGTTTGACCTAAAGTCAATGCAAGTCAAAAAGTCAAAGTCAACCCTCCACGTCGTGGCCATCCTTGCTACGTTGTGGTCTTCAAATGACAAAACAGTTACGATATCCCCCAGTCACCATGTTATGGCGACCTAGGCAACGCTGTGGGAACTGGGTTCAAAATGACTTTATAGATTAAGTTGCATCCTCTAGTACCAAAGGTTCTAAAGTCCATATCTGATTATCTCTAACGTCCAAATGGATAAAGTTTGCACCTTTATCCCTTGAGACCCAACAAAAGGTCTAGATCTCAAGTCTTAGACCCAAAAAGCTAAAAATGGCTAGGACTCAACCATTAAGCACTTAATCCCAAAAGTCCTTAGCCCAAATTTTCCAGAATATAGGACTCTTAATGATCCATAAAAATCCAAACTTTATGGACATGCATGACCCATGCATGTCCTTCTTCAAACTAGGTCAAAAGGGAACAAAATAACCCAAAATCCATGCATGGTTCCCATATTACTACAATAGTCTAGATCTATGACATATGATATTCAAAGGACATAGAGAAACCATAAAGTTGCAAACTTTATATCATAATATCACCCAAACGACTTCAAAAAGGACCAACCATGCTACAAAACCTAGATCTATGAAGAATAATACAAAAAGGTTGAAGTTTGAGGACTTACAAAGAGTCTAGAAGATGCACACCAAAGGAAGAAAGGATCACTTGAAGAACCAAAGACTAATTCTTCTTCTTCTTCCTTCAACACCACCACAAATTCGCTAAAATGAGCACAAGAGCACCAAGGAGGATTAGGGTTAGGGTTTCTGGGTTTGAGAGTGATGGAGGCTGAAGATTGGCAACCCAAGCCTCCCCACTTTCCTTTAAATACCCGAAAATTAGGGTAATCACGACACAGGGTCGCCACGTCGTGACCAAGGGATGTCACGTCGTGGTGACCATCAAATGATATGTGAATCTTCCAGCATTGCCACGTCGTGGGATTCCTTCAACACGACGTGGTTACTTCCAAAATATAAATTAAAACTAAAAGTAAATACCTCCAGAAATCTGGATGTTATAGATATGGAAGTCAAATAAAGATCTTAACAATAAAGTGGATAAGCATTCACTTGATACAAGGAGGAATCTAACTATTAAAAAAGAATGATGTACTAATATTAAAAGCATATTGCAAAGGAGTTCTGAGAGGTACCAATGCAAGTTGGCCATATGTGGTTGGTAGTACAAGTGGTGCAAGTGGGTCTAATGTATTAGGTGAGACATATAAAACGAATAACGGCAAGGGAAAACAAGTAAATTTGAAATCTACTAATTTTCCCTAGCACGTGTATGCATCTAGGTCTTTTGAAAGATAAAAATTGGTTTGTGAAGGACCTCTAGTCAGAAGCACACTTACTTAGAGATTATGTCCTCGAATTATAGTCCACTAATCCAAACACCACATCAAGAATATATGTTGTTAATGAGCCAAACTTAAACTTAAACACTAAGCAGTTTAAGAGAATTTTTATATGTTTAGGCTCATTAAAATTATGTTTTAAGCTGGTATGAACGACCTTCTTAGTCTAGATGGTTCCTTAATGAAAGGCCCATACCATGGACAAATATTGATAATTGTAAGCTTAGACTTCAATAATGATATATATCCACTTGCATATGCCTTAGTAGAATTTGAAAATACTACAAGTTAGAAACGGTTCATGGAATGTTTAGGGAATGTCATATTCCATTGATTTTAATTGTGAACTAAGCATGTAGGATCATCTCATATGTGCTTCTAAATAACACGTGTGAAGTTCATAATTGTAAATTATAGAAGAGAGGGGACAAGCCAATCATAAACATGTTTGGAATTTATAAGGGAATATCTAAGAAAAATGATATGTAATGTGATTAAAGAGAAAATAAAACTTAAAGGTCCTCTCACCCTTACTATAACCAAATTTTAAAAGAAGAATGAGCAACAAGCAATCGAGTACATTGATATATGGAATGATGGTGGAAAGTATCAGGTATTTCAACCATGGAATGATTAGCATATTGTGGATATCAACCACATGACATGCACATGTAGGAAGTAGGTGGTTACAAGAATCCCTTGCAGGCATGCCACAGATACTTGGAGTGAGATGACAGACAATGGGGAAATGGTAAGCGGACGATACACTTAGGTACACAAACTTTATTTATTGTCTACTTGGAAGGTTGCATATGAGTTTAAGGTGGAACCCATTAAAGGCAGGTTATGCCTAAAAGTGATTGTCCCACTACAATTATCCCATCACCACAACTCAAAACGGTTGGCAAGCCAAAGAAGAAAACAAGACGGACCATAGAGGAGATAATAAGTCAAAAGGAAAAGTATAGTCAAATGGCTAGTGTAATAGCAACTCAAAGTAAAAGTCAAGGATCTAACAAAGTGGACAAGCTTAGTAGGAAGTTTGGGAGTGTCACATATGCCAAATGCAAACTGAAAGGGCTCAACTTAAGGGCTTGTAAATAAATGTAAGGGTGTAGATCAACAGGAGAGCGGATGGGCCAGTGAAGGCCATGGTCAACAGTAGTGGGTATGGTCCAGCCAAGTGTTAAGTCGGATCGTCTTTTGGTATAATTGGTTTAAAAAATGGTATGTGTTGCTTGTTTTAGGTACTTTAGTAGTTATGTTAGCTTATTTTGTAATTCTAAAACTTAATTGTGATGTTTTTTTTGTTACACCTGGATATTGTAATGACAATTGGTTTTTGGTAATGGTGAATGTACTACGTTATTATACTTTGAATTTCATTTCATGTTCTTGTTTGTATTAAATGTTTTCATTAAATAACATGTAGTGTTTTCCATTATGGTATTATACTTTGCTTATTAACTTTACAAATAACAATTACACCATTTCAGGTATTGTATTACTATTACTGTAACGACCATAAAAATTGAGCCAATTTAAAACATTTTAATTCATTCAAAAACGATTAAGTTCATACATCTTGTTTTCAGAATAGTTTAAACATCAGAGTATCCCCCAGAACCATATCACATAAATCATAAAACACGAGGAGCGGTACGATCATGCCTTCGCCTTACCACGATCTCCTAAAGTACCTGAAACAATACACTGAACTGTAAGCCCGAAAGCTTAGTGAGTTACCCCCAAAATACCAAACACACATAAACATACTCATAACATATAACAAATAGAACAGCCATGCAAATCGGGTATACTATGTGACTGGTACGCCCGCACCGGGCCTTCAGCCCATCTGGTCTACCCTACGAGTCTAGCGATGTATGTCGAGTCTACAGTGTGATTAGTCCGCCCGCACCGGGCCTTCAATCCACCTAGTCCACTCTCTGAGTCTACAGTATGACTGGTCCGCCCGCATCAGGCCTTTAGTCGGCCTGGTCCACTCTCTGAGCCTCGACTCGTCTGGTCCGCCCTCTTGGGGCCTTCAGCCTATCCGGACCGCTCGCTGGGCCTTAGGAATATCCGATCCGCCCTGGGTATGTTGTTCTACAGCACAAAGCAAGACCCGCCTCAACCCAACCTCCGTTAAACAACCATGTGAACATAAAACAATTAATCACATAACAAATCCTTAACCAGACAAACAGTCTAATAGATGACATAGCATATCAACTTTCTAACCAGGATTCCGACCTAACCGGTCACTACCATGTCATTACCCTATATACTAGGTACCGACCTTAACCAAGTCACTAACATAACACCATCCTAAATACCAGGATGCAGATCTAGCAAAGCAATAACATAACAAACAATACTGTAACACCCGCTTATTTATTAAATAAATAAATAAATAAATGAGGGACTCGTAGCCCTAAAATAAATAATTATGTATAAAAGGATGGTCTCGAAGAGCTAATTGTAAAGATTTTAGAAGATGGGGGTTGTTTGGTAATTTATGGGACTTAATTTGTAAGAGTTTTAAGGGAAGGGGTTAAAAAGGGTAAATTATGGGCTGACTTTGAAAGAAAATGTGAAGGGAGGGGCTATTTGTGACATTATGGTAATATGCTCAAAGGTGTCGGGTATTTAGCTGAACATAACCCTAACCCTAAGAGCTTTGAGTCAGCCGCCAACACACCTTGTATCCCCCTCCACCCGACCTCTGCCTCCAGTTCCCTCATTGTTATATTGCACCACCGATTCCCATTGAAACACCATCAGATTTCCACCATGTCTTTTGCCGGCGAGAGAGAGGGTTCAACGAGTCAAGGTTTCGGCGACGGGGCTGTGAAGAGTTCACGAGCGAAGCTGCTGCCGCCGCTGCCAGACGAGTCCGAGCGCTGCCGCCACAACTTCACTACCGGAGAAGCCGTGAACTGCCGAGGAAGGACCGTCGCACACCATGGATGGGTTATTCTTCTTGGATCTTTGGCGCTCCATGCACTCGCGACCGCCGCCTGTTGCTCCGGTCAACATCCACTACCCCGAGGGTGGTTGTAGCGTGCATTCCAGCCTCCATGTCACATGTATGTGTGGGTAATGTGGTGTTTTGTTCTTCTGTGGATGCATCTCGGTCTAGAAATCAAGAGAAGGGCATTACCACCACCGTGAGGCGGCGGTTTTCACCTCCTGCCACCGTCAACCACCACTTTAGGTGGTTATGTATGTGTGTGCGTGTGAGTCTTGTGTAGGTACTCCATTATGTGTATGTTTTGGTGTGTGTAGGAGTGTTTTTGATGAATGTGACATGATATGTAATAGTTTGTTGGCTAGAAAACCAAGAACCCCAACCACCACCACCGTGAGGTGGTGGCTGCCACCATGTGCTGCCATGAGTGTGTTTATCTTAGTGAGTGGGTGTGTGTTTACTTGAGATTTAGCCTTGTAAAATGTAATTGGAAATGGAATAATGAGAAAGAAACTAAAAACCACCACCGTGAGGTGGTGGCTGCCGCCTCCTGCCGCCACCGGCCGCCGTGCCGGGTGGCGGTGTGCCTTGTTGGATTGTGACTTGTTTGGATGTTTGGACAAAGGGACTAACAAACCCTAATGGGCCCAATGAGGCTTAATGGGCCTAGTGAAACCCTAATGGGCCCAATAAGTCTTGATGGGTCTAGTGAAACCTTAATGAGTCTAGTGAACCTTAATTGATTAAAAGACATATCAATTGGGCCTAATGGGCTAAGATGGGGCTGAAAACCCTAATTAGGTTTAGAAAACCCTAATATTGGATTCATAGGATTGGATTTATTAGGACCCATTTTTGGGCCATTGGAATAATGGAATTGTGTGATTAAGCCCAATCTCACCATATGACGTATTTAGAAGAATGATGTACTTAATGGATTAAGTCCTTAATGGGTTAAGTGAGAAACACTTAACCGTAATTGTCATTTTATATGAAACCCTAATTTCACATGGGTGTATTGTTGGGCCTTCTATTGGGCCTTGATGATTGCGTTATTAATGGGCCTAGGGTAAGGCCCATGTAAGGGGTTCCGGCCCAACTTGGAAATTTGGGCCATAGATGGGTCGTATTTTGGGCCTTTATGATTATGTGATATTGGGCGATTAGAATGTTGAATGTTGGACTGGACTAAATGGTTGGGCCTTATGGTAAGACCTTGTAAAGGTTTGGGCCCAATTTGGAAAATTGGGCCATATCTTGGGCTTTGAGCCATAGTTGGACTTTTGGGCCTTGGTTTGGGCCTTGGGCTTGCATAAACCCAAGCTTGGGGTAATGTAGTAATTATCCAAAGTGTGTATTCATGCTTATGTGGTGGAACCCAATTATTAATTGGGTGTTATTTTGGTGTTGACAGTTCGGGAATCTGTCATCCAATAGTTGGGGTTGAGTCTGCGGGACTTCAGCAGCGTAGGATTGTGTCTACGGGACTTTAGCAGTGTGAGGTGAGTTACCTTCCAGTAGGGGTGGGTCTAAGGCCACAATGCCGGCCCACCAACAGGGGTAGTCAGTAGATAATTTTCTTTGTGATAATTATCTTGATATGCTTATGTGATATGCTATGTGTGTCAGTGGTAGTAGCAGGGAATAGTTCTTCCCTGACTCGGTCGTTAGGACCGAAGGGTAGGTCAGTACCCCAGTAATGCCTGATTGTATGATTATATCATGTTATTGTATAATAGTGTTAGGGGGTGAAATAGTCCCCGGTTACCGGTTGAAAGATACAGATGGCGGATACCGGTTGAAAGATCCCGATGGCAGATACCGGTTGAAAGATACCGATGGTAGTTATCGGTTGAAAGATACCGAAGGGGTATACAGAACCCATGTAATGTTTATCTGTCCGTTTATGATATGTTAGTATGTGATCAACATGTTTATGATTTTAGTACGTGATCAGTATGTTTATGACATATTATTATGTGATAGTGGTAAGGGTGAAATAGTCCCAGGTTACCGGTTGAAAGATACCGATAGCAATTACCGGTTGAGAGATATCGATGGTGTTATGTGGTATGTGGTATGATGGGGGAACTCACTAAGCTTCGTGCTTATGGTTTACAGTTTTGGTTTCAGGTACTTTGTTTCAAAGGAAAGGAGCCGGCTTGGTCGCAGCGCATCACACTATGTTTTCCGCACACGAGATCCTTGGGATTATACTCTGATATGGTTTCATAATATTATATTTTGATTATTCACACTTTGGTTTTATGTAATAACCTAATTAAAAATTAAATTTTTGGCCTTGAATTTTGGGACATTACAAATACCCGGATTTTTATCCGATAAAGGGCCGACCTTGGTGCCGTAGACCCTGTCGATATAGTGGGGATAACTCACCTACAATTGCCGACTAGAAAGATAAGACCAAGCTGCTCCGACCACCGACACAATCTTCACCACAGAACACTACCAAAGAACCAATTCCATAAATACCCAAAATTACCAAAATACCCTTAGAAGTCAAACTGGTCAACTCTTGGTAAAAGTCAAAGTCCTCAGTCAAAGTCAACCTTCCTGGTTGATTCTACTTGCCGAGTCAACCCGTCGACTCGCCGAGTTCCCATTCCCAGAAAACTCTCATAACACAACTTAACTCGCCGAGTCCAACGATCTCTGAGTCCCATCCTGCTCGACTCACTGAGTCGCCGACCGACTCACTTAATCCAAGGCTTTAACCAAAAGAGGTTGGGGTTCTGCGACCCAACTCGCCGAGTCCAAGAACAGACTCGCCGAGTCCAAGGCAATCTTCAACAGACTCGCCGAGTTGTTCTTCCAACTCGTCGAGTCCATGCACATGTTCATACAGCTCGTCGAGAACACCCATGTGACTCGCCGAGTCTCTCCAGTTCTCAATCCATTCAGAAGCTTTTCGAGCCATGCAGGGGCTCCAATCCATATATTCACCCTTCTACAATCTAACCCTCACATAAAGTTGCAAACTTTATGTGAAACCAAGGAGATATAGGCCCAAAAACACCCTAAGGATTGGGTTATAGACAAAGGGACTTCACCAACAACTCAAAGACTGAAGCTTTATGACATTCTAGGCCATCATGAGTCTAGATCTGCAGTAGCAACCCTAGATCTAACTCCAAATCCGAGATAGGTCTCAAAACAAGCTAAAGAACTCCCAAAACAACCACCAAGGATGAACCACAAAGGAAATAGCTTAAGATAAGGGCTCCTTACCTCAGAGATGTGCCGAAATCTGATGTAGATCGGAGATCTATACAAGCCCCTTGATGTTAGCTTCCAATTTCTCAAGCTCCTTCCAACAATTTCCTCTTCCAAGCCCTTATCTCCTCAACAATGAAGCCTCACATGAAATTAGGGTTTTTTGGAACTCTTTGGGGGAAAATAAGAGGCTGGTAGAAGGACATTACGTCCTTTAAATAGGGTGCAAGCTCTAAGATTAGGGTTTTCTCATTCTAGCACCAACTCGTCGAGTCCAGCTTCCGACTCAGCGAGTTGGTCACTTAATTCGCGATCCAAACCCACTCCGACTCGGCGAGTAAGCGTACCTACTTGTCGAGTCCCTTCCTTTATTTACACTTATCACCCTTCACTTCTTGTTCCGAACTTGGGATGTTACAATTCTCCCCCACTTAAATTAGGCTTCGTCCTCGAAGCCTGCGACAACACAAACTTCCAGATGATACTCCCACAATGCATCCACTAATCTTAACCGACCCAAATTCCTTCAAACACTGCTATCGAATCCTTAAAATTAATCTCTTCCCTTGTAGGGTCCTGATAATTGCTTCAAGCTAGCCACCGGCTTACTTTCTCTGATAACAGCACTCATCGACTAAATGCCACCAGAAGACATTACCTTACTTCCGACTTATGCATTCATTCGCCACCTATGAAAATTGGACACCATTCTAAACCACCAAGTCTTGACCCAGTATTAGCTCACTATCTTTCACCCAACTGGTGCTACCTTTTTCAACTTGCACCGATGGAAACTCATCCCGTTTCCTCCCTGAATCAAATCCCTTAACGTGCTGACATGATGAAACCTTTCACAGCTTCCGAGCAACCTTCCCCAACACCTAGCTATAAAGTTCATACACATCGTACCTGGCTCAAATAGCCTCGGGCTGGAAAACCAGGAATGCCTACGATGGTCCAGCCATCCCTAGGTTGGAGCACCACTACATCCAAAGCTCATGACCATAACCATACTCGGAACCAAGGACCATGTCCTTGCGCCCCCTCGAACCCTTCGGTTCGATACAACGGAGTGCAACCCACTCACACTTCCCTATCACGACCTCTAGGTCCTTGACCTCCTATTGTAATATCCTTATACAGTCCTCAACACCGGTCCAGACTACTCCCGTTTCTGTGAATCTGCTGTGTCATCTTCCTCTGTCCTAATCTCCACTCTGGAACCAGTAACCCCCTCTTTTTCCAAGGAGACTGAAAACATGCCTGCGCATCATTCAACATTGCCACCACCTCAACGAGCAGCCAACTCGTAGGTGCTTCCATATATCTGGTACAATCCCAGTTCTTACTACCAATAACTGAAGCACTTCGGTCGTCCATTTACTCCACTTCCTCCCTTTTGGAGGACCCACACTCCTTCCGGAGCTACATACCTTTCCCTTCCAGGAAATCCACTCAACAAACCTTACCGCACCTATAAGTTCCACTAAACCAAACTCCATTCTACACTAACCATGTAGAGCAACTGCTGTTCTCGAGCTCCCATATATTCCGAATCCGATCACATAACTAACTAAGCCCACACACGGCCTACAACCAACTCCATCACTATGATCAATACTTGGGGCCAGACCATATGGATTACCATTGCATGGCGACGTAATCACTCATTGTCTTCATACCGATCCACTAACACATACAAAGTCTTCAGCATTACTGGACCATCTTTCCAGGCCTTCAGCCTATCTGGACCACTCTCAGAACCTTCAGCATGTCTGGATCGCCCTCCTGGGCCTTCAGCCTGTCTGGACTGTTCCCCGAGCCTTCGGCCTGACTGGTACGCCCTCCGGCCTTCAGTCTATCCGGGCCGCTCGAAACTGCCGTACATCGCCCTGAACCATTCTTCCCGGGAATCTCTCCCATGCAATCTGTTCTAGCCCTCTTGGGGTTCCGAACTCCAGTTCTGTTCCCAGAATCCTTTCCCTGGCCTAACCCAGGCCTCACATCGACCAACTAACTTTTCTGAAACCATGGTCTGTTCCATGCCCCACTTGACTATCACTTGCTCCAATCATGCCACACTCTCGGCTAACAACATTAATACATCCATACAGCTAACCAAACCTGGATGCTTGCTGTTTCACCGGAGAATTTTCCAATTCTCCCCAATTAGTGTACTCGCTACTAACTTCCGCTGACAAACTGGCATAACATGATCGACCTTACTTGATAAAGTTTCCCCTTCTTCTCTCGGAACAAAACCCTCCGAAGTGAGCAACCTCCACAGGTCACTCCCCCGACATCGCACATCCCGAACTCCAGGGAAGTTCGAATCTCAACTGAACACCTCTTGCAACGCAGTTGCTATTCCAAGCAACGAGATCATGTACCTTATCTTTCGACCAAGAATCCTCCTGAATGCCAACCAACTACAACCCCTAACTACTAATATCCCCAATCATACTATGAAGCATACGAAAAGAAGCGAACATATTTACAATACCACATAATCAGCAAATAACAAGATATCAAAATGGAAAGATACCCGCAGCTGCATCCGGCCCTGACCTGACCTCCTCTGCTGTAAGCTGGAAAGTGCATCCCCGAGCCCTCGGAGGCTCCGCTCCACCCTGACCTCCACCTGTAATCCTCAAAGGGGCCGGTGCTGGAGCCTACACCGGTCTAGCAACAAGCTGTGGACAGTTGACCCTCAAGTGCCCAACCTGATGATAATGATAACAAATCCTCATATCCTGAGTCGGGACCGATTGACTACAATCCCTCGCATAATGCCCCTCTGTACCACACTTGCGACACGCACCACCGGACCTAAAAACTCATGCATGACCCTTCCCACACTTCTCACAAGTGCGGCTGATCTAACCTCCGACCCTAGAGTCAACGGTTTTGGACCGTTTCGACACTGGCTGCGACTACACCAGGGCCTGCCTATGCTCTCGCAACTGCAACTCCATCTCTAACTCCCGCTGCCTGGTGGCCTCCTGCAACTCTAATAAGTATCACATCTCTACGTGGACACAAACTGCCTGATGTCCCTCTTGAGCATACTCAAATATCGGGACATTTGAGCCTGCTCCGAAGCAAACTCCAGGCAAAACATCGCCCTCTCAGTGAACATCCTGGTGATCTCCGTCACCGACTCCGAATCTTGCTTCAGCTCTAGGAACTCCTGAGCCAACCTCTCTCTCTCTCTCTCAACCCGTGGAACATAACGAGTGCTGAACAACTCCCAGAACTGATCCCAAGTAACCGCAGCCCGCTGCGCATCCGAATAAGATCCCCTAGTCAACCTCCACCAATCCTTCGCCTCGAGCCTCAAAAGGTTCAGATCACACCTCACCCTCTGATCCGTAGGGCATAAACACGTGAAGAAACAACCCTCTACGTCTGACAACCATCTCATAGCAACGATCAGATCCTGAACTCTATCGAAACTAGGGGGCTTCGTATTATCGAAGTCCCGATACTGAAAACCCCGACTGGTTCCTCCCCCTGCCGTTGTTACAGCCGTTGTAGCTGCCGCGGCAGCCTCCTCCGCAAGAGCTACATAGCGCTCATCAAAGTACTTAACCATGGCGGTCTTGATCAACCCAAACATCTCCGACAACTTAGCCCGGAACATAGCAGCAACCTCATCATGTAGGATCTCACGAATCCTGGCATCCAAACCATCCGTGCTCATCTGACCAATGACCTCGGGTGGTACTGATCCATCGTGATGACCCTTTCCTGATCCCGATCCCAAACCGGATCTTGCCTCGAGATGTCTCGTAATCGCCATACTGAAAATACGCCACAAGATATTAGGCATTCCTCATAATAACCCCAAGAACTAGCTCCCAACAAAACCCTAGGGGTTGTGACTTCCTTGATACGCATATGGGTCCTGTGCTTTCAGTAGTACGGGCCCATACTACCTTCCACACCTACCCATATTTGTATCAAGTATCACCACAACACCCTAACAATAGCATATACATAACGGATGCTCGATCCCCACTCCTAGAGGAGCACCACTATCCCATAACCGACCTATCGGTCTCACGCAACCCTCCCATCCTTGAAACTTCCACCAACCCTGCAGCACTAGTGTATGCTAGTCATACATAACGCTGGACCATATATACTTTCGAATATCCAATCCTACCCTAAGCTCCCAATCATACAAGAACAGAACATAAGGCCAAATCAAAGATTCTCAGGCTATAAGATCTTAATTATGTATAACCATGATGCATACACTAAATAACTACAGTAATGATGTCAATTTCATACAATGGAAACCCTAGGCTAGCAGGCATCATATAATCAGGCAATTCCTAAAGATCCCTAGCCTAGTACTAGCATGTTGTTCTAACATATCACATAATCAAATAAATTGTATGGTATTTTGGGGTCTACTTACTGGATTTGGCTGATCGTACCCTCTACATCCTCCTTTAATTATTTCGAAAAACCTCTTGAAAACCATTTTGAAAATCCCTCCTTGGTTTGGGATTGGATTCACACGAATGTTCCTCCAATTCACTCAAACCAAGGCTCTGATACCAACTTGTAACGACCTTAAAAACTGAGCCAATTTAAAACATTTTAATTCATTCAAAAACTATTAAGTTCATACATCTTGTTTTCAAAATAGTTTAAACATCAGAGTATCCCCCAGAACCATATCACATAAATCATAAAACATGAGGAGCAGTATGATCAAGCCTTCGTCTTGCCACGATCTCCTGAAGTACCTGAAACAATACACTGAACTGTAAGCCTAGAAGCTTAGTGAGTTACCCCCAAAATAACAACCACACATAAACATACTCATAACATATCGCAAATAGAACAGCCATGCACATCGGGTCTACTGTGTGTCTAGTCCGCCCGTACCGGGCCTTCAGCCCACCGGGTCCTCCCTCCGAGTCTAGCGATGTACGTCGAGTCTACAGTGTGATTGGTTCGCCCGCACCGGGCCTTCAATCCACCTGGTCCACTCTCTGAGTCTACAGTATGACTGGTCTGCCCACACTGGGCCTTCAGTCGGCCTGGTCCACTCTCCGAGCCTCGGCTCGTCAGTTCCGCCCTCTTGGGGCCTTCAGCCTATCCGGACCGCTCGCTGGGCCTTCGAAATATCCGGTCCGCCCTGGGTATGTTGGCCTACAATACAAAGCAGGACCCGCCTCAACCCAACCCCCATCAAGTTTTGGGCTTGAATGAGGTTGTCTCGGCTTGAATCACAATATATGAAAGTATGGGTTTAAATGGCGTCATAGTTGGAATTTCACTAAATGGGTTATTAGAAGTTTACACAAGGAGTTTTTCTTGTACAACGACCAACTTCCAATCCAAATTTGCTAGTTGTGACAAAAACGTCGGGTTCATCGCGGCGTGGGTCGCGAATTCCCGAGAAGCTCTTGGTAAGACCATCTGCCACTTCTCTTTTTCCTCTCCTTCTTTCCTTTCAGGTGTTTGACGTCGGGTATGTCGGTTGTGGCTGCCGCTGCCTGTTGGTTGCAATTTTTGTTGTAATCCGGTGACGTCAGCCGCTTGGGAGGTGGCCGGACGTTATGTGTTTGAGTATATACGTTGTTACTGTGTTCTTGGGGTTGTTTGCGTAATATCTAGCTAGAAAACCAAGGAAGGCCCGCCACCACCACCGTGAGGTGGTGACTGCCACCGTTTACTGTCGCCTGCTGCCGCATGGGTGGTTGTGAGTGTGTCAATAGGTGCGTGTGAGTGTGTTTCCTCCTTGTTGAGATGTTGATCGGTTGTTTTGGGCTGGAGAAAAATAATGGAAAGCCCCACCACCACCGTGAGGTGGTGGTGGTCGCCGTCGACCACCATTGCCCGAGGCGGCAGTGGGTGGTGCTCGACATAGTGAAGCCTTAATTGGACCAATAGCTTAATTTTGGACTTAGTGGGCTTGTGATCGGATGGGAAACCCTAATTAGGGTTTAGAAAACCCTAATTTTGGTAATGTTAGTTTGGGAGTTGCCGGGACCCGCGTTTGATCTGTTGTATTGGAATTTTGAATTATGTCCGGCTACATTATATGAATGGCCTAGTGGAGTAATGGGCTTAATGGATTAAGTCCTTAATGGGTTAAGTAAGAATACTTAACCCTAATTGTCATTTCATGTGAAAACCCTAATTATGTTTGGGCTTCAAGATGGGCCTTATGTTGGGCTCTAGTGATTGGGCTATTGATGGTCCATCCAAGAACAAATATATGGACTAGAATATTGAATTGGGTTTTAGTATATGGCCCATTGGAAAGGCTTGGGACCAAATTTGGAAAATTGGGCCATAGATGAGCCATAATTGGGCCTTGATGATTATGAGATATTGGACCATTGGATTACGAAGTGTTTGGACCATAATAAATGGTTGGGCCTTAAGCTAAGATCATGTGAGGGGTTTGGCCCCAATTTGGAAAATTGGGCTATAATTGGGCCTTGGTTGTTTATTTGGCTTTTGGGCCTTCAGGATGTGAATTTGGGCCTTGGGCTTGAATCAACCTAGGTTAGGGGTAAAGTAGTCTTTGATGTTGATTGGAACCTAATTATTCATTGGATGTCGATTTGATGTTGCCAGTTCGGGGATCTGTCGGCCAGCACCCATATATCTATTCACGGGACTTCAGCAGTGCAAGGTGAGTTTTCCTCCACTAGGAACGGGTTGAAGGCACCAATTCCGGCCCATTTATGAATGTTAGTATGTTCGGGACTAAGGTCCGATGTCGGGTGGGTCCCAATATAGGTTTATATGCTCTTTGGGTTACGATCCGATGTCGGGGAGGTACCCGATGAATGTTTGTATGCTTGATGTCTATGTGATTCTTGCATGTGTTTGTATCTATATGTTTCCAGGCTATGGTCTGATGCCGGGACGATTCCCGAGGAATGTTTGTATGCTTTTTGCATTCTGTTGGATGCCGAGCAGGGCCCAAGGAATTTTCATATGTTTATGTTGTGTGATTATTTATGTGTATTTGTTGTTATCTTTATGCATATGCCGAGCTTTGCTCGATGCCGGGCGGGGCCCGATGCCGGGCAAGGCCGATGCTGGCTGGGGCCCGATGTAGCAGGGCGGGGCCCATGATATGTTGTTATGTGATTATGAGTTATGTGTATGGTATATGCTAGTTTAGGGAGCTCACTAAGCTTTGTGCTTACGGTTTTCAGTTTTGGTTTCAGGTACTTTTGGTAGCGAGGGCAAGAGCTCGGGATGATTGCATGGCACACACCGTTTTTGTTTAGCCTGGGATGTTTTACTCTGATTTATTTGACATGTGTTTGATATGTATACATTGTTTTGATACTTGAGATATTATTATTCATGTCTTGATAAATGATTTATAGTAATTATGGTTTAATTAATGATTTAATAATGAAATCTTTGGACCGTATTTTTGGAATGTTTCAAGTTGGTATCATAGCCTTGGTTTGAGGGAATCGAGCACACTCTCGGGTGTGTCCGAACTCAAACTGAGGACTTGGTATAAATTTTTTAAAAGAAAAACCATTTTTACAAAAAGGATTTTAAAAGGAGAAAAAGGGTGTGGTACGTGCAATCAACCGAGCTCAAGTAAGTACTCCCAAATTACCCATACATGTTTGTATTCTATGAAATGATTATGAGAACTACATGCTAGATTAGGGCTAAAGATCTAGGAATGATGCCTTGTATGCCTGTTATATGTGTACGAGAACTGCATGCTAGTTTAGGGCTAAGGATCTAGGAAGGATGCCTTATGTGCCTGTTGTATGAGCTTATTGAACTGTATGCTAGTACTGATTAGTCAGTGATATGATAGCCTGAGTAGAATATGCTTGATTGTGTTTACTCAATGCTCAAATGCTTCTTGCTTTCTGCTTTTAGGAGTCCTAGTTATCTTTAACTAACTAGTAAACGAATACGTTAAGTTACATATTGCGAGGAATAAATAATTTCAGAAGGTTAGGTTTATCTCTATTTCATAGCTCTCGTTTGAGTCTAGCTGTTGTAGGGTAGGAGCATTTAAAGAATTATCTGGTCTTAGTGATATGTAATGGTGTTCGCGAGCTAGTTAGGGGAGATAGTAGGGACTTCTTATGCAACTGATGGCGGAGAGTGGGTTGGTGATTACCCTAGGGCAAGCCTAGGATGAGATTTGTGTGCGAAGCAGTAGTAGTAGAATGGATTGGTGGATTCAAGGCAGTTCTTGAGGAACATACAGATAGATGTGGAAGGTAGTATGGGCCCGTACTACTGAAAGTAGAGGATCCGTACTCAAATCAGAAAAGGTTGAGATAAAACCAGGAAACTTGTAGTGTGTGTGATCCCTTGATTTATGATGAGTATTTTGATGATTTTTATGGTATATTTTCGAGTATGGTGATGCTACATGGTGGACCAGATGGCAGCTCTGGTGTTGACGAGGGATCAGGCTTGGAATCTGGATTTGGGCTGCTTGATGGTCAGATGAGTGAGTTCACCTCATTTGAAGATTACGCACAGTATCATTCACCAAACTCCTGTGAAGCTCTAGATTATCATGGGACTAGGGACCCCATTGCTAGCAGCAGATGGTTGGCAGATGTCGCCAACGCTTTTCGTACAAGTCATTGCCTGAGAGGGACAAGGTCCGACTTACTTCCTGCCTCCTAAAGGACAGGGCATGTGATTGATGGGAAGAGGTTGGTAGTGAGTTGGGTGATGATACGGTTGATGCTATCTCATGGGATGACTTTTTGACCAGATTCCGAGCAGAGTTTGCCCAGGCGATTGAGGCGCAATAATTGGCGCAAGAATTGTTAGGTCTCCGCCAAACTACTGAGACTGTGGCAAAGATCACTGTCAAGCCTCGGGAGAGAGCTTATTTGGTACCGCAGTATGCAACGGATGAGGAAATGAAGAAGGTGAGGTATCATGATACACTACAAAAGAATATCAGGGAGATCGCGAGTATCTCGGGGTGTGAGACCCAGAATGATATGACTTCTAGAGCCAGAGAGTGGGAAACTGATTTGGAGCACATTAGGAAGAGGAGACCAGATCATATACATATATAGTAGGGTCCTGGGATGAGACCCAAGATTTCAGATCAACTTTTGAGAGGCCAGCAAGGCCGGATTCAGTGCAACACTTGTGGGAAACTGCACGATGGAGTTTTTCGTTGCAATGGCTTGGGTAAGTGTACACTTGGGTTGTTTCCCTATTTGTGTTAGGGTTATATCTCCAAGTGATTTCATATGCCAATTGCATGCTACAAATTATTAATGGTTAGCCAAAGGTCATTTCCCTAATCGTGGGTTGGGAGTGATCAATATTACATTGGTTTATGGACGAGATCGGTTCACGGGTATTACGAGGAAGGTCTGCGGTCAGAGTTCCGTTGGATGGCTAATCAACATTATCAGGATTCAGTGACTTCAGTAACTATTATTGATTGGATGTTGGAAGCGCTAAGGGAAGTGGATCGTTGCTGAGATGTTGGTGGGAATTGTTGGATATAGTGTCTAAGTCCATAACTATATTTGGTATGTACTTGACCCGACCCGGCATGGTCCATTTGGGTTGCACTTCACCCGAACAATTTATGGATAATCTTTTGAGAATAGTATAAGTTATGATTTATTAATATATTATAAGTTATAATACATTAATATAAAATCATATTATTTAATTAGTATTGATCTATAATTAATCTAGGATTAATTTAGAGATCAAAAGTATTACTAATTAAATATGGGCTCTTATATTTATATAGTGTGGGCTAATACTTATTTGGAATGGACTAGGCTTGCTTGGAAAGTCCATGGATACTCCATGGAGCTTTAACCCATGGATCTCATGAAAATAAAGAGACATGGGTATTAAGGTTTACGTGGATGTAACCCTAATCCACCACACTATATAAAGGAGGCTTTGGTTCTTGAAATCAAAAAGTTGTGGTGAGTAAAGTCAGCGGGCCGATTTCAAGATAGTTGTGACTATTCTCTCAAGGTTCCAAATTTTGTGGTGATTTGTGATTTCCATTTGAGGCATCCACACTATTGGTGCTAGGCTCTAAAACTTCAAGCAATCAACTACAACTACAAGGTAAGTAATTCTACTAGCTTTATTTGATTCAAGTTCCCCATGCCATGCTAGATAGGATAAGAACCTTGGAAAAATAATTATTTGCATGTATCTTAGTCAAACATAGATCCAAGGTTTCTAGGGTTGCATGTACACCATAGGAGTGTTAGAATGCTTAAAACCCTTCAGTGGTATCAGAGCCAGGTTTGTTTGTTTGATACTTGATGCAAAATATTGGAAAAAAGTCAATTTTTTGCTGTCGGCCTGATGAACTCGCCGAGTCCATGGGGGGACTCGCCGAGTTCATGTGTAACTTTATCCTAATCGCCGAGTAGGTTCGTGCACTCGATGAGTAGGAGCCTCAGAATGCAGATTTTCGACTTTCGCTGCTGGAAATGGACTAGAAACATTACCCTAAACTGTTCTGGTGTTATAAAACTTGTTTTAGATGGAGTAATGTTTATGCTAATCCATTTACAATGGATATAATAAAAAATTACAAGTTTTATGAGTAATTTATGATTCTTGAAATGTTCATATTCATGTTCTTGAACTTATGAAGATTAGATGATCATAGGAATTGTTTGTAACCTACTTGGTAGTTTAATTCTTGATCATAATGTGTTTTAATGGAGTCCATAACTTGTCCTCAAGAGTTAAAAGAACACAAGAATTTTAAACCATTAAAAGAACACAAGAGTTAGAAAAATGAAAAGTCTTCATTTTAATACTCAATTAAATTCATAAGTTATAAGAAATGAAAAGTTTTGAAAGTTTACAAAACTTGCCCTCAAGTTTTGGAACAAGTAAAGTCATGATTAAAGCTTTAGTTCCAACCCTTAGAATTTTAAAAGTTAGAATTCAACCCTTATACTTTATAATATTATAAGTTAATAATATATATATGTATAAGATCAAGTCGTCTTACCGCTAGTACGCCTCATTCACGAAGCCGGTCTATAAGGGGGGTATAAGGTTGTTGCCTATAAAATGGCAACTTAATGGGTGTCCACTCTCACGCACGGCTTCTTTGATCGGTGGAGGGTCGTTAGCCGAACGGGTAGGACAAGGACTTATAAATTCTCATTAAAAGTATAATGATAATACTAAAGTAACTAAACTTTATTGAATTCCCAATCTTAGTTATTTTAAGAAAATGTGAATAAGGTGCTAATCCATGAAATTACACTTTACACTTTTTTTAAGTCGTTAGTGGAGCGTGTGTGGTTAATCGGTACACTAACTTCAACTTAACAAGGTAGGTAAAGGGTGACTTAATGTTTATCAAAGTATCGATGGAGAGTGTGTGGTTAACCGGCACATCGATTGAGGGGTAATACATTGAGGGTACCAAGTAATTTGCATGGTTACTTCACACCTTGTTTTGTGATCCTTGGCATCCCAGTCACAAAACATGAAGGGCACACTCGAGATTGAAACATGCCATTGAAGAAAGTTCAATGAATCTCAAAGAATATAGGAGTTTCTAAACCAATTAAAACCTAATTAAATATTTCGTTTTTCATGGTGGAAATTGGTGAATCGTCACTCACCAACCTTCAAATATATTATAGCTTAGATTACTGCATCCCTCTTCTAAGTTATAAAGTATTGTGTTGGGTTCTAGCCTTAATACTACATTTGGGTGTTTTATTAAGGACTATCTCTAAATCTAATCTAATCTATTCCCTCTTCTTTTCAGATGTCTTCCAATAACAATGCTTCTGGCTCAAACCCTACTAGCTCCTTCTCTCTCATGAATCTTTGTGGGAGAGTCATCTTTGTTGGATCCAACTTTACTGATTGGATCAGAAACATCAGGATGGTCACTCGGTATGAGAACAAAGAATATGTTCTCGACAAGGAGCTAAAGGTACCCGAGTCAACTACTACTACTGAAGAGCTTGTTGAATATGAGGTACATGAAAGAGATGCTACAAAAGTTGCATGCATCATGATGGCCACCATGACAGCCGAGCTCCAAAAGTCCTATGAGGACTATTATACTTTTGAGATGCACCAGGACTTGATGGAACGCTACCATCAAAGTGCTTGTAAAGAGCGATATGAAATAATCTCCTCCATGATAACAAACCGAATGAGGGATGGTGAACCCATCACGGGCCACATGCAGAAAATGCAAAGGTATGTGGACCGTTTACTGAAGCTGAATGTAAACTTCCTTAGACATCATTTTGCACTCCTTACCATCGTGTTATGATCAATTCCGCATGACATATCACATGAACAAGGAAGAAGTCACCCTCAGCAAACTTCAAGGACTCCTGAAGACCGCCGAAAGTGGTCTAAAGGGTAAGTCGGTTGTTACTAGTCCTACTCCTACTCCAACTGCGGCCAATGTCTTGGCAATCGGCCATGGAAAGGGAAGAAGAGAAAGAACCCTTCTAAGGGTACCAAGGGTAAGACCCTTGAAGGATCCTCTTCAAGCAAAACCAAGAAAGGTTTTGTCACTCCTTCTGCTAACCCTAATGAGGCTGAATGCTTCTATTGTCATGAAAAGTCGCACTGGAAGCGAAACTGCCCAAAGTACCAACATGATTTAAAGGATGGGAAAGTAAAACCCAACCATGCAAGTATATACACTATATTTTCTAATAACTCACCTCATTCTAAGTCTTGGGTCCTTGACACAGGTTGTGGTATTCACATATGTTGTGATTTGCAGGGACTAAGAAGAAGTGAGAATGTGGAGCAGGGAAAGATAAACTTGATCATGGGAAACAAGAAAGCTTCACCTGTCACCAAGATAGGAGTTTATTCCTTAATGCTAAATAGTGGGTTTACATTAGATTTGAATAAGTGTTATTATTCGCCAAAAATGGCAAGAAATGTTATTTCCTTTCATGCATTGTATAAACAAGGTTTTACCTTTTATTTTGATAATAATAATGGTAGTATTGATGCTTTCTTTAATAATGTTCTTTATTTTAAAGCATTACCTTGTGATGGCGTGTGTGAAACTGTATCTGTTGTAGATAATCTAGGAAATAATGTATTGTGTATTGACTCTTCCACTGGCTTAGATAAAGCATCTTTATGGCATTGTTGTCTTGGACATGTAAGCAAGAAACGCATAGGCCAACTCCAAAAGGATGGAGTCTTGGAGTCATTTGACCTAAAGTCAGATGACAGCTGTGAATCTTGTTTTCTTGGTAAAATGACAAAGTCACCTTTTACTAGCACCTGTGCTAGGGGTGAAGATTTGTTGGACCTCATACACACGGATGTGGGTGGACCCTTCAGAACCGCCACAATAGATGCTAATCGGTTCTATGTGACTTTCACTGATGATTTTAGTAGATATGGATGTCACTTAATCAAGCATAAGTGAGAAACCTTTGAGAAATTCAAAGAGTTTAAGCAAGAAGTGGATAATCAGTTGGGCAGGAACATTAAGATGCTTCGATCCGATCGTGGTGGTGAGTATCTTAGTACTGAGTTCCTTGACTATCTTAAGGAATGTGGGATTATCTCACAATTGACACCTCCTAGGACACCACAGTTGAATGGTGTAGATGAGAGGCGCAATCGGACCTTGTTGGACATGGTTCGTTCCATGATGAGTCGAGCTTCTCTACCAATCTCATTTTTGGGGTATGCCTTAGAGACTGCCGCCCATATCCTTAATCTAGTCCCTACAAAGAAGGTTGCCAAAACACCTCACGAGATGTGGACTGGAAAAGTTCCCAATCTAGACCACATCAAGATTTGGGGTTGTGAGGCATTCGTGAGACGCGAGACTCATGATAAGCTCGAAACCCGAAGCGAAAGGTGTATTTTCATCGGCTATCCACAGAAATCCTTTGGCTACATCTTCTACAGACCCAATAATAATGTGGTCTTTGTAGCAAGAAGAGGATTCTTTAGAGAGAGAGAGAATTCATGAGCCAAGGAGAAAGTAGGAGGCAAATTGAACTTGAGGAAATCCAAGAGTCAAGTGGTGAAGGAACCTCAAACCCTAGCCCTCAACCTGAGGAGGAAACTCCTGTTGAGCCGACTGAAGAATCTATACCTCTGATGCGTTCCACTAGAGTTAGGAATGCCCCTGAGCATTATTATGGTTTCCATATTACTGCAGAAGGTGAGACACTTATAAGTGATAACACACTGGTCAATCTGGATGAGCCTAACAACTACACGAAAGCCATGGCAGGCCCTGAGGCTACTAAATGGAAAGAGGCTATGGATAGCGAGATACAGTCCATGTATGACAATCAAGTTTGGAACTTGGTTAACAATGTACCTAATCGTAAGATAGTTGGGTGCAAATGGATCTTCAAGAAGAAGATCGACATGGATGGTAATGTACACACTTATAAGGCATGACTGGTTGCAAAGGGTTATTCTCAAACTCCGGGAGTTGATTATGATGAGACCTTTTCACCAGTGGTCAAGATTAAGTCTATTAGGGTTCTGTTAGCCATTGCTGCATTTTATGACAATGAAATATGGCAAATGGATGTCAAAACCGCTTTCCTTAATGGAAAGTTGGGTGAAGATGTTTACATGGTTCAGCCAGAGGGTTTTGTCAATTCAGAGTACCCCAAAAGAGTGTGTAAACTCGAGAAATCCATTTATGGATTGAAACAGGCACCTCGCAGATGGAATCTTTGCTTTGATGAGAAAGTCAAAGAATTTGGCTTTTCAAGGAGTGAAGATGAATCTTGTGTCTATATCAAGGCTAGTGGGAGCATAGTCAGTTTTTTGGTACTATATGTGGATGACATACTACTCATAGGAAATGACATCCCAACCCTACAGGAAGTAAAGTCCTGGCTTGGGAAGTGTTTCGCTATGAAGGACCTTGGTGAAGCTGCCTATATCCTAGGGATAAGGATTTTGAGAAACAGGAGTAAAAGACTAATTGGACTTAGTCAAAGCACCTATGTGGACAAAGTGTTGAAAAGATTCAACATGCATAACTCCAAGAAAGGTGAGTTACCCATCCAGAGTAACGCCAGATTGAGTAAGATACAAAGCCCTAGTACTGAGGCTGAGATAGCAGAAATGAGTCCAATACCTTATGCTTCAGCTATAGGATCGATCATGTATGCAATGATGTGTACTCGACCTGATGTAGCCTTTGCTTTGAGCATGGTTAGTAGGTATCAGGGTAACCCTGGCAAGGCACACTGGACTGCGGTAAAGAATATCCTCAAGTACCTACGGAGGACTAAGGACTGGGTCCTTACCCTCGGTGGGAGTGATGTCTTGAGAGTTGTAGGGTACAGTGATGCTAGCTTCCAGACTGACAAGGATAATTTTTGCTCTTAGTCGGGCTGGGTCTTTACCCTAAACGGAGGGGCAATTACTTGGAAAAGTTCCAAGCAGGAGACAGTGGCTGATTCCACTTGTGAATCAGAGTATATAGCAGCAAGCGAGGCAGCAAAGGAGGCTATATGGTTAAAGAATTTCATCGGAGACCTTGGAGTTGTACCAGCTATAAAGGATCCAATGGAGATTTTCTATGACAGAAATAGTGCGGTTGCCTTAGCCAAGGAACCAAGAGATCATGGGATATCCAGACACATTGAAAGAAAATATCACTTCATCAGACATCGAATAGAAGAAGGAATCCTCATGGCAAAGAGGGTATCATCGGATGAGAACCCAGCAGATCCCCTCACGAAGGGACTGACTCGGGCTAAGCATCTCCATCATGCTCAAAGCATAGGGATGAAGGATGATATTAGTTTTAGTAGTTAGATAATCTTGAAATTTGTAAAATGTAATTGACATTTGATGATAAATAAAAGCTGTTATTTATGAGTAAAGTGTTGCTATCACTTGTCAATCATTCACTGTTATTTCTTTTTGCATGTTATGACTTCCAGAATAATTATGTTATGGTTTATATCATATTATTCAAACTCTCCACAGTCGGTCATATGTTGGAAGTAGATATGAATCAAGACTTTCATGGGTTGGCTTGTAGAGGTCTAAGTTGTTAGACAAAGCGGGGCTACAACACTCATGAGTGCTCATAAGTTCTGAGTATTGGATTGAACCCACACTCACTTGTATCAGTTCATGGAATTTATCTCGAGTGATCGTGAGACGGTAATATCATATAAGTCTTCAAACCTAGAGATATGATTTGTTGCCTGTGAGTTGGTTATGCATTGATTGTACGAAAACGCATTGGTAACTCGATGTTATAAAACGTACCTTTGTGTGTAATTCAACAAGTAGTGGAGCAAACATATGAGTCGAAGTTTATCTGTTCCTTCTAGGATTAGAAGCAATATCTGGGCCTCTCGATGATTTTGTTTTGACCTATGTACCGGGCCCGGTCAAAACTAAATTGATGTGTTCAGTTAAGTTCTATGTCAAACAAATTGGAAATCGGTAAACAAATGCTGGACAATAAGCAAGACCATGTTCCATGTATTTGTCCGGCTGATATCTAGAACCGAGGATTATATGATCACTTATCTAAAATGGTGCGTTCTAGTTCAACAGAGTTTAATGAGCTACGATTGCTGATCGGTTCCTAAAGTCATACTTGCAACTATAGTTATTACACTTATCCAAGTGGGAGACTGTTGGATATAGTGTCTAAGTCCTTAACTATATTTGGTATGTACTTGACCTGACCCGGCATGGTCCATTTGGGTTGCACTTCACCCGAACAATTTATGGATAATCTTTTGATAATAGTATAAGTTATGATTTATTAATATATTATAAGTTCTAATATATTAATATAAAATCATATTATTTAATTAGTATTGATCTATAATTAATCTAGGATTAATTTAGAGATCAAAAGTATTACTAATTAAATATGGGCTCTTATATTTATATAGTGTGGGCTAATGCTTATTTGGAATGGACTAGGCTTGCTTGGAAAGTCCATGGATACTCCATGGAGCTTTAACCCATGGATCTCATGGAAATGAAGAGACATGGGTATTAGGGTTTACATGGATGTAACCCTAATCCACCATACTATATAAAGGAGGCTTTGGTTCTTGAAATCAAAAAGTTGTGGTGAGTAAAGGAAGAGGGCCGATTTCAAGATAGTTGTGACTATTCTCTCAAGCTTCCAAAGTTTGTGGTGATTTGTGATTTCCATTTGAGGCATCCACACTATTGGTGCTAGGCTCTAAAACTTAAAGCAATCAACTACGACTACAAGGTAAGTAATTCTACTAGCTTTATTTGATTCATGTTCCCCATGCCATGCTAGATAGGATAAGAACCTTGGAAAAATAATTATTTGCATGTATCTTAGTCAAACATAGATCCAAGGTTTCTAGGGTTGCATGTACACCATATGAGTGTTAGAATGCTCAAAACCCATAAGGAATATCTATCTTTTGGTCTCCAAGATTCGAGCGTGGTATCATTTCAAGCATCTGGAGTTATCAGTATTGCTGGGAACCAAATAGTGTTCATCTAGTCTTTAGTAATTGGGCGATATTTGGAATGGGCTAGTAATGGATCACTAGCAAGGTTAAGCATTGGTAGTCAGTGCGTCATGTTGGATTAATGTCTAAGTCCATAACTATATTTGGTATGTACTTGACCCGACCCGACATGGTCCATTTGGGTTGCACTTCACCGACACAATTTATATGGATAATCTTTTGAGAATAGTATGTTTATGATTAATATTAATATATTATAAGTTCTAATATATTAATATGGAATCATATTATTTAATTAGTATTGATCAAGAATTAATTTATAATTAATTAAGTGATCAAAAGGAACTAATTAAATATGGACTCTTATATATATGGAATGGGCCAAGTTCATTTAGGTTGGGCTAAGCTTTCATGGATAGTCCATGGAGTGTTTAACCCATGGATCCTAGGAAATGAAAGGTCATGGGTATTAGGGTTTAACCCTAATCCTCCATACTATATAAAGATGTCTTTGGTTGGTGAAATTGGCACTAGTGTGATACACTAAGAGGGCTAGCCGATTTCACTAAGAGAGAACCAAGTATTCATATTCTCTAAAGTCTTCCAAGGTGTCTTGGTGATTTGTGATTCCACTTGAGGCTTCCACACTATTGGGGCTAAGCTCTTAAAGCTTGAAGATATCAAGCTACATCAAAAAGGTATGTCATCTAACTAGTACTTTGTAGTATAAGAACTTCATAATATGCTAGTTAGGATTAAAGCCTTGGAAAGTTCTTATTTGCATATATTATAGAGAAAACATAGATCCAAGGTATATAGGGTTGCATGTACACCATAGGAGTGTTAGAATGCTCAAAACCCAACAGTGGTATCAGAGCCACGGATTGTTTTCTGTTATATTGATGCAAATATTTTATTTTCAAAGTTGGAAAAAAAAAGAAAAAAAACATGAAGTTTGTCAAATTTTAAGATAATTACTTGTTCTTGTGAAAAACTAATTATTTGTAAAATTTGAATAATTTGCTTTATGAGTTGAATTAGGTCAAATTTAATAAAAGATAAAATAATATGATTATTTTATTAGTTTTAAAAGTTTGATCTAAAAAGTTTTATTTTTTTTTTTGAAACCTCCATAAGTTATGGATATGAAAAGGTTTTAAAAAAAAAATTTGATTCAAAGTTTTTATGGAGTTACAAAATTTGGTGTTAATGTTTTAAAGGATTCCATAACTTAAGAATAAGTTATGGATCACCAAAAGTTTTTTGTGTTACCTTGTTTTATGAGTGAATTTAGATTAATGAATACAATTATGTGATAGTTGGTTTTAATCCAAATTAATCTAAGAATTGATTCTAAAATGTGTTTTTGTAAGTTGTCCTCAAGTTATATGAAAAGTCACATTTAAGAATCATAAAACTCATAAAAATTGGCAAAGGTTACAAAAATGAAGAGTCTAGTTCTAATTAAATGGTTTTATGACTCCATAATTTGTCCTCAAGTTATGGAGGACCAAGAGTCTCTTCATTTAATAAAATAAAATAAAATAAAAAAAGGTGTAACCTTAATTAATTCCATAAGTTATAAAATAAAGAAAATTTAATTCTTTTATTAGTTTAAAGTCTTCCATAACTTGTCCTCAAGTTATGGAACTTGAAGAGTTTTTGGATTAAAACTACTTTAAACACATAAGTTATGGTATTAATTAGTTTTGAGTAGTTTCAAAACTTGCCCTCAAGTTTTGGAATTTGTAAAGTTTTCTCTTATGAATACTTTAATTCCAAGTTAGCCCTTAGAATTTTAAAAGTTAAAATTCAACCCTTATACTTTATAATATTATAAGTTAATAATATATATATGTATAAGAGTAAAGTCAGTCTTACCGCTAGTACGCCTCATTCACGAAGCCGGTCTATAAGGTGGGTATAAGGTTGTTGCCTATAAAATGGCAACTTAATGGGTCTCCACTCTCACCCACCGCTTGCTTGACTGGTGGAGGGTCGTTAGCCGAACGGGTTTGACAGGACTATAATTCTCCTTTCATTAAAAGTATTAATGATAAATACTAAGTAACTAAACACTTATAAATACCCAATCTTAGTTACTTAGGAAAATGTGAATAAGGTGCTAATCCATGAAATTACACTTTGCACTTTGTTTAAGTCGGTTAGTGGAGCGTGTGTGGTTAACCGGCACACTAACTCGTATTTAACAAGGTAGGCAAAGGGTAACTTAATGTTTATCATAGTATCGGTGGAGTGTGTGTGGTTAACCGGCACATCGATTGAGGGGTAAACACTTAAGGGTACCAAGTAATTTCCATGGTTACTTCACACCTTGTTTTGTGATCCTCGGCATCCCAGTCACAAAACCTGAAGGGCACACTCGAGATTGAAACATGCCATTGAACAGTTCAATGAATCTCAATAGATCTAGGAGTTTCAAAACCAATTAAAACCTAATAATACATTTTGTTTATCTTGGTGGAAATTGGTGAATCGTCATTCACCTACCTTCAAATATTTTATAGCTTGGATTACGGCATCCCTCTTCTAAGTTATAAAATAGTTTGTTGGGTCCTAGCCTTAATATTTCATATTGGGTGTTATATTAAGGACTTAAGATCAACTATCTTGAATATCTCCCGAAAGATGTCTGGTTTAGACATATATGATCTTTCCAAATCTCTTGAAACAAGCTATCCTAAATGAAGATGATGTCCCATGGAAATCATACTTCTTTCACCTCCTCCAATTATTCTCCCTAACCCACAAGTTCAAGGTCACTCAAGCCCTATTAGCAAGGCAAGGTCTAGGTGTGATCACATCTTGGAGATGTAGTCACATATTGACAAGCTGGGAGAGTTGGGTGTGAAAGTCTTGAGAAAGTTGGTGGTTCAATCACTTTCTAAGTCACATAGTGAGTTCCTTTGGGACACCTATGAAACAGACTATGACAAGACCCTTAATGATCTTATCTATTTGTTAAGATCAACTTCCTTAAAAATTTATGGACATTGAGAATGATGACATTCGATATCTAGTAAAGCTCTCTCTTCCCAGTGGAAAGGGATCGGCCATAGTCAACTCGGTTGACCAAATGGTAAAGAGAAGAGCTAAGTCTGTGATAGTCTCGTGTACCATTATTAGAGGGTCCATATGTTTATATTTCCAAAGGAAGAGGCATTGGTTGAGAAGCTGCCAAATTTACCTAAGGATGTTAAAGTCAATAAGTTTGACTCTACTTCAGGTAAAGTCCACTATCTAACTCTGATAAGTTTCTATTCTGAGATTCTTGATACATGATGTGACTGGGTCACATGGTGATGTTTTAAGAATCAAAGAAAAGTGAAGAAACTTAAAGAAAGAATATGCTGAATCTGATCGCATAGATGGATTTCTATCGCGTAACTTGAAGATCGGATTCTTGAGCTACTTCTTAGGAGTTATGAGATATTGCTTAGGAATAGATAACAACAAGTTTTCATATGGATTGTAAGGATAAGTTTTTCCGCAAAGTTTTAAAATAAAAGAAAATTTTTTGATTTTATTTATTTTAAAATATCCTTACAATGGCATTTAAGGAAAAATTGTTGCTTATATGATTCCATTAAGAGCAAGAGTGGAAATATGAAATTGATTCTTTCATTTGTGGTAATGTCTAGATTTACCAAATAAGGAAAGATTCTCATCACCCAAGTTTCAATTGGACCGAAACTTGGAATCATGCAAGTTATATAGCATGATGAATGAGAACTTTCAAGTTTTGGAAATTTAAGACTAATTACTTGTTCACATGGATGTGTGAGTCAAGTAAAGGACTAAGGGATCGAGTACACACTCTTGTGCACTGATTAAGTCCACCACAAAAGGTTGATAAGACTATTCGTCATAGTTTACTAAAGCTCAGTAAATATGATTATACTTACATGCTTAAGTGTAATTCTGAGACATTGGAAAAAGGTTCCAATGTATGACAGAGCGAATAAGAAGAATCAAATTAGGCAGAAGGATAAAAAGTATCAGTTTTTGTGATCATCTTAATGATTAAGAAACCATATCAAAATTAGTTCTCTAAGGAAATCTTAGTGCATTCTGATGACTAAGAAGAGGAACTTGAATTGTTGAAATGGTTAAATCAAGAAGATGAGTCATACTTCGTTCCAATACAAGTCTTAGAGTCATACTCCAAGATTGTAACTTGAGTGACATGTCTTAAAGAAGGTTTAAAACACTTGTCAAATGTAAGAGTAAAAGTTTTCTACTCTTGTACATTTGAAATTGGTAAGTTGTGATGTTTTGGATAAAACAAAGACCAACTTAGGCCAATTGTGTGAAGTGTTTGTCTTGATTAGAATCCACACTATCTCTTGGATATTTGACAAGGGAGTCTTATAGGTCAAGAGGACAGTGGGAGTCTTAAAGGTCTTGAAAGTCTCAAGAACTAATCAAGAAGAGAACCTGAAGTTCTTCACTAGCACACGACTTGAGGTTTATAACCTATCGTGTTGACATATTCTGTGCCCATTCCAGTTAAAGTTGGCTTTGCATATGAGTTCTTAGAGTTCTCAATTTGTTGCACAACTACTTGGAAGCAATGGCAAGCCCTTGAGCTGCCAGGTGGCAAGAAATTAAGATTGAGTTCAGTCCATATGAGTTTGGATTTGTCATTATCCTTGTCTTGTGACTATGGTTTTGATAATTCACATGGATAAGAACACATACACCATTAAATCTAAGTGTCATAAGGTTTCTCTCCGATTCATGAAAATGATGGTGAGGAAACACTTTCACTAAGTAGATTTTAGCTAGATAGCAATTGTGAAATTTGCATTCTCAAAGTCGTTAGTGGAGCGTGTGTGGTTTACCGGCACACTAACCTGGACTTGTGAGAAATGGCAAAAAGGTCTAACCATTATGATTACGGCATACCTCTTCATAATTGTTTAGACACACAAGTGTGTTATCTAAGGGAAGGTGTATGATTTTGATAAAGTTTTATCAAAACAATCTAGTGTCAGAAATCTGAACTTTGGTAAGAATGTCAGCTGATTTCTGAGTACATGTCAAAGCTAGTGGGAGCATAAGTGTTATGCTAATAATCATCATGTTAGTGGGAGCATGATAATTATGATAAGTATTGCAAGTTAGCAATGTTAATTATAGAAAACAAAAGTTTCAATTGGGAAAGAGTTGTTTTGCTATAATTAAGGGAGAGGAAATTATACTTAATCTCAAATCTATAAGCTTAGATCGTGAGGTTTTAATCATTTAGTCAAGGATATATATATATATATATATATATATATATATATATATATATATATATATATATATATATATGAATTTCATGTTGGAATGGCTCAACATAAGGAAATTCTGTATATGGGTCCATTATTTGCGTTCTAAAATTCGATTATGATTACGGCATCCCTTTTCATAATCTGAATTATGAGAACTTGGCAAATAGAAATGGAGATGTTATAGCAAAAGACTGGTTTAGTCTTTATGTGAGACATCATGAATCGTGTCCCATATGCTTCGGATATAGGATCGATTACATGTGCTATATTCATCCATTCTAAAATTTTCCAGATGCCTGGGGCATTAAGAAGGGAAAAGGTTTAGAACTGGATATGACTAAAAGGATTAAACAATTGTCGAGGACAATCTAAGGTTTACCAAAGATTGGTTGCTCAAGGACAGTTGGAAGTATAGTGATAATTCTGGAAGGACCATATTGACATAGTCTGTAAGGAGGCAACTCTTGTTCAGAAGTGATAGTCAAAATGGAATCTGGAAATGTTTCAAAGTTAGAATTTTCAATCTGTTTAAGATTAGGAAACTTAATGCAAGAAGGATGTTTCCAAGGAGCCGATCTCCTTTGGAATACTCTGTAATGGTTGTTGTCAAGTCTTTATGACTTTGTAGATAATCATTGCAAGAGGATCAATGCATATAAGTTTAGAATCTAACAGATTTCAGTAAATGGCATGAATTTGGAATTCTTGCATTTGCAGTAAGGATTTGGGAGTGTGAAAAGAGAATCATTGAAGTTATGTTCAATTGATCTAGTTCACAAAGTAAAGATCATAGACAAACATAGTATGCATACTTGGTGTATGGCATGACTAGTGTTTAAAAAACATAGTGTGCATGCTCGGAGCATGGGACAACTATTGTTTTAAATTCAAGAATAAAGTTGATAGCTGAAACAGTATACAATGAATAATGTGTAATCATATGGTGATAAATAAAAGGTGTTTTATTTATGTTCAAAGGGTTGATACCATATTGGATTCAATTATTATTGTGTTTCATTTTGCATGTTTTGACTTCCCGAATAAACTAGGTTATTCTTCCGGAATGACTAAGTTATTCAAACCATCCACAGTCGGTCATATGTTGGAAGTAGATATGAATTAAGACTGTCATGGGTTGGCTTGTAGAGGTCTAAGGTGTTGGACAAAGGGCTACAACACTCATGAGTGCTCATAAGTTCTGAGTATTGGATTCAACCCGCGCTCATTGGAATCACTTCATGGATTTATCACGAGTGATCATGAGACGATAATATCTTATATTCTTCAAACCTAGAGATATGAGTTGTTACTATGAGTTGATAGTACATTGATTGCACGAAAACGCATTTGGTAACTCGGTGCTATAAAACGTGCCTTTGTGTATGATTCAACAAGTAGTAGAACAAGCCATATGAGTCGAAGTTTATCCATTCCTTTTACCTTCGGGATAAAAGCGATATCTGTGGGCCCCTCGATGATTTGATGATGACAAATGGAAGTGCTCGGCCGGGCCAGGACTGATTTGATTTGTTCAATTAGTCAGTCGTCATAAATCGGAAATCGGGAAACAACAAATGGACAGAGAGAATGATTATAATCCATGTCTCAGTCCATATGATATCTAGAATGGAGGAATATATGATCCCTTATCTAATGGACAAGTTCGTTGACAAGATCAGAGTTCGACAGCAGCTTTAAGAGCTACGATTGCCAGTTAGGTTTGAAGTCATACGCAATAATAGTTTTAGACTTATCCAAGTGGGAGACTGTTGGATTAATGTCTAAGTCCATAACTATATTTGGTATGTACTTGACCCGACCCGGCATGGTCCATTTGGGTTGCACTTCACCGACACAATTTATATGGATAATCTTTTGAGAATAGTATGTTTATGATTAATATTAATATATTATAAGTTCTAATATATTAATATGGAATCATATTATTTAATTAGTATTGATCAAGAATTAATTTATAATTAATTAAGTGATCAAAAGGAACTAATTAAATATGGACTCTTATATATATGGAATGGGCCAAGTTCATTTAGGTTGGGCTAAGCTTTCATGGATAGTCCATGGAGTGTTTAACCCATGGATCCTAGGAAATGAAAGGTCATGGGTATTAGGGTTTAACCCTAATCCTCCATACTATATAAAGATGTCTTTGGTTGGTGAAATTGGCACTAGTGTGATACACTAAGAGGGCTAGCCGATTTCACTAAGAGAGAACCAAGTATTCATATTCTCTAAAGTCTTCCAAGGTGTCTTGGTGATTTGTGATTCCACTTGAGGCTTCCACACTATTGGGGCTAAGCTCTTAAAGCTTGAAGATATCAAGCTACATCAAAAAGGTATGTCATCTAACTAGTACTTTGTAGTATAAGAACTTCATAATATGCTAGTTAGGATTAAAGCCTTGGAAAGTTCTTATTTGCATATATTATAGAGAAAACATAGATCCAAGGTTTATAGGGTTGCATGTACACCATAGGAGTGTTAGAATGCTCAAAACCCAACACGTCAATCGTGTAAGGAAAGAGACATAGAAATCCCTTAATTCTCGTGTGCTTTGAGGATTTAGTCGAATCAAAGTGGGGGAGAATCGTCCAGGGATTCAGAAGCAGGAGCAGTTTTGAAATTGGGATAAGTTTCGCATCCCTGTCAGGAAGGAAGACAGCCCAAGCAGCTGTATGGAATGAGGATAGTGTGAGTTGGAGGTTCGGAAAACTTGCCAATAATGAGATCGCGTTCTCGGAATGTTTGATAGCCGGCTTTAGGTGTAACGCCCGTGTTTATGGGCTTGCCATTTTTTAGCAATGTAACAGTCTAGGTTAACATTTGTAACCCGTTTTGAAATAATAAAAGTGTATTATCTGAGTATTACGTGGTTTGTGCTTAATTGTGTGTCTTAATGTAATAAGAATAAAAATAAACGTCAAAATAAAATGTTAGATAAAGTGGATATCTATGGATAATGTTGTAGTAGTTGAAACGAGGTTTCCGAATATATAAAGAATGCCGAAATCCGAGTTATAACGAAGAAGTTATGACCTGTCGAAGTTTAGCGACAGAACCGGCAACACTGAATGACATAAAAAGTGGAATTTACGTTAGAGCGATATTTAGCCTTAGTGATCTAAACGAAAGTCGTAGAGTTCGTTAAACCGAGAGCGTGCATAAAAAGATTGTCCAAATCTGACTTCGTATGAGGAAGTTATGATTTTTTGAAGTTTCGACTTAATAGTATGCAACCCGAATACTCGATTTGAGACCGAGCGGTTTTTAGCCGAAACAATCTAAACGAGAATCGAATATCTCATTAATAGTAATGAAACGATAAAAAGATAGGCAAAAACGGACGTCGGATGAAGAAGTTCTGAATTTATAACGGAGTTTTCCTGTCCCGACCTACTAAAAAAAAAATAAAGTCAAAATTAGCCGACGGAATCTTAATGAAAGTTGTAGGGATTAGTCTCACCTTCACGTGGATATAAATAACGTCGAAAATGGAGCTGGTATGCGAAAGCTATGAATTTTTGAAAATCATGGCACGCATACCAAAGCTTATCCGAAGGAGTCGCTGATCTTATCCGAACTACGCCCAGCGTACACCGAAGCGTGACCTGCCTCGCACTCGAGTGCTCCGATGACGCATGCAGTGACGATCCGAAGCGTACGCCCCGCGTACCAGAGCATTACGCCCAGCGTAATGCGAGGTTCAGCCCCTATATAAGGGCATGCGAGGCTGCCGATTTCTTTTGCCATTTTCTTCCTTTATCTCTAAGTTTTGCATCGTTTTGCGTGCCAATCATATCCCGAAGCCCCGGTATTATTATCGAGCCCCGAAGCTAGTCTCGAAGCCCCGAAGATCTCGAGAAGTGCAGTTCCCGAACCGAAGCTCTGCCCGCAAGGAGCCCGGTTTTTATGAAGATCTTCGAGATCTACCGAAGAATACTACTTCTGCAAGTCGTAGTGCTGTCCGATCATCTTCTGATCAAGTGAGTGTGTAGTCACTTTCTTCTAACGCATAATTATGAAGTATTTTATACGAAATACGTGTTATATGTATATTTTGTTGTTATATGTGTGAATGTATATTCACTTTCTTCTATCTCATAGATATGAGTTATTCTCTATGAAATACGTGTTATGTGTATGTTTCTTATCTGTTGGTTGGCATATGTATTGAATGAAAATGCTATACAGGTTTTAAACTATGTATAAATATATATATTTTTATCTACTAATATGTTGGGTAGAACATGGGTAGATAGTTGATGTGTGATAAACAGATGAGAGGCCTCGATGTTGTTTTTGATTCAGTCATCTAGCAGAGTTTAGATGACAACAACGGACTTTTCTAGACAGTCCTGTGGAATGCTAGCAGGCTCGCCACCTGTATGTGTTAATGAACTTGGGTGTTCATTCGCTATACTCCATCCCCCTCATGGTTGCCTTGTTTGACATATATTGCTGGGAAACCTCCGAACGCATGTGTTGTCACCTCGATGAAATATTCTTAGACTAGGTTCCTTGTGTTAGTTGTTTTAGGGCCATAAAGTGAGAATAACGGGAATGGGTAATTGGGTTATTGTTGGTTAGTGAAAATAAAGTTAATTACTTATTGTGGGTTGAAAACCCTATATGCTCACCAGGCTCCTAAGCCTGACCCACTCAGTTTCATTTGTATTACAGGAAGTGGCGCAAGGGCATAAGATGGATGAATCATCAAGTTGTTTTGTTCACAAGTCTGTATATGTATATATTTTGTTGAACGACTTGTAATGTTATCGTTTATGCTTTATGGTCTGTATCGGAACATGACATCTCAAGTTTTGATTATATAATGAAAATACATTTCTTTATGAAATGCTTTGGTAAATATTATTTTATCATACTTTGTTTTTGGGAACAAATTCCGCAACTCTTTCCAATCAAAAGGATTTACTCTAAAATTATTTTGACAGCATAAATGAAAATCGGTCTTTTCTGGCCGAGATTTTGGGGATGTCACAGTTGGTATCAGAGCATTACTTTAAGCGAACTAGGAATTTGTAGGATTTCTAGACTTAACCTTATTCGGTGTATAGATCAAAAATGGTGAGAACAAGAAGCGGAGTTGGAAACGCTGACAAAAACATGAATCAACCGCCTATAGTCGAGCAAGCGCCTGTGATTGAGAAAATACCTGTCGTAGCAGCAGCACCAGAGCCAATGACAATGGCAGGAGTTCAAGTGATGATTCAGGCAATGTTGGATCGTCAGATGGATGAAACCAGACGTCTGATTAGGCAGAATCGTGAAGAATCGTCAATTTGAGTTGAAGAGCCCGAAGTAAATGGAGGGCAGTCCGAAGGAGAGAACCTTAGTGGGATAATTCGTTAAGAGAACCCACCTATTAACAGACACAATAATCAAGATGGATTGGGGTGCAAGTACAAGGACTTTTTAACTTGCAAGCCGCCGACTTTTACTGGAAAGGAGGACCTGATCGGAGTAATGGATTGGATCTCCGAAATGAAGTTGGCCTTCATGACTTGTGGCTGTAGAGGCAAGTTGCAGACCACGTTCACAGTACGTCAATTCAGGAGTGCAGCTGTTCGTTGGTGGAACACTCTGGGGAAAACCCTAAGCCCTAATGAGCCATTGCAGTTGACCTGGGAAGAGTTCTTGGTGCAGTTCAAGCGCAAGTTCTGCTCGACTCAAAATCTGTTGGAGTTGGAGAACAAGTTTCTAACGTTGACAAAGGGCAGTATGTCAGTTGATGAATATGTTGGATTAATGTCTAAGTCCATAACTATAATTGGTAAGACTTGACCCGACCCGGCATGGTCCATTTGGGTTGTAACAGCCCGGAATTCCAGGTATCTTTATTGTTTGATTATTTTGTGTTTTGAGAGGGGACTCGGCGAGTTGGAGCTCAGACTCGCCGAGTAGGGTCGCGATTCTGGACTCGGCGAGTCCAGGATATGGACTCGACGAGTCTGCGCTGTTTAATGAAACCCTAATTTCCTGGTCCTAAGCCCTATTTAAAGGACCTTATGGCCCTCATTTGCGGCCACCTTGAACCCTAAGAGCCCCCATACGACTGTGAGCCCTTGTGAGTGTATTTGGAGGCCATTTGTTCACCATTTTGTGTGATATTGCAAGAAAGGAGGGAGAGGATCAAGCTTGAGGAGTTGGGGAGCTTGGATCTGTTGCTAATTCATCAAGGGAGTCTTCTTGAGGTAACTTTCAGAGCCAAACTTCGTGTTTGTGTTGATGTGTCAAATCTAGGGTTTCTTCTTGCATTTCTTGGCTTAAATTGGAAGTATGAAAGGTTCCATGGAGATATGGAACCTAGATCTGGGCCTTAGCAGGTCCAGGAGACCCCATATGACTAGCTTTATGTCCATCCTTTTGAGTTAGAAGCTAAGGTGGTCACATTAGAGGTTGTTTCCCCAAAATAAGCCTTGTATGCATTGCATGGCAACCAAGACTGAGACTTTACGTGACAAATAAGCTTGGGAAGGCCAGATCTATAAATGTATGGAACGGATCTTACCGCAAAAGCCAGTTTTAGCTGGTGCATGGCATGGACTCGCCGAGTCTGATGAACAGACTCGACGAGTCGCTTGAAGATTGTCCTTGAGACCACCCAGTGTGTAGTCTTGACCGAGTTATGGGCGACTCAGTGAGTCGCAGAGAGTTGGAAAGGTTTTGGCAGGTGGACGAGTCAAGCTGGGACTCGCCGAGTTGTTCTTGAAACTCGGCGAGTTGAGTCGGGGTGGCCCCGCGATTCTTCCAGGTGGAACTCGTCGAGTCAGGGGGAGTACTCAACGTGTAAGAAGGGAATCCTTGGGAGTTGGCGAAAACGTCTAGACTCGCCGAGTTGCCCTGTGCACTCGCCGAGTCCGGTCAAGTTGACCGTTGACCGTTGACCGAGTTGACCTATGTTTGACTTCTTAGGGATAGTCAAACTTAGAAGATAAAAGTGTTAATAAGAGATGTATGATGTTATAGGGAGATTGTAGCTCAGCGGATCGAGCACGAGTGACTTCGGGATTTGCTAGCTATCGATATTCACGAGGTGATTCTTCTCACTATACTGTACCCGGAAGGGTTTGACTGTGTGACCGGAAGGTCGGATGTGATATGAGATATATGTGCTATATGTGATAAGTTAATTGTTATACGCGCTATGTATGTTATGTGGGCCGGAAGGCATTATGTTAGGGGCCGAAAGGCGAATATGTTATGGGCCGGAAGGCGTTGTGATGTGGACCGTAAGGTTGGCGTGGGTAGGACCGGAAGGTTTACCCTGCAGGGACGGAAGTCCCCTGAGACACATGGACCGGAAGGTCAGGGCCTGGAAAGGCGTATGTGCGTAAGTTGTATTTTGGGGAACTCACTAAGCAATTATGCTTACAGTTGTTGTGTATGTGTTTCAGGTACTAGCGAGGACCGTGGGAAGGCGCCGACATGATCTGTACACACTGATAGATGATTTGGGATCTTGGGATTCATATGATTTGTATTCTGTTATGACACGTGGAATGTTTATGCCTTGTTTTGGATGAAAACACCTTATTTTAAAATGAAAAATTTGTTTGAAAATTTACGTTGTTACATGGGTTGCATGGCATCATGCATTTGGATAGACTATAATGAGAGAAATAAGACACTTATGGTTATTAATATATTATAAGTTCTAGTATATTAATAATAAGAATAATAAGATTATTTAATTATTATTGATCAAGAATTAATCTAGGATTAACTAAGTGATCAAAAGAAGACTAATTAAATATATGGGTTGAGTGTGCAAATCATCCATACTTATATAGTGGGCTAATGCTCCATGGATTCTCTAGTTGGGCTAAAACCCATATGATGCTCCATGGTGTATTTGTACCCATGGATCATGGAAATGAAAGGCCATGACAATTCGGGTTTACATGGTGTAACCCTAACTATATATGCATCTTATTCTTGACCAAAATCGGCCACTAGTGTGTGTAAAAGAAGGGCTAGCCGATTTCATGAGTTGTGGATTTCTCTCAATTTATTCCAAATGTATTTGGTGTTGTGTGAACCATTTGAGGTGTCACACTTGAGGCACTAGGCACTCAAGCTTCATGAAGACATTCTACATCAAAGAGGTATGTATTCTATCTTGTTATATTCATTATTTTGTATGCTAGATTAGGATAATACCTTGGATGTTCATAATTGCATGTATAATAGAGAAAACATAGATCCAAGGTATTTAGGGTTGCATGTACACTTAGGAGTGTTAGAATGCTCAAAACCCAACAGTGGTATCAGAGCCTAGGCTTGTTTTCTTTTTATACTTGCAAAAGGAGCTGACAAATCGAGTTTTGATGCTGTCTGCCCAGCAGATTCACCGAGCCCATGAATGGACTTGCCGAGTCCAAGGAAAAATGCATCCAACTCGCTAAGTTGGTTTGTGCACTCGACGAGTTAGACCCCCAGATAACATAAATTCGACCTTTTTGGCTGGAATTGGACTAGGAACATTACCCTAAGATGTTTTTGGACTTATAAACTTGTTTTTGATGTGGTAATGTTCATGCTAATCCAATTTCAAAGATAATTGTCAATAGATTCATGTTTTGTATTAGTTTAAGGTTTAGACTAATTACCTGAAAATTTTTGATTTGAATTATCTTGTTCTTATGAGTTGCTTAGATTAATAGAAAAGTTGAGTGAAATAGTTGTTTTCAATCCAAATTAATCTAAGAGTTGATTCTAAAATGTGTTTTTGTAACTTGTCCTCAAGTTATATGAAAAGTCACATTTAAGTTTCATAAAACTCATAAAAGTTGGCAAAGGTTACAAAATGAAGAGTCTAGTTCTAATTAAATGGTTTTATGACTCCATAACTTGTCCTCAAGTTATGGAGGACCAAGAGTCTTCATTGAATCATAAATAAATAAATAAATAAATAAATAAAGTGTAACCTTAATTAATTCCATAAGTTATAAAATAAAGAAAAGTTAATTCTTTTATTAGTTCAAAAGTCTTCCATAACTTGTCCTCAAGTTATGGAACTTGAAGAGTTTTTGGATTAAAACTACTTTAAACACATAAGTTATGGAATTAATTAGTTTTGAATAGTTTCAAAACTTTCCCTCAAGTTTGGGAATTTGAAAAAGTTTTCACTTATGAATACTTAAATTCCAAGTTAGCCGTTAGAATTTTAAAAGTTAAAATTCAACCCTTATACTTTATAATATTATAAGTTAATAATATTTATATATGTATAAGAGTAAAGTCAGTCTTAACGTTAGTAGGCCTCATGCACGAAGCCGGTCTATAAGGGGGGTATAAGATTACTGCCTATAAAATGACAATTTAATGGGTGTCCACTCTCACCCACCGCTTCCTTGACCGTGGAGGGTCGTTAGCCGAACGGGTTTGACAAGACTATGATTCTACCTTCATTAAAAGTATTAATGATAAATACTAAGTAACTAAACCTTTTATAAATACCCAATCTTAGTTACTTAGGAAAATCTGAATAAGGTGCTAATCCATGAAATTACACTTTGCACTTTGTTTAAGTCGATTAGTGGAGCGTGTGTGGTTAACCGACACACTAACTCGTATTTAACAAGGTAGGCAAAGGGTAACTTAATGTTTATCATAGTATCGATGGAGCGTGTGTGGTTAATCGACACATCGATTGAGGGGTAAACACTTAAGGGTACCAAGTAATTTGCATGGTTACTTCACACCTTGTTTTGTGATCCTCGGCATCCCAGTCACAAAACCTGAAGGGCACACTCGAGATTGAAACATGCCATTGAACAGTTCAATGAATCTCAACAGATCTAGGAGTTTCAAATCCAATTAAAAAAACCTAATTATTATTTCGTTTTTCATGGTGGAAATTGGTGAATCGTCATTCACCTACCTTCAAATATTTTATAGCTTGGATTACATCATCCCTCTTCTAAGTTATAAAATAGTTTGTTGGGTCATAGCCTTAATATTTCATATTGGGTGTCATATTAAGGACTTTAGATCAACTATCTTGAATATCTCCCAAAAGATGTCTGGTTTAGACATTTATGATCTTCCCAAATCTCTTGAAACAAGCTTTCCTAAATGAAGGTGATGTCCCATGGAAATCATACTTCTTTCACCTCCTCCAATTATTCTCCCTAACCCACAAGTTCTTGAAAAGTTTAAGGTCACTCAAGCCCTATTGGCAAGGCAAGGTCTAGGTGTGATCACATCTTGGAGATGTAGTCACATATTAACAAGCCAGGAGAGTTAGGTGTCAAAGTCTTGAGAAAGTTGGTGGTTCAATCACTTTCTAAGTTACATAGTGAGCTCCTTTGGGACTCCTGTGAAACAGACTATGACAAGACCCTTAATGATCTTATCTATTTGCTAAGATCAACTTCCTAAAACTTTATGGACATTAACAATGATGACATTGGATATCCAGTAAAGCTCTCTCTTCCTAATGGAAAGGGATTGTCCATAGTCAACTCGGTTGACCAAATGGTAAAGAGAAAAGCTAAGTCTGTGATAGTCCCGTGTACCATTATCAAAGGGTCCATATGTTTATATTGCCAAAGGAAGGGTCATTAGTTGCGAAGCTGCCAGATTTACCTAAGGATGTTAAAGTCAATAAGTTTGACTCTACTTCAGGTAAAGTCCACTATCTAACTCTGCTAAGTTTCTATTATGAGATTCTTGCTATATGATGTGACTGGGTCACATGATGATGTTTTAAGAATCAAAGAAAAGTGAAGAAACTTAAAGAAAGAATATGCTGAATCTGATCGCGTAGATGGATTTCTATCGCGTAGTTTGAAGATTGCATTCTTGAGCTACTTCTTAGGAGTTAAGATATATCGCTTAGGAATAGATAACAACAAAGTTTTCATGTGCTTTTGCACTGTAAGGATAGTTTTCAGCAAAGTTTTAAAATAAAAGGAAAAATTTCTGATTTTATTTATTTTAAAATATCCTTACAATGGCATCTGTGAAAATTTTTTGTTGCTTATAAGATTTCTTTAATAGAAAGAGTGGAAATATGAAATTGATTCTTTCATTTGTGGTAATGTCTAAATTTACCAAATAAGGAAAGATTCTCATCACCCAAGTTTCAATTGGACCGAAACTTGGAATCCTACAAGTTGTATAGTATGATGAATGAGAACTTTTAGCTTTGGAAAAATAAGACTAGTTCCTTTGTTCACATGTATATGTGAGTCAAGTGAAGGACTATGGTACACATCCTTGTGCATTGGTCAAGTCCACCACAAAAGATTTATAAGACTATTCGTCATAATTTACTAAAGCTCAGTAAATATGGTTATGCTTACAGGCTAAAGTATAATTCTGAAACATGGGAAAAGTTTCAATGTAAGGTAGAGCGAATAAGAAGAATCAAATTAGGCAGAAGGATAAAAGTTTCTCAAATCTGAAAAGATGGGAGAGCACTTTAGTATCAGTTTTTATGGTCATCTTAATGATTTAGAGACCTTATCACAATTCATCCTCTAAGTGCATTCTGATAGCTAAGAAGAGGAGCTATGAATTGTTGAAGTGGTTAAATCAAGAAGATGAGTCATATTTCATTGCAAAACAAGTCCTATAGTCATACTCCAAGACTATAAGTTAGTGACATATCTTATAGGAAGGTTTCTTAACACTAGTTAAATGTAAGAGTAAAAGTTTTCTACTCTTGTACATTTGAAATTGGTAAGTTGTGATGTTTTGGATAAAACAAAGACTAACTTTGGCCAATTGTGTGAAGTGTTTGTCTTGATTAGAATCGACACGATCTCTTGAATAACCTACAAGAAAGTCTTATATGTCAAGAGGACAGTGGGAGTCTTAAAGGTCTTGAAAGTCTCAAGAACTAATCAAGAATAGAACCTGAAGTTCTTCACTAGCACACGACTTGAGGTTTATAATCTATCGTGTTGACATATTCTATGCCCATTCCAGTTAAAGTTGGCTTTGCATATGAGTTCTTAGAGTTCTCAATTGGTTGCATAACAACTTGGAAGCAATGACAGGCCCTTGAGCTGCCAGATGGCAAGAAATTAAGATGGAGTTCAGTCCATATGAGTTTGGATTTGTCATTATCCTTGTCTTGTGACTATGGCTTTGACAATTCACATGGATAAGAACACATACACCATTAAATCTAAGGGTCATAAGGTTTCTCTCCGATTCATGAAAATGATGGTGAGGAAACACTTCCACCAAGGGGATTTGAAGTAGATAGCAAGTGTGATATTTGCATTCTCAAAGTCGTTAGTGGAGCTGTGTGGTTAACCGGCACACTAACATGGACTTGTGAGAAGTGGAAAAATGGTTTAAACAATTGAGACTATGATTACGGCATCCCTTTTCATAGTGCTGAAATTGTTTAGACACACCTGTGAGCTATCTAAGATAAGGTGTATGATTATGATAAAGTTTTATCAAAGCAATCTAGTATCAGAAATCTGAACTTTGGTAAGAAAGTCAGCTAATTTCTGAGTAAATGTCAAAGCTAGTGAGAGCATATGTGTTATGCTAATAATCATCATGTTAGTTGGAGCATGATAATTATGATAAAGGTTACAAGTTAGCAATGTTAATTATAGAAAACAAAAGTTTCAACTGGGAAAGAGTTTTTTTTGCTATAATTAAGGGAGAGGAAATTATACTTCATCTCAAATCTATAAGCTTAGATCGTGAGGTTTTAATCATTTAGTCAAGGATATATATATATATATATATATATATATATATATATATATATATATATATATATATATATATATATGAATTTCATGTTGGAATGGCTCAACATAAGGAAATTTTGTATATGAGTCCATTATTTGCGTTCTAAAATTCGATTATCATTACGACATCCCTTTTCATAATCTGAATTATGAGAACTTGGCAAATAGAAATGGAAATATTATAGCAAAAGACTGGTTTAGTCTTTATGTGAGACATCATGAATCGTGTCCCATATGCTTCAGATATAGGATCGATTACATGTGCTATATTCATCCTTTCTAAAATTTTCCAAATGCCTGGGGCATTAAGAAGGGAAAAGGTTTAGAACTGGATATGACTAAAAGGATTAAACAATTGTCGAGGACAATCTAAGGTTTACCAAAGAAATGTTGCTCAAGGACAGTTGGAAGTATAGTGATAATTCTGGAAGGACCATATTGACATAATATGTAAGGAGGCAACTCTTGTTCAGAAGTGATAGTCAAAATGGAATATGGAAATGTTTCAAAGTTAGAAATTATTCAATCTGTGTAAGATTAGGAAACTTAACGCAAGAAGGATGTTTCCAAGGAGCTGATCTCCTTTGGAATGCTCTGTAATGGTTGTTGTCAAGTCTCTCTGACTTTGTGCATAATTATTATAAGAGGATCAATGAATATAAGTTTAGAATTTAACAGATTTCAGTAAATGGCATGAATTTGGAATTCTGGCATTTGCAGTAAGGATTTGGGACTGTGAAAAGAGGATCATTGGAGTTATGTTCAATTGATCTATTTCACAAAGTAAAGATCATAGACAAACAAAGTATGCATACTTGGTGTATGGCATGACTAGTGTTTAGAAAACATAGTGTACATGCTTGGAGCATGAGACAACTATAGTTTTAAATTCAAGAATAAAGTTGATAGCTGAAACAGTATAGAATGAATAATGTGTAATCATATGGTGATAAATAAAAGGTGTTTTATTTATGTTCATAGGTATTGATACCATATTGGATTCAATTATTATTGTGTTTCACTTTGCATGCTTTGACTTCCTGAATAAACTAGGTTATTCTTCCAGAATGACTAAGTTATTCAAACCATCCACAGTTAGTCATATGTTGGAAGTAGATATGAACTAAGACTGTCATGGGTTGGCTTGTAGAGGTCTAAGGTGTTGGACAAAGGGCTACAACACTCATGAGTGCTCATAAGTTCTGAGTATTGGATACAACCCGCGCTCATTGGAATCATTTCATGGATTTTATCACGAGTGATCATTAGACGATAATATCTTATATTCTTCAAACCTAGAGATATGAGTTGTTACTATGAGTTGGTTGTACATTGATTGCACGAAAAAGCATTCGGTAACTCGGTGTTATAAAACGTGCCTATGTGTATGATTCAACAAGTAGTAGAACAAGCCATATGAGTTAATGTTTATCCGTTCCTTTTGCCTTTGGGATAAAAGCGATATCTGTGGGCCCCTCGATGATTTGATGATGACAAATGGAAGTGCTTGGTCGGGCCAGGACTGATTTCATTTGTTCAATTACTCAGTCGTCATAAATCAGAAATCGGGAAACAACAAATGGACAGAGAGAATGATTATAATCCATGTCTCAGTCCATATGATATCTAGAATGGAGGAATATATGATCCCTTATCTAATGGACAAGTCATTGACAAAGGTCAGAGTTCATCTACAAGGTTAAAGTTCGACAGAAGCTTTTGAGAGCTACGATTGTTGATCGGTTCCTGAAGTCATACGCAATAATAGTTTTAGACTTATCCAAGTGGGAGACTGTTGGATTAATGTCTAAGTCCATAACTATAATTGGTAAGACTTGACCCGACCCGACATGGTCCATTTGGGTTGCATGGCATCATGCATTTGGATAGACTATAATGAAAGAAATAAGACACTTATGGTTATTAATATATAATAAGTTCTAGTATATTAATAATAAGAATAATAAGATTATTTAATTAGTATTGATCAAGAATTAATCTAGGATTAATTAAGTGATCAAAAGAAGACTAATTAAATATATGGGTTGATTGTGCAAATCATTCATACTTATATAGTGGGATAATGCTCCATGGATTATCTTGTTGGGCTAAAACCCATATGATGCTCCATGGTGTATTTGTACCCATGGATCATGGAAATGCAAGGCCATGACAATTAGGGTTTACATGGTGTAACCCTAACTATATATGCATCTTATTCTTGACCAAAATCGGCCACTAGTGTGTGTAAAAGAAGGGCTAGCCGATTTCATGAGTTGTGGATTTCTCTCAAGTTATTCCAAATGTATGTGGTGTTGTGTAACCATTTGAGGTGTCACACTTGAGGCACTAGGCACTCAAGCTTCATGAAGACATTCTACATCAAAGAGGTATGTATTCTATCTTGTTATATTCATTATTTTGTATGCTAGATTAGGATAATACCTTGGATGTTCATAATTGCATGTATAATAGAGAAAACATAGATCCAAGGTATTTAGGGTTGCATGTACACTTAGGAGTGTTAGAATGCTCAAAAGCCAAGATAATACACAAATGCTTTCACAGACAAGATGGAGTTTGCCTTGCGCATCGTGCCAGATGAGCTGACAAAGGTGGACCAGTATGCGAAGGGACTCCCATGGGAGTACGAGGTGCCAGTACGTCAGGCACATACTCTAGATGTTGCTATATGGGCTGCCAAGTCTGTTGAGAACATGATTAATGGGAGAACCGCTGACAAGGTTGAAGTTAGTGAAAAGAGAAAGTTTAAGGGAACATCTGGTTCCGGTAAGAAAAGAAAATTTTCGAAATATGATTCGAAAAAGTTTGGTGGAGGAAAGGGAGGAGAAGTGAAGTGGTGTGATAAGTGCAAGAAGAAGCAATCGGGGAAATGTAGTGAGGATGTGACCTGCTACAAGTGTGGGAAGACTGGGCACTATGTCAATGAGTGTCTGTCCGACAAGAGGATGTGCTTTGAATGTAACGAAGTGGGGCACATTTTGAAGGACTGTCCGAAAAAGAAAGAGGCAGCAAAACCCAACATTCCACCAAAGACGAAAGCAAGAGCCTTCCAGATGACACTGGAAGCTATGAAAGATGAAGCTGATGTCGCTTTAGGTACCTTTCTCGTAAACGAATTACCTACTCAAATTTTGTTTGATTCTGGAGCCAACTACTCCTTTATTTCGCATGAGTTTGGTAGAAAACTAGCTTTGCCTGTTGATAGACTAGATAATTCTTTATTAGTTGAAGTTGCTAGTGGCAAGTTTGTACCTGTTAGCCATCATATGAAAAACATCTTAATTGACTTGAATGGAAATAAGTGTCACGAGGAATTATTGCCTATCGAACTTAACGGTTTCGACATCGTGTTGGGAATGGATTGGCTTAGCGCCAATGATGCCGAGATTTTATGCAAGAAAAAGATAGTAAAAGTAAACCCACCAGGGAAAGATTCGTTTATGGTATATGGGGACAAGCGCAGAGTAAATTATGGAATCATTTCCCTAATGAAAGCCATAAAGTGTTTGAACAAGGGATGTACATCATACTTAGCATTCGTGATCGATGCTAAGAAGGAAAAGAAGGTGATGCAAAATATTCCTGCGGTGTGTGATTATCCGGAAGTATTTCCCGAAGATCTTCCTGGATTACCGCCTGATAGACAAGTGGAGTTCAGAATAGACTTGTTACCAGGAACCAGGCTAATAGCAAAAGCACCTTACCGACTAGCACCGACGGAGATGAAGGAGCTAATGATGCAACTTCAGGAGTTATTGGACAAAGGTTTCATTAGACCTAGTTCATCACCCTGGGGAGCTTCGGTGTTATTCGTGAAGAAGAAAGACGAAAGTATGAGAATGTGCATCGATTACAGAGAGTTGAACAGGGCAACAATAAAGAATAGATATTCGTTGCCGAGGATTGATGGCCTGTTCGATCAACTACAAGGTTCAAGTTATTTTTCAAAGATCGACCTAAGGTCAGGATATCATCAGCTGAAAGTAAGAGAGCATGATATAGAGAAGACTGCATTCAGAACACGATATGGACACTACGAGTTTTTGGTTATGTCGTTTGGACTAACCAATGCTCCAGCAGCATTCACGGATTTAATGAACAGGGTTTGTAATCCGTTCCTAGATAAATCTGTGATTGTGTTAATAGATGACATTCTGATTTACTCGAAAAGCCAACAGGAGCATGACAGACACTTGCGTGAAGTGTTGGAAGTCTTGAAGAAGGAGAAGTTGTATGCAAAGTTCTCCAAATGTGATTTTTAGATTCGAGAAGTCCAATTCTTGGGTCACGTGGTTAACCAAGAAGGGATAATGGTTGATCCAGCAAAGATTAAAGCTGTAATGAAGTGGGAACAACCGAAAACTCCCACGGATATCTGAAGCTTTTTAGGATTAGCTGGATATTACCGAAGGTTTATCTAAGGATTTTCTTCGATTGCTAGTCCATTAACAACTTTGACCCACAAAGGAGCTACATATGCTTGGAGTGATAAGCATAAAGAAGCATTCGAGAAGCTAAAGAAGAAGCTATGCGAGGCACCGATACTTTCTCTACCCGATGGAGTTGAAGACTTCGCTGTTTATAGCGATGCCTCTGGTGTTGGATTGGGTTGTGTTTTGACCCAAAGAGATAAGGTGATCGTGTATGCATCTCAACAGCTGAAAGAGCATGAAAAGAACTACCCGACTCATGATTTGGAGTTGGCAGCGGTAGTTTTTGCTCTGAAAATATGGAGGCATTACCTTTATGGCACGAAGTGCAAACTTTTCACTGATCATAAGAGTCTCCAATATCTCTTTAATCAGAAGGAATTAAATGTGAGACAACGAAGCTGGCTAGAATTACTTAAGGACTACGATTGTGAGATACTTTACCACCCCGGTAAAGCTAATGTCGTTGCTGATGCTCTCAGTCGGAAAGTCAATCTAGAAGGAAAAAGGCCAAGAATGTTGAGAATAGAAGTCGTCTCGACGATTGTGGAGAGTATAAAGAAAGTTCAAGAGGAAGCTTCTGTGAAGAATGATCGAAAAGAAGAACGCTTGGGCAAAACGTTGGTATTCGGTATAAACAACCACAGACTGAAGGTGTTCCAAGATCGGATTTGGGTACCTAAGTCTGGAGGAATAAGAGATCTTCTGATGGAAGAAGCTCACAAGACCATGTACTCGATTCATCCTAGTAGAACTAAAATGTATATGGACCTGAAACCCTACTACTGGTGGCCGACGATGAAGCTTGATGTTGCAAAGTATGTGGCCGAGTGTGTGACTTGTGCTAGAGTCAAGAAACAACATCAGAAACCATACGGGAGTTTAGAACCTTTACCTATGCCTATGGGTAAATGGGAAGACATTGCTATGGATTTTGTCACTAAACTATCCAGAACAAAGAATGGTCACGACATGATTTGGGTGGTCGTTGATCGATTCACTAAGAGTGTGCATTTCATATCAGCCAGTGAGAAATGGTCTATGGAAAAGATTGTGAATTCTTACGTGAAGGAAATTGTGAGGCTTCACGGTGTTCCGTTAACGATTGTGTCAGATCGTGACAGCTGTTTCACCTCACGATTTTGGAAAAGTCTACAAGGGGAATAGGGTACCAAGTTGTGTTTAAGTACAGCTTACCATCCACAGACTGATGGTCAGAGTGAACGAACAATACAAACACTTGAAGATATGCTGAGAGCATGTACCCTGGAATTCCAAGGTAATTGGGATGAACATTTACCTTTGGTAGAATTCTGCTACAATAATAGTTTCCACTCGAGCATTAAGATGGCACCTTATCAAGATTTGTATGGACAGAAGATTCGTACGCCGTCTTATTGGTTTGAGGCCGGGGAAAAGCAGTTTATGGGACCGGAAATAGTCCATCAAACCGCTGAAAAGTTGAAAATAATTAGAGAAAGAATGTTAGCAGCTCAGGATCGTCAAAGGAGCTATGCTGACAAGAAGCGAAGAACGGTGACTTTTGAAGTTCGAGATTCGGTTTTGCTTAAAGTCTCTTTGTGGAAGGGACTTATAAGATTTGGTAAAAGGGGAAATTAAGTCCAAGGTTTATTGGACCGTTTAAAGTTCTTCAGAGGATTGGGAACCAAGCTTACAAGCTCGAACTACCAGAAGAACTGAATGGAATTCATAACACGTTCCATGTGTGTTATTTGAGGAAGTTCACGGGAAAAGTTCCCGACATGATTCCACTTTCGGAGTTGAGAATCGATGAGTACAAAAGGTTGATTGAAGAACCAGAGGCAATCGTTGACCGAAAGACTAAGAAGTTGCGACGCAAGATGGTCGAGTTAGTGCTTGTCCGATGGAAACACACGAATGGGCCAAATCTCACCTAGGAGACGGAGAGTGACATGATGAGTCGCTACCCGCATTTGTTTGTTGATGTGTGATTCCAGGGACGAAATCATTCTAAGGTGGAGAGAATTGTAACGCCCATGTTTCTGGGCTTGCCATTTTTTTTAGCAATGTAACAGTCTAGGTTAACCTTTGTAACCCGTTTTGAAATAATAAAAGTGTATTATTTGAGTATTACGTTTTTTGTGCTTAATTGTGTGTCTTAATGTAATTAAGAATAAAAATAAGTGTCAAAATAAAATGTTACATAAAGAGGATATCTATGGATAATGTTGTAGTAGTTGAAACGAGGTTTCCGAATATATAAAGAATGCCTAAATCTGAGTTATAACGAAGAAGTTATGACCTGTCGAACTTTCGCGACAGAACCAGCAACGCTGAATGACGTAAAAAGTGGAATTTACTTTAGAGCGATATTCAGCCTTAGTGATCTAACCGAAATTTGTAGAGTTCGTTAAACCAAGAGCGTGCATAAAAAGATCGTCCAAATCTGACTTCGTATGAGGAAGTTATGATTTTTCGAAGTTTCGACTTAATAGTATGCAGCCCGAATACTCGATTTGAGACCGAGCGGTTTTTAGCCGAAACAATCTAAACGAGAATCGAAGATCTCGTTAATAGTAGTGAAACGATAAAAAGATAGGCAAAAACGGACGTCGAATGAAGAAGTTATGAATTTATAATGGAGTTTTCCTGTCGCGGCCTACTAAAAATAAATAATAAAAATAAAGTCAAAATTAGCTAACGGAGTCTAAACGAAAGTTGTAGGGCTTAGTCTTACCTACGTGTGGATATAAAGAACGTTGAAAATGGAGCTTGTATACGAAAGTTATGAATTTTTGAAAATCGTGGCACGCATACCAAAGCTTATCCGAAGGAGTCGCTGATCCTATCCAAACTACTCCCAGCGTACAACGAAGCGTGACCCGCCTCGCACTCGAGCGCTCCGATGACGCATGCAGTGACGATCTGAAGCGTACGCCCCGCGTACCGGAGCATTATGCCCAGCCTAATGCGAGGTTCAGCCCCTATATAAGGGCATGCGAGGCTGCCGATTTCTTTTTCCATTTTCTTCCTTTGTCTCTAAGTTTTGCATCGTTTTGTGTGCCAATCATATCCCGAAGCCCGGGTATTATTCCCGAGCCCCGAAGCAAGTCTCGAAGCCCCGAAGATCCCGAGAAGTGCAGTTCCTGATCCGAAGCTCTGCCCGCAAGGAGCCCGGTTTTTGTGAAGATCTTCGGGATCTACCGAAGAATACTACTTCTGCAAGTCGTAGTGCTGTCCGATCATCTTCTGATCAAGTGAGTGTGTAGTCACTTTCTTCTAATGCATAATTATGAAGTATTTTATACGAAATACGTGTTATGTGTATATTTTGTTGTTATATGTGTGAATGTATATTCACTTTCTTCTATCTCATAGATATGAGTTATTCTCTATGAAATACGTGTTATGTGTATGTGTCTCATCTGTTGGTTGGAATATGTATTGAATGAAAATGCTATACAGGTTTTAAACTATGTATAAAAATATATATTTTTATCTACTAATATGTTGGGTAGAACATGGGTAGATAGTTGATGTGTGATAAACAGATGAGAGGCCTCGATGTTGTTTTGGATTCGGTCATCTAGCGGAGTTTAGATGATGACCACAGACTTTTCTAGGCAGTCCTGTGGAATGCTAGTAGTCTTGCCACCTGTAGGTGTTAATGAACTTGGGTGTTCATTCGCTGTACTCCATCCCCCTCATGGTTGCCTTATTTGACAAATATTGCTGGGAAACCCCCGAATGCATGTGTTGTCACCTCGATGAAATATTCTTAGACTAGGTTCCTTGTGTTAGTTGTTTTAGGGACATAAACTGAGAATAACGGGAATGGGTAATTGGGTTATTGTTGGTTAATGAAAATAAAGTTAATTACTTATTGTGGGTTGAAAACCCTATTTGCTCACCAGTCTCCCAAGCCTGACCCACTCAGTTTCATTTGTATTATAGGAACTGGCGCAAGGGCATAAGATGGATGAATCATCAAGTTGTTTTGTTCACAAGTCTGTATATGTATATATTTTTTTGAACGACTTGTAATGTTATCGTTTATGCTTTATGGTCTGTATCAGAACATGACATCCCGAGTTTTGATTATATAATGAAAATACATTTCTTTATGAAATGCTTTGGTAAATATTATTTTATCATACTTTGTTTTTGGGAACAAATTCCGCAACTCTTTCCAATCAAAATGATTTACTCTGAAATTATTTTAAAAGCATAAATGAAAATTGGTCTTTTCTGGCCGAGATTTTGGGGATGTCACATCAGGGAATCAGGTTGGGGATTCCAGTCAGGACATGAGTTCGGTTTTGAATGTTAGATCGGGTGTGTTCGACGTTGGATGTGTTCGGAATGGTAATCGGCGATTGGGATAGAATGGAAAGTTATGTAAGACTGTGGGATAGCCATAGCATTTACTAGCGGCCAAGTGTGGGAAGTGCTATAAGACTGCAGGATAGTCATAGCATTCACTAGCAGCCAGATAGTGTGAGAAATTGTTGTTAGACTATAGAATAAGTCGTAATCATTCACACGTTCATTCATATAAGTTAGGCCCGGACGGGTCAGTTCGTAGGATTATGGAAAAGGCCATAACATGTTGTTCCAAACAGTTCCGATGTTACGGGCAGTATCCGGTTGAAATAGACCAAAGGGGAGGCCAACACCCAGATATGCTCGACAGTATCTGGTTGAAATACACCGAAGGGCAGGCTAGCACCCAGATATGCTCGGCAGTTTCTCTTTGAAATAGACCGAAAGGGAGGCCAGCACCCAGATATGCTCAGCAGTATCCAGTTGAAATAAACCAAAGGGGAGGCCAGCACCCAGATGGGAAATTAATGTGATGGATGCAATTTTGGATCAGTATGGGCGTTTATCAGGGAGCAAGACCATCTCGAGACTTCAATTTTTAGATTGAATAAATGTGATTATGTTGCAATAATTCATTCATCTTCAGGTTGTAGGGCCTTACGAGGGTTGAATTTGGTTGCCTTGGGAAGGCTGGAGTATGCTCGGGGTTTTGGCTGTGTTACCCAAGGTTGTTCGGCATGTCGGGAATAGTAAAGAATGATTTCGAGGACAAAATCTAATTTAAGCGGGGGAGAATTGTAATAGTTTGTTCTAAAAATAAATAAGTGAATAAATAATAAGACCTAAACCCCGAGATGTACATGATATTTTTATATTATTTTATTGAAGCCCTAAATCAATAATAATTTATGGATTTTTAGCCATGGGAGTTAAAATGTCATAATTTTTGGAATTGTGTGGGTAAGTGTAAATATCAGAGTCACTTTGTAAAAATTTCTAAAGCCAGGGGCTGTTGGGTAATTATTGGGACTTATTATGAAAGGAATTATAGAAGTAGGGGCTAAAGGGAAAATTTAGGATTTAAACAGAAAACAAATCTTGTGAGGAGGGACTGATCTTGGATAATTGTACCAAGTTTGAAAGAACACGGGATATACCTGGTTTTCCTTCCCCATCGTATAACCCTAAAACTAGAGGCGTCATTCTACAGCCGCCACCCTCTAGGAGCTCCCCCAGTTGCTTCTTGCATCACCAAGTTCATCCGTCGCCTGTTGCCTCACCAATGAGTGTCTCCACAACAACTCTTGTTGTCAGAGACGTCGTGGGAAACCGGAGAACCGTCAAGGATTGTGGAAAATTTTGGGTTCTTCCCTGCGTGGGTCGCGAATTCCTGAGATGCTCCTGGAAAGACCATCTGCCACTTCTCTTTCTCCTCTCCTTCATTCCTTTCAGTGGTTTGACGTCGGGTATGTCGGATGTATCTACCGGCGCCTGTTGGTTGCCATTTTTGTTGTATTCCGGTGACCTCAGCCACTTGGGAGGTGGCCGGACGTTATGTGTTTGAGTATATATACGTTGTTATTGTGTTCTTGGGGCTATTTGCGTAATATCTATCCGGAAAACCAAGGAAGGCCCGCCACCACCACCGTAAGGTGGTGGCTGCCACCGTTTACTACCGCCTTACGCCTCATGGTTGGCTGTGAGTGTGTGAATAGGTGCGTAAGAGTGTGTTTCCTCTTTGTTGATATGTTGATTGGGTGTTTTGGGCCGTAGAAAAACCATGGAAAACCCCCACCACCATCATGAGGTGGTGGTGGCCGCCGTGAGCCGCCATCGACCACCACTGCCCGAGGTAGCAGTGGGTGGTGCTAGACATAGTGACACCCTAATTGGACCAATAGACTTAGTAGGCTTGTGATTGGGTGGGAAACCCTAATTAGGGTTTAGAAAACCCTAATTTTGGTAATGTTAGTTTGGGAGTTGCCGGGACCCACGTTTGGACTGTTAGATTGGAATTTTTGGGTCGTAGAAAAACCATGGAAAACCCCCACCACCACCATGAGCCGCCATCGACCACCACTGCCCGAGGTAGTAGTGGGTGGTGCTAGACATAGTGACACCCAAATCAGACCAATAGCTTAATTTTCGACTTAGTGGGCTTGTGATTGGGTGGGAAACCCTAATTAGGTGTCTTCGTGATTCTTTCATGTGTTTGTATCTGTATTGTTCCCGGACTATGGTCCGATGCCGGGGCGGTTCCTGAGGAATGTTTGTATGCTTTTCAGATTCTATTCGATGTCGGGCGGGGCCCGATGCCAAACTTTGGCCAATATCGGGCGTGGCCCGAGGAATGTTTATATGTTTATGTTGTGTGATTATTTATGTGTATGTGTTGTTATGTTTATACGTATGTCGAGCTTTGCTCGATGCCGGGCGGGGCCGATGCTGGATGCGTCTGATGTCGGGCAGGGCCCGATGTAGCAGGGTGGGGCCCATGATATGTTTTTGTTTGATTATGAGTTATGTGTATGGTATGTGGTAGTTTGGGGAGCTCACTAAGCTTCATGCTTAAGGTTTTCAATTTTGGTTTCAAGTACCTCTGGTAGCAAGGGGAAGAGCTCGGGATGACTGCATATCACACATCGTTTATTTTTAGCATAGGATGTTTTACTCTGATTTATTTGACATGTGATTGATATGGATACACTGTTTTGATACTTGAGATATTATTGTTCATGTTTTGATAAATGATTTATAGTAATTATGGTTTTATTAATGATTTAAAAATGAAATTTTTGGACCATATTTTTGGGATGTTTCAGAAACTCTGACTCGTTTTCTTACCCAATAAAAATTTAAACAAGTTTTGGTTGACCCAACTTTCTTTCGGAAGAAAGATGATGACCATTTAATGATCTTTTAGATTTATGTTGATGACATTATATGCAAATCCACTAATCCAGTATTAACAACTAAAGTCCGAAACTTAATGGAAACTAAATTTGAAATGAGTTCGATGGGTACAATTAAATTTTTCCTTGGTTTAAACATTAGACAAAGTTTAGAAGGTATGTTTATCAACCAAGAAGCCTACACGAAGACCTTACTTGTAAAATTCGGAATGGTGGGTGATTCAAAGGTCAAGGTTCCTATAGCGTTCGGAACGAAACTTACTCTGCCCTTGGACAAGCCATAAGCAAATATCACATTATTTCGGCAGATGATCGGATCTTTAATGTATCTAACATCTAGTCGTCCTGATATAATGTTTACTATCTATTATTGTGCCAGGTTTCAGGCGAATCCCCGTGAACCTCATATGATAGCCATGAAGAACATATTTCGATACCTCAAAAGAACAACATCACTCAGAATATGGTATCCCTAAAATTCGGGATTCTTCATGCAAGCATATTCAGATGCTGACCTTGGTGGTTGTGGCCTTGACCAGAAGAGCACATCAGGTGGATGTCAGTTTCTCAATGGCAAGCTTGTCAGCTGCCAATCCAAGAAACAAGTATGTGTGTCATTATCCACAACAGAGGTTGAATTTATTGCAGCGGCCTCATGTACATATCAAGTAGTGTGGATTTAGTATCAATTGTGGGACAACAAAATCAACATGAAGAGAATTCCCTTATATTGCAATTCCAATAGTGCCATCAGAATATGCCATAATCCGGTGCACCATTCAAAAAAGAAGCATATAGCGCTGAGATACCACTTCATAAAGGATCACGTCGAAGATGGTAATGTTGAAGTTCACTTCGTCCGTTCTTCGGATCAGTTGGTTGACATCTTCACCAAAGCATTACTTGAAGCATCTTTTAATCGCATCTTAGAAGGGTTGGGGGTGATTAAAGCTGACTCGGTTCCAAAATCGTCTCCGCAATAAAACAGGTACTGTAGCATTCTGAATGGTTCTGAGCTTCAAAACCAATCGAAATTCATTGTTCCCTTCTAAATGGTTACGAGCTTCGGAACTGGTCGGAATTTACTGTTCACTTCTGAATAATTCCGAGCTTCAGATGTATTCTAAAGTAACTGTTCATTCAAACTAAAGAATCTTTAACATTCAAAAATTCAAAAATATTTTTCTTTATTTTTCAGAAAATCCAAATCTCAAACAAATATTTTCTCCATTTCTGCATTTTCTTTTCAGAAATACAAAAAAAAAATCTCTAAAATATTTTCTTTTCAAGGGTTTGCAAGGAAATTCATTTATGAGTTTCACTAGACATAAGGAATTGACGGTTGACTTCACAACTTCTTTCCACCATATCTTATCACATCTTCCACGTAATCATCTGATTACTGAAACAAAAACAGTTTTGGTATAGGATTCCAAATTTCTAGTTAGTGATCATCAAAACCATTATAACCATAATTTTCGTGAAACTCCCAACCATTCTACTCGCAATCTATTATTCTCCATCAATTCGTGTTCACAATTGTAACCCTTCGGACTCTCATGGATTACTATTGAGGTTTAGGTTACACAACATCTGTGTTTATGATCTTGAAATTGTTATCATCATGATTTTGAGGGAAACCCAAAATCAGACTACCATTTCTGAATTGACGATGAACAATTTATTGTTCTAGATTTTTACTTGCTCAATTGACGGTGAACAATTTCTTGTTCTAGATATTTACCTATTGAATTGAAAGATACACTTCTTTTAATTTGTACCATGAATGTTCAGAATCTCGTTTTTCCTTTAAGTGATCTTAAGGAAATGTTCTAATCCCAAGTCATTTCGTCCCAATAGATCCAGGTTTTTCAAAAAATTTTAAAATGAGATTTCCAGTTGAACATTTTCAAAAATACCTAGTTGCTTCAAAACTTTTACAAAGCTTACTTGTTATTATGACCACACTGGTCAAACAAGTATTTCATTTAGATGTTCTGATATATATCATGTTTTAGAATCTCTTTAAAGCTCAAGACACCCTTAAAACCTATTAAAAGAAACCTTTCACAGTTTCTTAATAAACCGATGATCGTAATTCAATGGGAAACCACACATGCACTTCAGAGTCTCTCTTGACTCAGAAGGAAGAGATCGTTGCTCGGGATCATACTGCTTTTTCATATCAAACTTGTTTGATATCACACATACCGCACTTTGAATTTTCCTAATTCTTTTTCTTTGGCACACTCTCGTTTGCACTAAAAACCTTGTGCTCACTCTGGTTTCTATTTTACATGTTCAATCAAGTGAAATTCTGAAGCGATCTGTCTTCGAAATTGAAGGAAAATGAAGAGGCGCCACTTTTGAATTTCCAGACACACGCATGTCAGTTACAATGGCCGCTGACACAAGATGATGAGCTGGAACGATTTACAGGCTAATTTTTCGACTACCAGGGAACGTGAAACGACGATTTCTCTCTCTCTCTCTCTCATCATTATCTCATATCAAAGCGTGATAATCGATTCATTTAACTTTACCGCTTACACAACTCTCAAACTCTCCAAAGGAAAAACCGCTCCATCTATCAACTGTTCATCATCTTCTTCACTGCAAGAATGGCTGCTTCATCTAAAAACGTGTGTTTTGCCGACCAATCCGCTTCAATGATCATGCTCTCCGTGAAGCCAAATGAAAACATGATCATTGATTTGGATGATACTCGCTACAATGCTCTACTTCGCCCGATAATCGAGCGTTTGAAGTTTTTCCCACTCATGAAAGCCTTAACAATGGTAGATGAAGTTCCTTTGGTGAATTTGTCAAGGGCGTACTCCTCAGCCATCTATAACATTCATGATGTGGTCATTAGCTTCGAAGTTGCCAACTACAAGACCTCGATGAACAAGCCCAATTTCTGCAAACTACTAGGGCTTGTAACTATGTGAGTGTTGACCCAGAATCGATCCCTGGTACTGGCTTGATTGAGATGTTTTATCAAATGGGATATACAGGTGATATCTCTCTTCTCTCGAAGTTCTGAAAATCATTCTTGCCACCAATGTGGAATGGCCTTTTCACTATTCTTTTCAAAAGGCTTTCAGAACGGGTTGCAGGTTCTGATAGCGCTAGAAAGATGTTCCATACTCTTTTATTCGGGCTCTAAAATGGAGTAAATTTGGATTACAGTTCCATTATCTGGGGTCAGTTCGTACAGAGCACTAGCTCAACCACTCTACACACGAAAATTTCATGTGCTCGTTTCTGGTCGATTGTAATAAAAGAGGTGTTGCTACACTATAAAGTTCCGTTAATGAAGGACTCCGTGATGGCAGAGATTCCCAAGCTTCAGACCACTACGTTCGACATGTCAGATCTACGAAATTTCAGTTTCGTTGGTTCCATCCTGGAGGTGATGTTAGCAAAATTTCCAATGGACAACGATCTCATCAGGGCGTATCGTTCCATGCCCTCATCTGGAATATTTTCTATCCCTTCAAAACTACAACATGTCATTGATGCAGGAGAGAAGCTGAAAAGAGGAGGAAAGCGAAAAGCTAAGGCTTCATCTTCGGAAACTATGAGGGTTTCGAAGAAAACCAAGAAACCTGCTCGAAAACCCCGATCTCCCAGTCCTATTCTACAAGAATACTCGGACAAGAGGATTGTGTCGGAAGTACCATCAACTATTGACCAAAATAATGTGGAGGAGGACAAAACCCACACTTCAGAACCTCCAACTTCATAACATATTCCAAAGATATCATCTCCTCCTTCCTCATCTGTTCCCACTTGGGATATTATTGATTCCATTATCCAAGAACCACTTCTAAACCTCACACCTCCATCTCCACCCCCTCCATTTAACACTTCATCTTCTGAAACCACAACATTACCCATCCCAACCACAATTCCAATCTCATTCATCCCACCCTTACCCTCAACTGCCCCAACAACAACATTTGTTCAAACCCCTCTACCCACACTTTAAGTTCCACTTTCCTCAATCATTTTTACCGATTCAACCATTCCTACCACCTCATGAATATCCAATCCACCAGAATTCGCTATATTCAAATCCGTTTTGGTGGAGATACAAACTTGAGGCATCCCTAGGGATGTCAAAAACACCCGTGGGGCCCCGATACCGTACGAGACGAAATTTAAAATAAAAACTGGGAGCGCGAGCGGGGGCAGGGGCAGAATTAAACCCCATTTATTTTCAGGACCAGGGTCGGGATTCGGTATTACCGTCCCGTACTCCCGCGGGGGCCCCGATTGTATATTTATGTAAAAATTTATATTTAATATAAAATACATATAAAAATAGATTTTTCTAATTTTAGTTTAGTGTAGGTTTCACTTTCCCGTTTCCATTTAATGGATGTTGAAGATGTAGCGAATTGATCATATATTTTTGGACATGTAAGTATTTTATATTTGTAATGTTGAATTTGTCGTATTTTATATTTGTAAGATTGTTGGAATTATCGTTTTGTAATGTTGGATTCAGAATGTTGGATTTTTAATTTTTTTAGTTTCTGAAAGATTAGGTTTTAAGTTTTTAAAGTTATTAAAAATAGTTTTTTTAGCCTAAAATAAAGCAGCTTTTTAGCAAAAAAAATCGAATTTTAAGCCTATAAACCGGGGGAACCGGAGGAATGGGGGTGGGACGACGGGCGATGGAGGTAACTTGGGGCGGCGGTAACAACTGATTTTGGGAGCAGGGGCGGGGGCAACTATTTCTGCTCCCGTTTGGGAGAATCTGCTTACAAATCACAGAGCCACTGTTGAGATGCTCACTTCCTCGAATGCTAAAGTCATTGAAGAATCCTCAAAGGCCATCCGTGATTCTGAAAAGATGATTTATGAAGCTATCGAAAAAGTCAAAAAACTACATCACGAAGTGCAATCATTCATGAATGATTTCCGAACCTATTTGGACAAAAACACGGCTGACGTGAACAAGATGATTGAAGGGTTTCGTTCATTGTTGAAAGCCGAGAAAGATGCTCTATCTAAGATACGTGCAAACATCAAGGTTGACAATGTCGAACTACATTCAACCCTCTCCAACAAGACTGAAAATTTACAAGAGGACTTGGACATTGAAAATAAAGTCATGGATGTATTGGCTGAGAAAACTCAGAAAACTAAGGTTCTTTCTGTGAAGCTAAAGAATGCTACCCAGAACATTGCTCAACTTGAAGATGGGAGAGCTTTGGTTAAAGGATGCACTTCTGAAATCAACCAATATTTGATACGAATGGTTAAAACTCGTGATTCCTCGTTCACTGTCTCTGTTAGATATCATTTCTCCAAAAAGCTTCAACCTGTATTGGCCATGCTAAATCGGATACAAGGTGTTTCGTGAAGCAGGGATTCTGCGAAAAAAGGGGGAGACAAGGAAGTAAAGACAAAGAATGAAACTGATCGGATGGATAATGAAGCTTCCAGATCAAGAAAAGACAAAGGAAAAGGGACAGCTAAAGATGACAATGATGAAAATCCGACAATGTCTAAATTTGAAAGGATCGTAATGGAGAAAAGAGACAATGAGCTTGACGAGCTCAATGCTCTTAAGAAGAAATTTGAGGCAGAAGAAGCTGAGGCCAAGAATGCGAAACTTGTCCTTGAAACTCAGAAATTGTTGTTTCCAGCTTGGTCTCATGAGCGCATTTAGAAAGAAGCCATAGATGATCCGAATCTCTATTGGTTGAAGCCCACAATCTCTTTTGACTTAACCAATGATGTGGAATGTCAATTTGATTTTCCCATAACACCAAGGGCATTTCTCTTTCGGTGTTTCGAAACAATTAAGAAATCCATAATCTCCGACAGTATAGTAAACTGAAAGCTCTTTTCGTTTTACTTGAAGTATGCAAAGCGGCAGCATGAGAAATGGAGCTTAAAGAAAATCATAGCGTTGAAGGTTGGGTTACCGATTCAGACTGAAGATTCTTGAATATCCAGTTTAAAGGATTTTGTGACAACCGTCAATTTTTGGTGAAGTCAAAGTCAAATAAAGTCAACAAGCCAAACCGACCAACTCAATTAACCCTTGTATATTAGGTTTTACAAAGCATCACTTAGAAGTTTCACGCGTTCAGAAAATCTACACCCCAATTAGGGTAAGAGATGGAACTACTCGATAAAAACATTACTACATAACCTTCGAGGGCGTTTAATGCTCATAAAAAGGCAAAACGGGGTTTACACACCTAGCATAGCGAAGCTCAACATCCAAAAAGGTCTCAAACGAAATCTATCCCGAATCTCTCTAAGTATGTGAAATCTCTCCCAAATCTCTCCAAGTATGTGAAATCCCTCCCAAATCTCTCCAAGTATGTCAAATCTCTCGCAAATCTCTCCAAGTATGTCAAATCTCTCCCAAATCTCTCCAAGTATGTCAATTCTCTCCTAAATCTCTCTCTCATAACCTCCCTCAACTTTTTATAATCATTCGGGGCATCCCGACCCTTGACTTAGCCAAAAACTAAGCAAAACGGGGAGTTAACGCGAAAATCAGCCTTATAGGGCCGAACCTTCTTAGGGCCGAAACCCTAAGAAGCGAAACCCATAAGAACCGAAACTATGATGAGGAACCGAAACCAAAGTAGGAAGAACCAAAACTGCTTGAGGACCGAACCTTGCCTGAACTGAACCCGAAGGCCCATAGGACCGAACCTCGCTTCGCTTCCCTCCCTTCTCGCCTGCGAGATTTCTCGGACCAAAGCTACTCTCGACTATCACCCACAACTGAAGCCACCTTCAGTTCTCAACCTCTAAAGACCGAACCCTCGGTTGCTTATCCGAAATTCCGCAGCTTCGCCTTCTTTACCCGGTTTTCGACCACGACTTCGTTTTAGGTCTGTTTTTTCATGATTTTAACGCGGGATTTTCACCCAAACTTATATTTTGACATATAAGACCCCATATTTCCATAATCTAATCACATTTTGAGGGTAATCATGATCTAAGATTAAAAAATATAGTGGGTGAGATATTTAGGTGGAATGTTGACATATCCATTGGGCAAGGACACAAGTTACCACCCATACCCACTCCATGACCATCCCCAGTCACTATTCCACCATACCTGGTCATTCCATCGTCCTTTTCCCACTCTTTCCAGCCAAGCAGCTTGATCCAAGGATAGAAAAATCCTTATCTCTCCTCCCACTTTATTCACTCTTTCTCAAGAAGAACAAACACATCTCTCTCTCACTTTCTCTCTCTAAAATTCGAGATTCAAAGGCTAATCTTGGGTTTTTCCTCCACATTTGGTAAGTATCTTCCTCCTACACTTAAATATTCTACTATCCTGCATCCAAATTATGGTTTGCTTACACAAATATCATCATATTTGTTCATAGAACTTTCAAATCTTCAAATATCTCCCAAGTGTTCTTGACTTGCAAAACTCCTTTTATCCATCATCCATCCTAAGAGATCACTCAAGGTGAGTTCATACCCACACATTTTTATGTTTTCTTCAGGTTTTAGGGGGGAATACAAGTAAAAATACCAACAACTTAACTAAACTTAAACATCAGCTTTCAACAGAAAAGTTAATGTTCATTCACGAACTGTTTTAGACATCTTAAACTTTTTAGTTTTCAAAACTATTTCAGGTGAAAATATTTCAGGTTCATACCTTTATAATGACTACTTGCACATCTCCATACGATTTTTCTACAATTTATGGTGATGTTTACACTGTAGCTACGAATTCGGACCAGTCTGTAAAAATGAACATTATCACACAAGTTAGAGACTTCAAAAAGTCATAAAAAAAATTATGAACAAGCTAGACACATTTTCTAAACCCTCAGAATTTACGGAATCAGTTTTTGACCCTGTATGATTTTTGTATAATTATTCCAAGAACAGGAATAGAAAAGATAAAACTAGCAAATTGTTAATAACTCATTTACACCTTGTAACTTGCTGAGCAAGGTGTGTATTATCATATATAAATACATGTTGGTTATATTACATGTCTTTTACCTCATTATAAAGGTTTAAATCATATACAAAGAGGATTTCTACCATTACAAAACGTTTTTGATAAGCTATAGTAGGTACAGTTTATGTTTCCATTAACACAACAAACACATTTTGGAAGGTTTTATTCCCACAAAAAAATGTTTTACACTCACGCACACTACACGTAAACTTGTTAACATAAATTGTGAGACATTCTTCTTAGTACTCCTAGAGTACGGGTTAAAATTCCTGGTAGTTATAACCAGAGTCTCTTGTAGGAGAACATGATAGTTGTGTATAGATCTATATTGGGTTTGACAAACCAACACTTGAGCTACATGCAACAGCTAGACCGGAAGCTCTGGGGTGACAAGTTTCATTATCTTTTTCGACGCCTGAGAAACGTCGTGGCATGTTCATTAGTCATAGTATGGTTATAGCGACTCACATAGGGAGTTAACAACACATAAAGTTTACGAGGATTTTCTCAAATCAAAAAGGGTTTTATGTCGATTTAAAATCACTTTTTATATCAATAAGTATGGATAATTACTATATACTTTCGGTCTTGGAATTAAATACTACACATCACTTTTGTAAGGAAAATATTGGATTTTTCTTGGTATCACACAATTCATTACAAATATCGGTTTCCAAACTCTTCATCTAAAAAACTTATGAACTCACCAACTTAATTGTTGACACTTTTTCAAAACTACTTGTATTCTCAGGAAATCAACGAAACCAGGTAATCACAAGCTTTTGAAGATGGAACGCTACGGCGTTGAATAACTGTTTTTATATCATGTAATAAATCATTGAAATACGTAACACTTGAAACCATGTAATTCTTTTCCGACTATATTTATGATTGGTTGTATTGCTTTGATCACTATTATACTCGTTGTTATGATACTGTACATGAAGTCCGCCACCCCGGACGTTTCCGCCATCCTTGGTTTGGGGGTGTGACAGATTGTTATCAGAGCATTGTTTATAGTGAACTAAGTATATCGAACCACATAAGATATACAAACTATAAATGCATTGGGATTAAAGTCTCTGATTTAAATGTTTCAAATAACTATACTTTTTAGAAATAAATAGTTTCTTGTTAAAAGTATAAGTACATACATGCATACCGGTATAGTGTCACGTCTATGGAAAACACAAAAGTAAATCGAGGAGTTGGATACTACGAGTAGACCTTGGGATATGTAATCAGACTTGGGATGAATATAGCTTGATCAACTATATTTATCCGAGGTGTGACTATTGTATGTCGGGGCATGGTCGTAGTGAGCAACAAGCCTAAAAACTTCCTATACAATAACATTAGTAAGAACCAAACATAACATTTAAAATACTATAGGAGTATTTTGTAATATTATAACTTATGTGAAAACTAAACAGATCCTTAATAATAGGTCGATAGTCACTAAGTGGATACTCTAAAGTTATATATAACTTAGAGATCACAGACTTAGAATATGTGGTCATTGCCTTACTTCCTTTTCCTTGTTTGGATGTGGACCTAGGGTAGGATCACTTATTCGAAGGTCTATCATATCCTTGTTATATGTAATTAGTATGCACTATGTCATTATAGAAGTAACTAATGAGGATCAAACCCCTATAAGTATTTCTAGGAATACGACTAATATATGCTTCCCACCCCTCATATTCTGGCATGTATAACATGGAAAGACTCTACTTACCAGGCGACCCCTACTTTCCCAACCAGGGAAATGGTGGACGGTTAAGAGAAGAACCCGAAGAGGAACCGGAAGTAAACAACCCTCCGTATATAGCCAGAGTTCCCACGAACCGTTTCGACTACATCGGACCTGTGCCCTGTTGGGCAACCATGATCGAGGGTTGTAGTCGACAGCAACAACAGCGATCACCATTTGGAGACCAACGAGGTTGCTATGACCTCAACCATGGGGGACCGACTGACAAATTCCCCCCGACAAAGACCCGGCAGATCGCGAACATCAGGGATCAAAACAGGGAGACTACGAATCAAGTCCAGGAACTGCGTGGTACTACAGACGCTACCATCTCACAAACTCGAGACTTAGAAAGAAACTACTATTTCAGAGACCAACTCATTAAGGACCATGTCGCCACTCGGGCGAAGGAAAGAGAGCGTCAGGATAGGTGCTCGACACTCAAAGAGAGAGTGGTTGCAGCCGAGCATAGGTTAGCAGCACTACAGGACGCGTCGACTTCGTTTCAAGCACCACCAGGGACGTATTATCGTGGGAAGAGTTCTTGTTACTCATGAGACCTTGTAGATTAGGTTCATGAGTATGCGTTGGTGCTACTCTATTCTATGTGTAAGCTCAACCCTACGATTTAAGTGGTTATAATAATCGGGGGATTTATTTGCTGTCAAAACGTTTCCTTACAATGATCTGGTGTAGACTTGCATCGAGGTCAAAATTTTCTCTGAAACCAAAATTTATAGAATCATAAAACAAAATCGGCTTACGGCAGGTCCATTAGACTTGAAGGTCTATTAAGTCTTACTCATGAAACTAAGCATACATCAAGTGGTCATAAGAAAGACCTATCTTGGATCAAATTACAAGGTTTCACTTGGATACAGAACTACTAAAAATTCATGGGCTTATTATATATAGACTTTCGCTATGAATTGTTTTCAGAACACCATAAAAACCAGAATACGATACAATTGGAACTAAGATAAACTTAATAACATAACTCACGATGTATAGCCATTCTAAGGACTCATTATCGTCTCACCTTTAATCATTATGATTGAAAAATGCTTTCTTCGTAGACCTATAGGGTGCGATCGTACCAATATTAATGTGTCAGATCCCATCAGAACCCCTCAGCAAAGTGTGTCTGGGAAAAGATAGTAACTAGGATGGGTGAATTTAACATTTGTACAAAACCTACTTCTACCCATTCCCATAACTCCATCTCAGGAGTGTTTAGCAAAAACAGTGAGAACAGTACAACAATGTGCGAAATTTATATATGTGAATATAAATTGTAAGAATGCACTTGAGGTAATCATCCGTACTCACGAAGTCGTTTTTCATCATGAAACAGAATTATGTCTTCACCAAGAGGTAACCAACCAACTAGCAAGGCACCAACCCTGCAGATAGACTCTGCTACTTTTCAAGCTGCAGTCACGACAGTCGTGGCAGCCGTCATGGTGTGACTCAATGATAACCACGCCAGCGGATGCGGAGATGGTGTCAAAAATACTAACCACAATAAAAATCAAGAACACTAGCGGGTGTCTACCAACGAAAATAACTCAGACCACAAACCTAAGAGCAAGAAACGAAAGTTTTGGAACAGAAAGAAGTGCAACCCATCTGAAAAATTCGATAAGAGACAGCAATATGTGGCTGCCCCTACAACTACGAAAATAGTCACAACAGCCTCGACATCAGCCACAACATCTGTCACTCTAGCACCAGACAGGCAATATATGGGGACACTTCAAAAATGTAACAAATGTAGCTACCATCACACAGGAGCTTGCCGGATTCCACGTTGTATCAACTGCAACAAGAAGGGACATATCGTCCGCTTCTGCAGGACCCCGACCCAGCACATCGCATCAACCACCAATACTGGTGTAAGTCCAGTATGCTTCCTATGTGGTGAAACGGTACACTTCAAGAGAGACTGTACAACTGAGAGGAATGACAGGGGAGCAGGAGGAGTGTGACAAACAAACATGCAAGAGAAACAAGGAATCTTATTAGGACTTTTGTGGTGTTTCCAATAACAAAAACATTTAAGTACCATATGTTTGTAATGAATTCGATGTGTTTGCTAAAAACTATCGTCTTTCAAAAAGTAGTTAAGATACCCTCTCGTTAAATCAAATCAAAGACACTCATATATGACCTTAGGATCATTACCGGTGAGCTGTGATGAAATAATGTATACATCAGGGTTATTTATAATCAAAATATTACAGACTTAAAATGAATACACCAGTCCTAATTCCTGTTCTATGTCTAATAGTGGGGTTAGGGTAGATCCATTCACTCGTTGGTATCATCTATATCAAATGACATACGACTTATACATACCAATCGATCATAGAATGATCGGTCGGGGATCATGATATAAAGTATCATCACTAGCTATCAGAACACCCAGTACTAGCTACTGTGGTATAAATCATTTGCAGTAACAATAAGATCGATCAAAACGGAACACACTGATAAGAATCCCAGGATGCACTATTACTCTAATGAATACCTCTTACGAATACGACTTAATACATGTGTCATCGAGAAAAATTCGGTGTCGTCATTCAATATGGATTGGTTTGGATCACCACCTTATCAATTGCATATGTTACGAGAAGACCCTCCACCTAACCAACTGAATATTGAAACCTCGCCTCTCATAACCCTAAATCTGACCCTGACTATCTGTTCATCCCTCATTGCGAAACCCCAAAGCACTCTCTGGATGTGTGTCATACCTTCTGTAACCTTTTCAAATTATTCCTAGTAAACCCTTCGAGAATATCACTCGTAAAGCAGATCAAGATCAAGCATGGAGACGTGGGGCGAAGGCGGTTAACCTATCACTACCATGTGTATATGAGAAGTGTGGTGTATAATTAAGATTCTACGGACATTGGGTGTGTGTTTTCGCCCTATTTCCTGTTCCTCGTCTGGTTGTGGACTTGGGGCAGAATCACCCATCCAACCGTCTTACCAACCCTAATTACATACGACCTATATGCGCGAGCTAATGATAGATAGACCAGGTACGAGTCCTACCAGGAGCTTCGAGACAAGGCTGCCCAGAAGTGCGAATGGGTGTTCTACCATCCGAATAAGTCTAGTCGCGTAAACAAAACCCATATGCCCTACCGATCTAATCAAAACGAAAAACACTACAGCAGGCCCTAGGAAACACTCCGAGGAGAAGTTATTACTTATGACTTAAGACAACTAAAGACGTATGGGGTCGGCTAGGTCACGCATGACCCCGAACTAGGAGCGGTAGTATTCGCCCTGGAAATCTAGAGGCACTATCTCTACGACACGAAGTATACAATCTTCACCAATCGTAAGAACCTAGAAGGCAAGAGTGACATGGAATGTTATCCCATGAACCGGATCTGGACACCGACGTGGATGGAATCAGAAATGACGTCGTGATCAAAGCACACAAAAACTCGCCACTCGGTTCGTCCAGGTCCAGACCAGACGTATCTTGACCTTAACAAACATTATTGGCGTCCGAACATGAAAACTGACATCGCTACATATGTGGACAAGTATCTGACTTGTGCCAAGGTCAAGGTAGAATAACAGAAGCCTTCGCGTTTCCTACAACAACCAGTGATACCCGAAAGGAAGTGGGAGCAGCTAACCATGGACTTCATAACCAAGTTACCCAAGACAATGGGTGGTCTCGATACCATTTGGGTAATCGTCGACAGACTGAACGAATCGGCACACTCCCTACTAGTCAAAGAAACCGACAAGATGGAGGAATTGACTAGAACGTACATCAAAGAAATTACACGACTGCATGGTGTGTCAATATCCATTATCTCTGACAGAGATAGTAGATTCATTTCACGATTCTGGCAACCCTTACAGGGACTAGACTAGGCTTGAGTACGACCTACCACCAGCAAACCGACGGGCAGAGCAAAAGAAACTGTTCAAACCTTGGAAGACATGCTAATAGCTTGGGTGATTAACTTCGGTAAAGCGTAGGAATGCCCACTTACCACTCATTGAATTTTCTCACAACAACAACAATCACCCTAACATCAAGGTCGGTCCATTCGAAGATCTCTAAAGCAGCAAGAGCAGATCACCACTGCGCTGGGTTGAAGTGAGAAATATAAATCTAGCGAAGAAGCAAGTCCCTAACAGCACCCTCAATGGCACTGAAATCATAAGAGAGACAACGGAAAAGATCGTGCAAATTCGAGAAAGACTGAAAGCGGCTTGAGATCGACAAAAGATCTATGCAGATAAGTGACTCAAACCCTTGGAATTCTAGGTTGGTGACCATGTTCTACTGAAGGTCTCACTTTGGAAAAGAACGATACGTTTTGGGTAAACGTGGGAAACTAAATCCAAGATATATCGGGCCATTTGAAATCCTTTCCAGGATTGGCCACTGGCGTACAAACTTCGACTGCCACAAGAACTTAATAATGTATACCCGACCTTCCACATATCAAACTTAAAGAAGTGTCTGTCTGACGAGGCTCTTGTAATACCACTCGGCGAAATCAAAATCAACGAGAGTCTCCACTTCGTAGAAGAACTGGTTGAAATCATGGATCGGGAAATCAAGAGAAAGAAACAAAGTCGCATTCCTATTGTGAAGGTCCATTGGGATGCTAAACAAGGACTTGAGTTTCACCTGGGAGTGCGAAGATCAGATGAAACAAAAATACCCACATCTTTTTCCCAACTCTTGAAGATCCAATCGAGACGTTAATTTCGGGACAAAATAATTTCTAACGGGGGGATGATGTGACAACCGTCAATTTCTAGTCAAGTCAAAGTCAAATAAAGTCAACAAGTCAAACGAGTCAACTCAATTAACCCTTGTATATTAGGGTTTACCTTATGTTTACTATTGTACGATGCACCATCTTAATACAAAGCATCGCTTAGAAGTTTCACGCGTTCAGAAAATCTACACCTAAATTAGGGTAAGAGATGGAACTACTCGATAAAAACATTACTACATACCCTTCGAGGGTGTTTAACGCTCATAACAAGGCAAAACGTGGTTTACACACCTTGCATAGGAAAGCTAAACATCCAATAAGGTCTCAAACGAAATCTCTCCCGAATCTCTCTAAGTATGTGAAATCTCTCCAAGTATGTGAAATCTCTCCCAAATCTCTCCAAGTATGTGAAATCTTACCTAAATCTCTCCAAGTATGTCAAATCACTCCCAAATCTCTCCAAACAGGTGAAATCTCTCCAAGTATGTCAAATCTCTCCCAAATCTCCCTCTCATAATCTCCCTCAACCTTTTATAATCATTCGGGGCATCCAGACCCTTGACTTAGCCAAAAACTACGCAAAACGGGGATTAAACGTGAAAATCAGCCTTATAGGGCCGAACCTTTTTAGGGCCGAAACCCTAAGAAGCAAAACCCATAAAGAACCGAAACTCTGATCAGGAACCGAAGCCGAAGTAGGAAGAACCGAAACTGCTTGAGGACCGAACCTTGCCTGAACCGAACCCGAAGGCCTATAGGACTGAACCTCGCTTTGCTTCCCTCCATTCTCACCTGCGAGATTTCTCGGAGCGAAGCTACTCTTGATTCTCACCCACAACCAAAGCCACCTTTGGTTCTCAACCTCTGAAGACCGAACCCTCGACTGCTTATCCGAAATTTCGCAGCTTCGCCTTCTTTTCCCGATTTTCGACAACGACTTCGTTTTAGGCCCGTTTTTTATGATTTTAACGCGGGATTTTCACCCAAACTTATATTTTGACATATAAGACCCCATATTTCCATAATCTAATCACATTTTGAGGGTAATCATGATCTAAGATTAAAAAATATAGTGGGTGAGATATTTAGGTGGAGTGTTGACTTATCCTTTGGGAAAGGACACAAGTTACCTCCCATACCCACTCCATGACCATCCCCAGTCACTATTCCACCATACCTGGTCATTCCATCATCCTTTTCCCACACTTTCCAGCCAAGCAACTTGATCCAAGGATAGAAAAATCCTTATCTCTCCTCCCACTGTATTCACTCTTTCTCAAGAAGAACAAACACATCTCTCTCTCACTTTCTCTCTATAAAATTCGAGATTCAAAGGCTAATCTTGGGTTTTTTCTCCACATTTGGTAAGTATCTTCCTCCTACAGTTAAATATTCTACTATCCTTCATCCAAATTATGGATTGCTTACACAAATATCATCATATTTGTTCATAGAACCTTCAAATCTTCAAGCATCTCCCAAGTGTTCTTGACTTGGAAACTCCTTTTCTCCATTATCCATCTTAAGAGATCACTCAAGTTGCGTTCATACCCCCACATTTTCATGTTTTCTTCAAGTTTTAGGGGGGGGGGGGGGGGGGGAATACAATTAAAAACACCAAAAACTTAACTAAACTTAAGCATAAGCTTTCAACAGAAAAGTAAATGTTCATTCACGAACTGTTTTAGACATCTTAAACTTTTTAGTTTTCAAAATTTTTTAGGTTCAAATATTTCAGATTCATACCTTTAAAATGACTACTTGCACATCTCCATACGATTTTTCTACAATTTATGGTGATTTTTACAAAAACCGCCTATCACTGTAGCTACGAATTCGGACCAGTCTGTGAAAATGAACATTATCACACAAGTTAGAGACTTCTAAAAATCATAATAAAAATTATGAACAAACTAGAC